>NC_069500.1:652803859-653403859 GCF_027579735.1 Bombina bombina
ATAATGATAGTGTCATAATGCTATTCCCAAAAATTGATTAAATCAAATATTGAATTGTAACCTTTAGGTATCCTGGTATCTAGATTAAAAATCCAGAATGTCTCACGTTTTAAAAGGAGTTTACCAATGCTGCCCCCTCGTTTGGGCAATTTTACAGTCTCAATCACCATCCATTTCAGTGTTTTATTATCACTGTTGTGTTCCTTAATGAAATGGTTCGCTAGTTCAGAACATCCGTCTTTCCTTTTGATATCAGAGAGGTGTTGCCTAATTCTCTCTCTAACCTCACAAATTGTACACCCTATGTATTGTTTTTGATTGCATGTGCACCAGATCATGTATACAGCATGTTTTGATCTGTAGTTAACACATGTGTCCAATTCATAGGTTTTTCCATTGGTGTGTGATTTGAAAGTATTTGACAGGTTTCCAAAACTACAAGGGATGCACTGGCTGTAGCCACATCTGTGCATCCCTTTTACTTGGAGCCAAGAACTATTCGTTTTTTTACTTTTTAGCTCACTCGGTGACAATATGTTGCCTAGGGTTACACCTTTTCGGTAAGAAAAATTGCAACCTTTTTGCACTACCTGTTGTAGCCTATCGTCCGCTGAAGCATGGGTAAATGTTTTTTAATCACTTTGCAGATTTTATGGTACTCTGAAGAATATTGAGTTACAAAGCTAACTTTGTCAGTTGAAAAATGAGATGTTTTCTCTTTTGGTTTTTCACTGAGGAGGGAATTGCGATCAATTTCCTCTATTTCTGCTTTAGCTTTGTAAATCAATTTCTTGTTGTATCCCCTTTCAAGGAATCTCTTAGTAAGATCATGACTTTGAGATTCATATAGATATAGATATATAGATATTATATATATATATATATATATATATATATAGATATATATATATATATAGCTACTATATATATATATATATATGTATATATATATACAGTATATATAAATATATATATATATATATACCCACTCCTGATGCTTACCGGGCCCTGGACAGGTCCGGTTAAAACTTACCGGGCCTTGAGGTCACTTAGGTTGAGAACCACTGGTCTAAGGTATATATATTAAATATTCTGCTGTCAAAAGTACACAGGCTAAGGTATTTTGAAATCTTAAATCCAGGCCAGATGTGTATGGAGCTCAACAGGGGATCATTTAACATGTCGTTGGTAAAAGCTACAATTTCTTGAAGATATTTGTGGATTCAAACATTCTCACAGACGGATCGGCTGTTTTTTTTTTAGATAAGAGAAAAAAAACTTCTTTATCCAGGCTTCCTTTGAAATGGATAATTGGGACCCTTTTGGCTTGTGATCTGCTTTAAGACCTAGAATATACAGATGACTATCTCTTTGGAAACAATCTGTCTTTTTATACAACAGTCTAAGCCTTTGTTCTCATTTGGATGCATTGTAATTTTGCATACTGAGTGGGGGAGGATTGTAGTCTACAGTGAATAGAACTGTTGTAAATAGTCTCATAAGCAGTTTCACAAAACAAATAAAATTTGAGTTCTTGGTCTTATAATAAATCTATGTGCAGATAAATATACATACATATATATATTATTCAATAATACTCAGTTGCCCTGACACCCCTCTCCCTTTCCCGCCTAGCTTGTCTAGGTGGGTCACCTCCACTCTCCTTTTTCCCCCTCTGACAAGGAAGTATCCCACGTTCCCTGGGGAGAGGGAGCATATTTGCGATTTGCCCTGGTAATTTAGTTGTCCTGCAAGTGTTCCTTAGGGGTATACTGCTAAACATATATTGATTTGGTCCTCCACTATAGCCCGGGCTCTGCCTTACTGGGGCTGCACTTGGTTCAATTTTTCGACCTCCTAGCACAACCTGAGTTTTTTTTTTGCCGCCTTAAGATGGAGATGGTGTAGCCCCAGTGAGCAGACTGAGGTTAGCCCTGCTCGTGCATATGATATTCTGTGTATTATTGAATTTTTAGGCATAGCACATTAACTCTTTCTGTAACAGTGAGATATTATCACCACATTCTGAGGTTGGCCACCACTTCCTCAAATATGCCGCACACTTAGAGAAGGCACCCTAGAACCCCAGCGACGGTCAAAAAGACTGTCTTTGACCACTTCTCTCAACAGTCAAAGAACCCGGACCCTACAGGAAGGGACCGGAGTGAGCCTGAATCACAAGATGAGGGTTCTCAATCTAGTACGCAATCTACCGCTCACTTGCAGCACTTCATCACTAAAACCACAATGAAAAAAATGCTGGCTGCATAGACTAAGTCCATCATTAACGAGATCCAAAGGAGCTCCGCTGAGCTGAGGAAAGATATTGCGGAGATTGGGGAGAGAGTGGACACGGTAGAGAGGCAGCACAATGACCTTGCCACAGATCACTCAAACCTATTGTCCTATACCAAAAACCTAGCGGACCAAATTACGCAACTTGGGCTGAAACTGGCAGATGTGGAGGAGGAATACCGGAAAGCGTGTCTGCAGGAGAGCTACAAGAATACCTTAAGTCTCTTTTCACTGCACTTCTGGGCCCCCTAGAGGGTTCCTCTCATACAATGGAGCGAGCTCACAGGGCTCTGAGACCAAGAACAATAGCTTTAGACAGACCTAGAGATGTTGTGGTATGCTTCCACCATTTTACCTTCAAAGACCGCCTGATGCAGGCCGCCTTCAGTAAACCAGTCCTACCAGACAACCTGAAAGATATGCAACTTCTCCTGGACCTGTCCTCCCACACTCTGCAGCAGCGCAGGACTTATATGCCCAAAACCTCCCTGCTTAGAAGGGCAAACATTAAGTACAGGTGGGGTTACCCTACAAAATTAATAGTGACAAAGGATAACCAAACTCATGTGGTAACTTCACTTTCTCAGGGTAGCACTCTTCTGTCTAATTAGGGTCTGCAAACAGAGCAGGGGCCTCCGTTAGCAACTCATCCTACCAAACTTTGGGGCTCAGCCCCAGAATGGACGGTAAGAGAACAAAGACCTAAGCGGTAGAAACCCAGCCCTCTTAATCAGTCTTTGAGGCCTCAAGCCCTGCCGACTTGAATTGAATCTCACCTCTTTGGTGGACTTTAAGTGATATGAGCAAGCTATGCCTTAACAGTGTTTTATTTGTTTTGTTATATATGGTGTTATTTCATGTTTTATTAGAAATGTTAGTTTGCATTATGATGTCAGCATGAGAGTGGGGCTGACTATCTCAGCTTCACTTCCTATTTGCATTAGCTCCCCACCAAATTAAGAGCCCACATCAGGGTTCCACTTAGGTGAACTACTTTCACCAATATTTCCTTCCCCGATTCCCTCTCCCCTCCCTCATTTCCCTGTTAGATGAAATCTAATCTGACTTGTAGTATAGGGTCACACATGGCCTCCCTTAGATTCATCACTCATAATGTGAGAGGCTTGCACATAACTAGTAAAAGAAGCCTGTTAGCCTAAATATATGTATTGTACTTAAATTTGCCATGATTCAGGTTTTCAGTATATTTCCTTTTGCAGACTGTCAGTTTCATATCTGGGAAATGCTTTTTTTATGAAAAAAAAAAAATCTTACCTGGGGTATAGTCTCTTTTTTCAATTGACTGTCTTTTAAATTCACGGGCAGAATTAGGCTCGCGAGGGCGCAAAATGCCAGAGTTTATTGCGTCACTCTTGGCGCAAGTTTTTTTGGCGCAAAGTTACGTTCATTGACGCAAATTCGTCATTTCCGACGTCTTAGTTAACGCCGAGTCCTTTGCGTCATCTATGACGCGAGTGTGTCGTTTTTGGCGCCAAAAAATATTTTTCTGTTTGTTGTGCATCATACTTGGTGCCAAATATTTTCTTTATTTAAGACCCCATTTCTATTTGCCTCCTGCCTTTTTTCTATGTCAGAGGGCTATGCTGTTTGCATTTTTTCCCATTCCTGAAACTGCCATATAAGGAAATTGATAATTTTGCTTTATATGTTGTTTTTTTCTCTTACATTTGCAAGATGTCTCAATTGTCTCAATCTGATCCTGTCTCAGAAATCACTGATGGAACCCTGCGGCCTGATAACAGTTCTACCAAAGCTAAGTGCATTTGTTGTAAATTTGTGAGGGTTATACTTCCAACTATGGTTTGTAATAGTTGTCATGATAAACTTTTACATGCAGAGAATGTATCTATCAGTAGAAGTTCATTACCTGTTGCTGTTACCTCAACATCTAATGCACAAGATATACCTGTGAATTTAAAATAATTTATTGCTGATTCTATTCAGAAGGCTTTGTCTGCCATTCCGCCTTCTAATAAACGTAAAAGGTCTTTTAAAACTTCTCATAAGGTTGATGAAATTTCAAATGACCAGCAACATACTGAATTATCCTTCTCTGACGAGGATCTATCTGATTCAGAAGGTCCTGCCTCAGATATTGACACTGATAAATTCTCTTATTTATTTAAAATGGAGTATATTCGTTCTTTGTTAAAAGAAGTGTTGATTACATTAGATATGGATGAAACTAGTCCTCTTGATATTAAAACTAGTAAACGTTTAAATTCTGTTTATAAACCTCCTTTGGTTATTCCAGAGGTTTTTCCAGTTCCTGATGCTATTTCTGATATGATTTCTAAAGAATGGAATAGGCCTGGTACTTCTTTTATTCCTTCTTCAAGGATTAAAAAATTGTATCCTTTGCCAGCAGTTAGATTGGAGTTTTGGGAAAAGATCCCCAAAGTTGATGGGGCTATCTCTACTCTTGCTAAACGTACTACTATTCCTACGGAAGATAGTACTTCTTTTAAAGATCCTTTAGATAGGAAACTTGAGTCTTATCTAAGGAAAACTTATTTATATTCAGGTCACCTTCTTAGGCCTGCAATTTCTTTGGCTGATGTTGCAGCTGCTTCAACTTTTTGGTTGGAAACTTTAGCGCAACAAGTATCGGATCATGATTTGTCTAGCATTGTTAAATTGATTCAACATGCTAATAATTTCATTTGTGATACCATTTTTGATATTATCAAAATTGATGTTAAATCTATGTCTTTAGCTATTTTAGCTAGAAGAGCTTTGTGGCTCAAATCTTGAAATACTGATATGATTTCTAAGTCCAGATTGCTATCTCTTTCTTTCCAAGGTAATACATTATTTGGTTCTCAGTTGGATTCAATAATTTCAACTGTCACTGGGGGGAAAGGGAGTTTTTTTGCCTCAGGATAAAAGACCTAAGGGTAAATCTAAAGCTTCTAACCTTTTTCGTTCCTTTCGACAAAATAAGGAACAGAAACCTAATCCTTCCCCTAAGGAATCTGCTTCCAATTGGAAGCCTTCTTCAAATTGGAATAAATCCAAGCCATTTAAGAGATCAAAACCAGCCCCCAAGTCCGCATGAAGGTGCGGCCCTCATTCCAGCTCAGCTAGTAGGGGGCAGATTAAAGTTTTTCAAAGATGTTTGGATCAATTCGGTCCAAAATCATTGGATTCAGAGTATTGTCTCTCAGGGGTACAGAATAGGATTCAGAGTAAGACCGCCTGTGAGAAGATTTTTTCTCTCACGCATTCCAGCAAACCCAGTAAAGGCTCAGGCTTTCCTGAAGTGTGTTTTAGATCTGGAGTTAACAGGGGTAATCATGCCAGTTGCGTTTCAGGAACAGGGTCTTGGGTTTTATTCAAATCTATTCATTGTCCCAAAGAAAGAAAATTCATTCACACTAGTTTTGGATCTAAAGATTTTGAATCGATATGTAAGAGTACCAACTTTCAAAATGGTGACTATAAGGACTATTCTGCCTTTTGTTTAGCAAGGGCATTATATGTCTACAATAAACTTACAGGATGCATATCTTCATATTCCGAATTATCCAGATCACTATCAGTTCCTGAGATTCTCTTTTCTTGACAAGCATTACCAATTTGTTTCTCTTTCTTTTGGCCTAGCGACAGCTCCAAGAATCTTTTCAAAGGTTCTAGGTGCCCTACTCTCTGTAATCAGAGAGCGGGGTATTCCTTTATTTCCTTATTTGGACGATATCTTGGTACTCGCTCAGTCTTTACGTTCTGTAGAATCTCACACGAATCAACTAGTGTTGTTTCTTCGAAGACATGGTTGGAGGATCAATTTACCAAAAAGTTCTTTGATTCCTCAGGCAAAGGTAACCTTTTTAAGTTTCCAGATAGATTCAGTGTCCATGACTTTGTCTCTAACAGACAAGAGACGTTTGAAATTGGTTGCAGCCTGTTGGAACCTTCAGTCTCAGTCATTCCCTTCAGTAGCTATGCGCATGGAAGTTTTAGGTCTCATGACTGCAGCATTGGACGCGATCCCCTTTGCTCGTTTTCATATGAGACCCCTCCAACTTTGTATGCTGAACCAATGGTGCAGGGATTATACAAGGATATCACAATTAATATCCTTAAATCCCAATGTTCGACATTCTCTGACTTGGTGGTTAGATCACCATCGTATAATTTTAGGGGCCTCTTTCGTTCGTCCAACCTGGACTGTGATCACAACATATGCAAGTCTTTAAGGTTGGGGAGCTGTTTGGGGATCTCTGACAGCACAAGGGGTTTGGAAAGAGGCGAGATTACCAATCAATATTTTGGAACTGCGTGCCCTTCAGTCTTGGCCTCTGTTGAAGAGAGAACCGTTCATTTGTTTTCAGACAGACAATATCACAACTGTGGCATATGTCAATCATCAGGGTGGGACTCACAGTCCTCAAGCTATGAAAGAAGTATCTTGGATACTTGTTTGGGCGGAATCCAGCTCCTGTCTAATTTCTGTGGTTCATATCCCAGGTATAGACAATTGGGAAGTGGATTACCTCAGTCATCAGACTTTACATCCGAGAGAATGGTCTCTCCACCCAGATGTGTTTTCTCAAATTGTTCAGATGTGGGGGCTTCCAGAAATAGATCTGATGGCATCTCATTTAAACAAACAACTTCCCAGGTACTTATCCAGTTCCAAGGATCCTCAGGCGGAAGCAGTGGATGCATTGACACTTCCTTGGTGTTATCAACCTGCTTATATTTTCCAGCCTCTAGTTCTTCTTCCAAGAGTGATCTCCAAAATCATCATGGAGCAATCGTTTGTGCTGCTGATGGCCCCAGCATGGCCTCACAGGTTTTGGTATGCGGATCTTGTTCGGATGTCCAGTTGCCAACCTTGGCCACTTCCATTAAGGCCAGACCTTCTATCTCAAGGTCCGTTTTTCCATCAGGATCTAAAATCATTAAATTTGAAGGTATGGAAATTGAACACTTAGTGCTTAGTCATAGAGGTTTCTTCAGGATGGTTTGGATAAAGGTTTGTCTGCAAGTTCCTTGAAAGGACAAATCTCTGCTCTTTCTGTCTTATTTCATAGAAAGATTGCTAAACTTCCTGATATTCATTGTTTTGTGCAGGCTTTGGTTTGTATCAAGCCTGTCATTAAATCAATCTCTCCTCCTTGGAGTCTTAATTTGGTTTTGAAGGATTTACAGGCTCCTCCGTTTGAGCCTATGCATTCTTTAAACTACTAAACTACTTTCTTGGAAAATGTTGTTTCTTTTGGCCATCTCTTCGACTAGAAGAGTTTCTGAATTATCCGCTCTCTCTTGTGAATCACCTTTTCTGAATTTTCATCAGGATAAGGCAGTTTTGCAGACTTCATTTAAATTTCTACCTAAGGTTGTAAATTCTAACAACATTAGTAGAGAAATTGTTGTCCTTTCTTTGTGTCCTAATCCTAAGAATTCTTTGGAAAGATCTTTGCATTCTTTGGATGTGGTGAGAGCTTTGAAATATGTTGAAGCTACTAAAGATTTCAGGAATACTTCTATTCTATTTGTTATCTTTTCTGGTTCAAGGAAAGGGCAGAGGGCTTCTGCTGTTTCCTTGGCTTCGTGGTTAAAACGTTTGATTCATGAAGCCTATTTGGAGTCGGGTAAAGTCCCCCCTCAGAGAATTACAGCTCATTTTACTAGATCAGTTTCCACTTCCTGGGCTTTTAAGAATGAAGCTTCAGTTGATCAGATTTGCAAAGCTGCTACTTGGTCTTCTTTGCATACATTTACTAAATTCTACCATTTTGATGTATTTGCTTCTTTGGAAGCAGTTTTTGGTAGAAAAGTTCTTCAGGCAGCGGTTTCAGTTTGATTTTTCTGCTGTTGATTTAATTTTTTTCCTCACATTTATGAGAATTAACTTAAATTTTGGGTTGTGGATTATTTTTTTCAGTGGAAAATGGCTGTTTTTATTTTTATCCCTCCCTCTCTAGTGACTCTTGCGTGGAGTTCCACATCTATGGTATTGCTATCCAATACGTTAATAGCTCATGGACTCTTGCCAATTACATGAAAGAAAACTTAATTTATGTAAGAACTTACCTGATAAATTAATTTCTTTCATATTGTCAAGAGTCCATGAGGCCCACCCCCTTTTTATGGTGGTTATGATTTTTTTGTATAAAGCACAAATATTTCCAAATTCCTTTGTTCATGCTTTTTGACTCCTTTCTTTATCACCCCACTTCTTGGCTATTCGTTAAACTGAATTGTGGGTGTGGTGAAGGGTGTATTTATAGGCATTTGGAGGTTTGGGAAACTTTGCCCCTCCTGGTAGGATTGTATATCCCATACGTCAGTAGCTCATGGACTCATGCCAATATGAAAGAAATGAATTTATCAGGTAAGTTCTTACATAAATTATGTTTTTTAGAGACCCCCAAGCTAGGTACATAATCCTTGTATATAATCTAGACCACTTCACCTATACCTTGGTCTCTATTTACCTTCCAAATGCCCTACAACCCCCATATCTATAAAACATCTTACGTAAGGTAGACCAGGTTAAGCAGGGTAGGGTGATCCTGGCGGGTGATTTCAATATGGTCTGGGATGGTAAAAAAGATAGGAAATCCAAGCCCACCAAAAAGAAAATCACTACCTCTGATCTGGCGAGCCTTAGATTTAGAACCCTAATGGCACAATATGGTTACTATGACATTTGGAGATCCCTCCACTCTTCAGACAGAGATTACACCCACTTTTCCCACCCCCACAGCACATACTCGAGTTTAGATTACCTATTTTGCCACTCTGAAGCTCTAGACTTAGTTCAGTCTACAGGTATTTCACTCTGTCCATGGTCAGATCACAACCAAGTAACACTTGACCTCAAATCTGTAAACACGGTTAGGTCCAAACCCATCTGGCGGCTGCCCCACCATATACTGTCGGACATACCCTTTAGAGAGGAAATGAGAAACAAGATACAATTCTTTACGCAGACTAATGACGACCCCCAAATTAGAGATGACACCATATGGGGAACATTTAAGGCTACTGTTAGGGGCCTTTTTATAAGAAAACAGGTTTTATCTAAGGAAACAAGCAGGCCTTTCCCTTTCCCAAGCCCACTGTAAGTTAAGAGACTTCGAACACCTACACCACACTCCTAACTCCTTCGATCTGAGTGACAGCATTGCCGATCTTAGACGGGACATCAGCCAAATTGAGTTTAAGAAAACCCAATCCCACCTATTCAAACTCAAGCAACTCTTTTATTCAAAGAGCAACAAAGCTGACACCTTGTTGGCAAATAGACTGAGACAGTGTGTAGGGGCCTCACGCATCCACGCCTTAAAACAGGGTGATCAAATATATAGGCTCTCATCCCAGATTGGTAAAAAATTTGGTGAATATTACTCTGCCCTATACAAAATCCATAAAAACGAACCAATAAAACCTGCCTCTCATGAGGCTATTAACTCCTTCTTACGCTCCTTAAAGTTGCCGACCTTTAACGAGGATCAGAAGGAGGCTTTGGCAAGTCCCTTTTCCATCCAAGAGATGAAACATGTAATAAAAAATTAAAACCATTTAAAGCCCCAGGCCCAGATGGCTATTCGGCAGTCTTCTATAAGACGTACATACACAAAATCTCACCCCTTCTACTCAAATTCTTTAACCTAGCCAGTGAGGAAGGAAAGGGCAGAGGGCTTCTGCTGTTTCCTTGGCTTCGTGGTTAAAACGTTTGATTCATGAAGCCTATTTGGAGTCGGGTAAAGTCCCCCCTCAGAGAATTACAGCTCATTTTACTAGATCAGTTTCCACTTCCTGGGCTTTTAAGAATGAAGCTTCAGTTGATCAGATTTGCAAAGCTGCTACTTGGTCTTCTTTGCATACATTTACTAAATTCTACCATTTTGATGTATTTGCTTCTTTGGAAGCAGTTTTTGGTAGAAAAGTTCTTCAGGCAGCGGTTTCAGTTTGATTTTTCTGCTGTTGATTTAATTTTTTTCCTCACATTTATGAGAATTAACTTAAATTTTGGGTTGTGGATTATTTTTTTCAGTGGAAAATGGCTGTTTTTATTTGTATCCCTCCCTCTCTAGTGACTCTTGCGTGGAGTTCCACATCTATGGTATTGCTATCCAATACGTTAATAGCTCATGGACTCTTGCCAATTACATGAAAGAAAACTTAATTTATGTAAGAACTTACCTGATAAATTAATTTCTTTCATATTGTCAAGAGTCCATGAGGCCCACCCCCTTTTTATGGTGGTTATGATTTTTTTGTATAAAGCACAAATATTTCCAAATTCCTTTGTTCATGCTTTTTGACTCCTTTCTTTATCACCCCACTTCTTGGCTATTCGTTAAACTGAATTGTGGGTGTGGTGAAGGGTGTATTTATAGGCATTTGGAGGTTTGGGAAACTTTGCCCCTCCTGGTAGGATTGTATATCCCATACGTCAGTAGCTCATGGACTCATGCCAATATGAAAGAAATTAATTTATCAGGTAAGTTCTTACATAAATTATGTTTTTTAGAGACCCCCAAGCTAGGTACATAATCCTTGTATATAATCTAGACCACTTCACCTATACCTTGGTCTCTATTTACCTTCCAAATGCCCTACAACCCCCATATCTATAAAACATCTTACGTAAGGTAGACCAGGTTAAGCAGGGTAGGGTGATCCTGGCGGGTGATTTCAATATGGTCTGGGATGGTAAAAAAGATAGGAAATCCAAGCCCACCAAAAAGAAAATCACTACCTCTGATCTGGCGAGCCTTAGATTTAGAACCCTAATGGCACAATATGGTTACTATGACATTTGGAGATCCCTCCACTCTTCAGACAGAGATTACACCCACTTTTCCCACCCCCACAGCACATACTCGAGTTTAGATTACCTATTTTGCCACTCTGAAGCTCTAGACTTAGTTCAGTCTACAGGTATTTCACTCTGTCCATGGTCAGATCACAACCAAGTAACACTTGACCTCAAATCTGTAAACACGGTTAGGTCCAAACCCATCTGGCGGCTGCCCCACCATATACTGTCGGACATACCCTTTAGAGAGGAAATGAGAAACAAGATACAATTCTTTACGCAGACTAATGACGACCCCCAAATTAGAGATGACACCATATGGGGAACATTTAAGGCTACTGTTAGGGGCCTTTTTATAAGAAAACAGGTTTATCTAAGGAAACAAGCAGGCCTTTCCCTTTCCCAAGCCCACTGTAAGTTAAGAGACTTCGAACACCTACACCACACTCCTAACTCCTTCGATCTGAGTGACAGCATTGCCGATCTTAGACGGGACATCAGCCAAATTGAGTTTAAGAAAACCCAATCCCACCTATTCAAACTCAAGCAACTCTTTTATTCAAAGAGCAACAAAGCTGACACCTTGTTGGCAAATAGACTGAGACAGTGTGTAGGGGCCTCACGCATCCACGCCTTAAAACAGGGTGATCAAATATATAGGCTCTCATCCCAGATTGGTAAAAAATTTGGTGAATATTACTCTGCCCTATACAACATCCATAAAAACGAACCAATAAAACCTGCCTCTCATGAGGCTATTAACTCCTTCTTACGCTCCTTAAAGTTGCCGACCTTTAACGAAGATCAGAAGGAGGCTTTGGCAAGTCCCTTTTCCATCCAAGAGATGAAACATGTAATAAAAAATTAAAACCATTTAAAGCCCCAGGCCCAGATGGCTATTCGGCAGTCTTCTATAAGACGTACATACACAAAATCTCACCCCTTCTACTCAAATTCTTTAACCTAGCCAGTGAGGAAGCGAGATTCCAAGGGGAATTCCTTGAGGCCTTAATTGTAGCTATCCCCAAGCCAGATAAAGACCCCTCACTCTGCGCTAACTATAGGCCCATCTCATTAATAAATGTAGATATCAAAGTATACTCAAAGATCCTAGCGAACAGAATGGCGAGGTTACACCCCGATATCATTAACTCTGACCAAGTAGGTTTATTCATAGCAGGGAGGGCCCAGACAATACTAGAAGGCTGTTGGACATCCTCTTAGAATCCAAAATATTGAACAATCCCCTATCGGTTATCTCTCTTGACGCTGAGAAGGTGTTCGATTGGATTAGATGGAACTATCTCTGGTAGGTCTTAGAAGTATTCCAATTTCTAGAACATGTGGTGTTGGCTATTAAAGCCCTATACTCCTCACCTACAGCCTTAGTTCGAGGCCTGGGATTTACTTCACCATGTTTCCCCATATCTAATGGTACCTGGCAGGGATGTCCCCTGTTACCCTTATTATTCGTCCTAGCAATAGAACCCCTAGCAGCGCAAACCAGGAACAATAATGATATTGAGGGAATCACACTCCGCGGTACGGTTCACAAGGTCACATTATTCGCAGATGATATCACTCTATTCTCCACTAAGCCAAAACAGACTAAATACCTTCAGGATAAATATAACTTCATAGTCAAAGACACCCATATAACACATCTAGGGGTTAAGCTCACTAATGACGTTCATCAAATTATAAATGCTAATTACCGCCTTTTAATCTCGGAACTTAGATGCCTCACGCAAAAATGGCATTAAAAAATGAGTTTCTAACCAAATTGACATACTTATTTTGGTGACTTCCACTCTGTGTGCCCAAACAAATTATTTAGCAGTTTCAAAGTGGATGCACAAGGTACATATGGCAAGGTAAACCCCCACGTATAGCTCACAAAATCCTGCAGTATCCAAGGCTACACGGAGGGGTTGCTTCCCCATCCATAGTGAGATATCATGAGGTGGCGTTGCTTACTCCTATCTCTCAATGGGGAGTCAAAGACTCCCAAAGTAAATGGAGAGACATAGAACAAGCTTCTCTACCCTTTAATGTTTACTTATGAGACCTCATTTGCATTCCACCACATTGTCGTAGAAATCTATCTATTAATAACCCCATAATTAGAGAATGTCTCTCATCCTGTGATCAGATTAAACATTATAAATCCATAGCCCCTCCACCCATCCCCCATCACGGCTGTTACAGGGCTTATTAATAACCCCATAATTAGAGAATGTCTCTCATCCTGTGATCAGATTAAACATTATAAATCCATAGCCCCTCCACCCATCCCCCATCACGGCTGTTACAGGGCTTTTAACAGGCCTTCCTGATTCTCACCCTGGAGCATGGGCTTGATTAGGATATGACAAGGTCTCAGACTTCTGGTCTACCCCCTCACTAGGTCATTACGTTACATTGGACCAACTTACGGAATCAGATCCTATACCTCCCTTCCTGATATTTGAATATACCCGAATAATAGCCTGCTCTCCAGTTGGGGATTCAAACCTAAGAATGCCTGCCAGCTAACGTTGTGGGAATCTAGGTGGCAACAGGGACTAAAATTAGGTAGACCCATGTCAATTCACTACAGTTTGATGGAAGGAGCTCCATCTTTAGACAAAGCACCACACATTGTGAAGTGGGAACAAAAACTAAACTTATCCATCCCTACTCAGATTTGGCAACATACGCTCCTGTTAACCAAAAAAGCCATATATTGTGTGACCCTATATGAGACATACTACAAACTCCTCACACATTGGTATTATGTCCCAGCTAGACTAGCCCAGTTGTTCCCTACTGCCTCTCCTAAGTGCTGGAGAAACTGTGACCTTATTGGAGATATGACACATATATGGTGGGGCTGCCCGAAACTCAAACCTCTGTGGAATAAGTGCTTCTTTGTTTTGGTCAGGCTGGGGATTCCTCTTCCTAAGGCACCGGAAGTGGCCTTGTTTCATCTGGGCTCGTGCAGACTACCTAGGCATCAAGGCTATCTGTGTATTTACCTCTTCTCAGCAGTAAAACTGACCATTGTTAGAGCTTGGAAAAGAATTACTCCCCCCTCCTGGCCAGAGGTAGTTTCTCAAATGGCATATATATACTCTATGGAGAAAAATGTGTTCTACTCTATTGATAAAACTGACCTTTTTGAAATGATTTGGGCCGACTGGACAGCCTTATTTGACACAATATGGTTCCCCAACCTGGAAACATAAGACTTATTTGCCTCTCTCCTGATTCTCTTCCTTTTCACTGTAACCCTTTTATGTTAGATCTATCCTCCCACAAACCTGAGTTGTAAACTCCTACGGATATCTGCCTATCCCCAGCCCTTCCCTTTTCCCACCCCTGTCCACCTCCCTTTTGATATGGAGTAATCATTAATTAACCAAGAGGTACATTTCCCTTTGTATATATATGTAAGTACAGAGCATAATGTTCTTGTTATATGTTATCTGTATGATCTTTCTGTGTTATTGTGGACACATGGGTACACCGTTGTTTTTTTTTCATCTAAAATATATATATTATATATAAATAAAAGTGTGTATACACAGGTATTAGGTAAGTATGCGTGGTGTCTAAAACAAGGTAAGCATACACAGGTACAAGGCAAGCCAGGTTCCTAAGGTTCAGTCTGGAGACCTAATGCTATCTGAAACAAGTCTAAGCAGGGTAAAAAATATGTTCCCTCTTTTAAGATTGCATGAAGGTGCGGCTCCCGATTCAGGTAAGGGGCAGATTAAGCCTCTTTCAGGAGGTTTGGTTTCAGTCTGTCCTAGATCCTTGAGTTCAGAATATTGTTTCTCAGAAGTATTGGATTGGATTCAGAATAGGGCCTCCCAGAGGAAAGTTTTTTTCTGTCCAATTATCCAAGGAATTCTAAAAAAGCTCAAGCTTTTCTTCAATCATTCTCAGATCTGGAAAATATGAGAGTGGTTGTTCCTGTTCCTTTGCAGGAACAGGGGAAGGGATTTTATTCAAATCTCTTCATTGTTCCAAAGCAGGTACTTTCAGACCAGTTTTAGATTTAAAAACTCTGTACAAGTTTGTAAGGACTCCATCTTTCAGAATGGAAACCAGGGCCGGACTGGGACCAAAAATAGACCCGGGCATTTTAAGGCAAAGCAGCCCACTCTACCCCCCCCAATTTCTTATTTAACTGTATACCAAATATGATAAGTATAATGTATATTTTGTATATATTAATGTATGGAGAAAGAAAAAACACAACAAATACAATATAAAGTGTTCATTGTTAATGAAAAGCACAAATTTCTTCTTAAATGAGACAGAGATCTAGGTATAATGCACATGTAGCTAACTAGAATGTTAGCAGAGGTAGCCATCTTTAAGGAACCCAGTCCAGATAATTAACTATGTGTAAGGCACAGGTAGCCATCTCGGAAAGAGGCACAGGCAGCTATCTAGATAAAAGCCAAGTTTGCCATTTTGGTAAAAGGTACAGACTACTATATAGAAAGGGATAGAAAGGTCAACATTTAAATATGAATGGGCACATTTAAATTTTAAATAGAAGCACTTTTGCAATATACTTCCATTATCAAAAATGCTTACAGTAAAAGTTATTACTCTTTCTCAGTGACATATGCACATATACTGTGAGAGCCTGTACATCAGTATTCCAGCTCAGACCTGGCAGTGGTGTGTGTTGTGTCCCATGCCGAGTCTCTGAGAAGGTGTGGGGTTTGAATACTGGTGCACAGGCCCTCAAAGCATATGTGCGTATGTTGCTAAAGACCAGTAATAACTTTTACTAGACACATTTTTGCTAATAGAATTATATTGCAAAAATTCTGCTATTTAAAATTTAAATGCACACATACACATATTAATTTTCTATCCCTTTAAGGCCACCTTGGATAAAGCACAGTTACTTTTCTATCATGATTAAGGCAGACAGTCATCTTAGAATGAAGTGCAGGCACCGCAGGCTTCCATCTAGACAGATATAAGCTAGAAGCAGCTATCTTGAAAAGCACATACAGAACACAAATAGCCATCTTGGAAAAGGCACACATATCTCTCATTGTGTAAGGTACATGCAATTATTTTAAAATATCTGAGAGTCAGACAGAACAGACAGTTATCAATCTGAAAATGAAGCACTGAGGCAATATATGTAACTAATGATTTTGCAATGTTTTTGTGTATGCTCTATTTTACTGGCTGATACTGATTATACAGGGAGTGCAGAATTATTAGGCAAGTTGTATTTTTGAGGATTAATTTTATTATTGAACAACAACCATGTTCTCAATGAACCCAAAAAAACTCATTAATATCAAAGCTGAATAGTTTTGGAAGTAGTTTTTAGTTTGTTTTTAGGGGGATATCTGTGTGTGCAGGTGACTATT
This sequence comes from Bombina bombina, assembly GCF_027579735.1. Classification (NCBI taxonomy): domain Eukaryota; kingdom Metazoa; phylum Chordata; class Amphibia; order Anura; family Bombinatoridae; genus Bombina; species Bombina bombina. Next base: position 652,820,342 of record NC_069500.1, read on the forward strand.
ACTGTGCATAATTATTAGGCAACTTAACAAAAAACAAATATATACCCATTTCAATTATTTATTTTTACCAGTGAAACCAATATAACATCTCAACATTCACAAATATACATTTCTGACATTCAAAAACAAAACAAAAACAAATCAGTGACCAATATAGCCACCTTTCTTTGCAAGGACACTCAAAAGCCTGCCATCCATGGATTCTGTCAGTGTTTTGATCTGTTCACCATCAACATTGCGTGCAGCAGCAACCACAGCCTCCCAGACACTGTTCAGAGAGGTGTACTGTTTTCCCTCCTTGTAAATCTCACATTTGATGATGGACCACAGGTTCTCAATGGGGTTCAGATCAGGTGAACAAGGAGGCCATGCCATTAGATTTTCTTCTTTTATACCCTTTCTTGCCAGCCACGCTGTGGAGTACTTGGACACGTGTGATGGAGCATTGTCCTGCATGAAAATCATGTTTTTCTTGAAGGATGCAGACTTCTTCCTGTACCACTGCTTGAAGAAGGTGTCTTCCAGAAACTGGCAGTAGGACTGGGAGTTGAGCTTGACTCCATCCTCAACCCGAAAAGGCCCCACAAGCTCATCTTTGATGATACCAGCCCAAACCAGTACTCCACCTCCACCTTGCTGGCGTCTGAGTCGGACTGGAGCTCTCTGCCCTTTACCAATCCAGCCACGGGCCCATCCATCTGGCCCATCAAGACTCACTCTCATTTCATCAGTCCATAAAACCTTAGAAAAATCAGTCTTGAGATATTTCTTGGCCCAGTCTTGACGTTTCAGCTTGTGTGTCTTGTTCAGTGGTGGTCGTCTTTCAGCCTTTCTTACCTTGGCCATGTCTCTGAGTATTGCACACCTTGTGCTTTTGGGCACTCCAGTGATGTTGCAGCTCTGAAATATGGCCAAACTGGTGGCAAGTGGCACCTTGGCAGCTGCACGCTTGACTTTTCTTAGTTCATGGGCAGTTATTTTGCGCCTTGGTTTTTCCACACGCTTCTTGCGACCCTGTTGACTATTTTGAATGAAACGCTTGATTGTTCGATGATCACGCTTCAGAAGCTTTGCAATTTTAAGAGTGCTGCATCCCTCTGCAAGATATCTCACTAGTTTTGACTTTTCTGAGCCTGTCAAGTCCTTCTTTTGACCCATTTTGCAAAAGGAAAGGAAGTTGTCTAATAATTATGCACACCTGATATAGGGTGTTGATGTCATTAGACCACACCCCTTCTCATTACAGAGATGCACATCACCTAATATGCTTAATTGGTAGTAGGCTTTCGAGCCTATACAGCTTGGAGTAAGACAACATGCATAAAGAGGATGATGTGGTCAAAATACTCATTTGCCTAATAATTCTGCACTCCCTGTATGCTTATTCAATACATACAAATACAAAGTAAGCCCAGCACCAATCTTCCTTTCTTTAATGGGGGTGCACGTCACAATGGAGTATCTGTACCTCCAAACTCAGATCCAAAAATGAAGAAAAAGTGACAGCACCAAAGCTTGCAGCAGGTGAAAAATGTATTGCAGCACCTAAGAGCACAAAACCTACATGTAGGTTTGAAACGTTGCATGTTTTTAGGTGCTCCAATACATTTCTCAAGAGCAGTAAAATTTGAAAGTGCTGTCATTGAAATCCAATGGCAGCACTTTCAAATTTTACTGCTCTTGAGAAAGACGAATGTATCGTTGAAACGCCTAGAGCTATTTATGAGAGCTTTTATGTTTGTCCATAGTGACACATTTTAAATAAATGTTTGTTTTATAACGAATATTTGCTTGCTGCCTTTGGAATCATTATACCATAACCAGAAGCATCACAGGAGGAGCCGGATTCCTATTATTTCGGAGTGAGTATACTGCACATTATACACACAGTGTATTACCACACCCTGAGTGCAAACTCTATTATTTGCAGTTACATCAGAACCAGGGTATGATGTTGTATCGATCAGGTAGTGTAAGGGTTACGCCCGCTTCACAGTGACAGACCAAACTCCCCGTTTAAAGGTACAGTCTACACCAGAATTTTTATTGTTTTAAAAGATAGATAATACCTTTATTACCCATTTCCCAGTTTTGCATAACTAACACATTTATAATAATATACTTTTAACCACTGTGATTATCTTGTATCTAAGCCTCTGCAAACTGCCCCTTTTTTCAGTTCTTTTGACAGACATTTAGTCTAGCCAATCAGTGCCTGCTCCCAGATAACTTCTCGTGCACGAGCACAGTGTTATCTATATGAAATACGTTAGATTAATTAGATTACACTAGCAGACTGATGTTTCACAGTCAAAAAAGTTTTTTTTTTTTTTAAATTTACACTACTGTTACAACAGATATGAGTGGTGGCACTAGTTGGCAAGTGGTCCTGGCACACACGCTGGCAGGCAGGCAACTGCTATTAGATTACACTAGCAGACTGATGTTTCACAGTCAAAAAAGTTTTTTTTTTTTTACAAAATTTACACTACTGTTACAACAGATATGAGTGGTGGCACTAGTTGGCAAGTGGGCCTGGCACACACGCTGGCAGGCAGGCAACTGCAATTAGATTACACTAGCAGACTGATGTTTCACAGTCAAAAAAGTTTTTTTTAAAAAAAATTACACTACTGTTACAACAGATATGAGTGGTGGCACTAGTTGGCAAGTGGGCCTGGCATATACGCTGGCAGGCAGGCAACTGCAATTAGATTACACTAGCAGACTGATGTTTCAATGTTAAAAAAGCTTTTTTTTTAAATTTACACTACTGTTACAACAGATATGAGTGGTGGCACTAGTTGGCAAGTGGGCCCGGCACACACGCTGGCAGGCAGGCAACTGCAATTAGATTTCACTAGCAGACTGATGTTTCACAGTCCAAAAAGTTTTTTTTTTAAAAATTTACACTACTGTTACAACAGATATGAGTGGTGGCACTAGTTGGCAAGTGGGCCTGGCACACACGCTGGCAGGCAGGCAGGCAACTGCAATTAGATTACACTAGCAGACTGATGTTTCACAGTCAAAATTTTTTTTTTTTTTTAAATTTACACTACTGTTACAACAGATATGAGTAGTGGCACTAGTTGGCAAGTGGGCCTGGCACACACGCTAGCACGCAGGAAACTGCAATTAGATTACACTAGCAGACTGATGTTTCACAGTCAAAAAAGTTTTTTTTTTTTAACTTTACACTACTGTTACAACAGATATGAGTGGTGGCACTAGTTGGCAAGTGGGCCTGGCACACACGCTGGCAGGCAGGCAACTGCTATTAGATTACACTAGCAGACTGATGTTTCACAGTCAAAAAAGTTTTTTTTTTACAAAATTTACACTACTGTTACAACAGATATGAGTGGTGGCACTGCAGGCAGGCAACTGCAATTAGATTACACTAGCAGACTGATGTTTCACAGTCAAAATTACACAGGCAAAAAAAAAAAAAAGACTGATGTTCTAGCCCTAAAAAGGGCTTTTTGGGGTGCTCTCCTTACAGCAGAGATCAGATGAGTTCTTCAGGACTGTAGTGGACACTGAATACACTAGCCTAGCTATCAATTTCCCTATAAAATCAGCAGCAGCTACACTATCCCTCCTCTCACTAAGAATGCAGGATCAGAATGAATCTAAAATGGCTGCTGTCCAGGAGCTGGGAGTGTCTGGGAGGGAGTGTCTGCTGCTGATTGGCTGAAATGTGTCTGCAGACTGTGAGATACAGGGTCAAAGTTTACTCAATGATGACGAATAGGGGGCGGATGCAGCAGGTGAAAAATGTATTGCAGCACCTAAGAGCACAAAACCTACATGTAGGTTTGAAACGTTGCATGTTTTTAGGTGCTCCAATACATTTCTCAAGAGCAGTAAAATTTGAAAGTGCTGTCATTGAAATCCAATGGCAGCACTTTCAAATTTTACTGCTCTTGAGAAAGACGAATGTATCGTTGAAACGCCTAGAGCTATTTATGAGAGCTTTTATGTTTGTCCATAGTGACACATTTTAAATAAATGTTTGTTTTATAACGAATATTTGCTTGCTGCCTTTGGAATCATTATACCATAACCAGAAGCATCACAGGAGGAGCCGGATTCCTATTATTTCGGAGTGAGTATACTGCACATTATACACACAGTGTATTACCACACCCTGAGTGCAAACTCTATTATTTGCAGTTACATCAGAACCAGGGTATGATGTTGTATCGATCAGGTAGTGTAAGGGTTACGCCCGCTTCACAGTGACAGACCAAACTCCCCGTTTAAAGGTACAGTCTACACCAGAATTTTTATTGTTTTAAAAGATAGATAATACCTTTATTACCCATTTCCCAGTTTTGCATAACTAACACATTTATAATAATATACTTTTAACCACTGTGATTATCTTGTATCTAAGCCTCTGCAAACTGCCCCTTTTTTCAGTTCTTTTGACAGACATTTAGTCTAGCCAATCAGTGCCTGCTCCCAGATAACTTCTCGTGCACGAGCACAGTGTTATCTATATGAAATACGTTAGATTAATTAGATTACACTAGCAGACTGATGTTTCACAGTCAAAAAAGTTTTTTTTTTTTTAAATTTACACTACTGTTACAACAGATATGAGTGGTGGCACTAGTTGGCAAGTGGTCCTGGCACACACGCTGGCAGGCAGGCAACTGCTATTAGATTACACTAGCAGACTGATGTTTCACAGTCAAAAAAGTTTTTTTTTTTTACAAAATTTACACTACTGTTACAACAGATATGAGTGGTGGCACTAGTTGGCAAGTGGGCCTGGCACACACGCTGGCAGGCAGGCAACTGCAATTAGATTACACTAGCAGACTGATGTTTCACAGTCAAAAAAGTTTTTTTTTTAAAAAAATTACACTACTGTTACAACAGATATGAGTGGTGGCACTAGTTGGCAAGTGGGCCTGGCATACACGCTGGCAGGCAGGCAACTGCAATTAGATTACACTAGCAGACTGATGTTTCAATGTTAAAAAAGCTTTTTTTTTAAATTTACACTACTGTTACAACAGATATGAGTGGTGGCACTAGTTGGCAAGTGGGCCCGGCACACACGCTGGCAGGCAGGCAACTGCAATTAGATTTCACTAGCAGACTGATGTTTCACAGTCCAAAAAGTTTTTTTTAAAAAAATTTACACTACTGTTACAACAGATATGAGTGGTGGCACTAGTTGGCAAGTGGGCCTGGCACACACGCTGGCAGGCAGGCAGGCAACTGCAATTAGATTACACTAGCAGACTGATGTTTCACAGTCAAAAAAGTTTTTTTTTTTTAAATTTACACTACTGTTACAACAGATATGAGTGGTGGCACTAGTTGGCAAGTGGGCCTGGCACACACGCTAGCACGCAGGAAACTGCAATTAGATTACACTAGCAGACTGATGTTTCACAGTCAAAAAAGTTTTTTTTTTTAACTTTACACTACTGTTACAACAGATATGAGTGGTGGCACTAGTTGGCAAGTGGGCCTGGCACACACGCTGGCAGGCAGGCAACTGCTATTAGATTACACTAGCAGACTGATGTTTCACAGTCAAAAAAGTTTTTTTTTTACAAAATTTACACTACTGTTACAACAGATATGAGTGGTGGCACTGCAGGCAGGCAACTGCAATTAGATTACACTAGCAGACTGATGTTTCACAGTCAAAATTACACAGGCAAAAAAAAAAAAAAAGACTGATGTTCTAGCCCTAAAAAGGGCTTTTTGGGGTGCTCTCCTTACAGCAGAGATCAGATGAGTTCTTCAGGACTGTAGTGGACACTGAATACACTAGCCTAGCTATCAATTTCCCTATAAAATCAGCAGCAGCTACACTATCCCTCCTCTCACTAAGAATGCAGGATCAGAATGAATCTAAAATGGCTGCTGTCCAGGAGCTGGGAGTGTCTGGGAGGGAGTGTCTGCTGCTGATTGGCTGAAATGTGTCTGCAGACTGTGAGATACAGGGTCAAAGTTTACTCAATGATGACGAATAGGGGGCGGATCAAACATCGCATATGTTCGCCGGGAACTATTCGCCGATGAACTATTCGCGACATCACTACACATCAGTTACATTTAAACGAAGAAGCCGAACTCTGAATTTTTCAGAGTGAGTATACTGCACGAATTATATGGTGTTGATCTACACATATAAAAGTTAAGTCCTTTTATTCCCAGGCTTGAATCGGAGTATCAGACAAGACCAGACCTGCGCCTCTATATTCCTTATCCACTAATCCATAGCAGTCTTTAGGGAGAGACTGATAGAAGGCAGCGGTCTACCCAGAGGGGAGTATTCTAGTCATCTCTGTACTAATATTTGCTGTACCATCTAGCATATTTTGTATAGATAATCTTGTATAACTATGAAGGCTGGATGTGGTTAAAGAGATAACCACAGAAAAGAGTACACTTGTAGCACTCGAGAGCTTGTAGTGATATGATTTGATTAATCACAAGGCTCAAAGTGGTGCAATGTTTGTAAAGACAACACTAGTTTCCAAATATACTAAACCTAACTAAATTTTAAAACTTAACGTTTATTAATTCACAGTGCTAAAATTTGCGGAAAACAAAAAATGAATTAAAAACACTTAACCAAAATATGTGCTATGTAAGATTATGTAAAGTAATAGAGTAGGCTAATAATACCAGGGTAAGAGTCTCAATATATATTAGTCTCTGAAAGGGAGGTCGTGTAGTATAGGTACAACCAACAGGGGGTTAAATATACTTATAAACGGAGTCCTGATCAGTATTTAGTGTTTAATACGTATAGTACCCCTGTATTTGTGTGTCAGTACGAACTACAGCTTACTGGAGATTTCTAGATATAAACTGCCTTGGGATTCAATATCCCTTCTTTCAAATTGGAACCGTTAGAGTAGTATTATAACTGTGAAATGGTTACTAGAGGTGGTATTAAGTAAAATTCATTCCGGAGAGTTGGGGTTAACACTTTAGTGTGTTCACTCAGAACTAGTCTGATGGGTACCATATATAGTGGTGCTAAATTGAATAAGGTATATCATAAATCCTATACTGTGAGTCTACTCATGTATTATGCCACCTATAGGTGCAGTATATCATTAGGTGTTGATACCAGAGTTAGTGAATTCAATAGTATTTATACATTTTCATGTCACAGTGTTACTCTCCTGTGAAATGACTCCCACCGCTACTTTGTTGGTAAGCGTTATTATTATAATGATATAAAGTCCGTTTTATTATTTTCAAATATCTCCCACCACTTTTGTGTTAGTAAGCATTGTTGTTATAACGGTATAAAGCCAGTTTTTTACTGTAAAATATCTCCCACCGGTGCAGTGTTAGTAAGCGTTATTGTAGTAATGGTATAAAGCCGTTTTTTTTACTGGTTGTAGGCTGACAAGTGAAACCCAATATCAACCTTATCTACTTTTGGCGATTTCGTGTTTAAATTATCTGACCGTTAGTGCAATCTCGCACACAAGCGGTAGCTATAATTCAGAAAGTAGCCAGTACCATATTGACCCCATGCCAGCCTTCAATACCACTGTCCTCCCTTATTTTCGTATCAATTTAATAAAGACTCAAGTATATAGCCTCAATTAAATAACTGATTTACATTATGTATGTACTACTTTGTTGGTAAGCGTTATTATTATAACAATATAAAGTCCGTTTTATTATTTTCAAATATCTCCCACCACTTTTGTGTTAGTAAGCATTGTTGTTATAACGGTATAAAGCCAGTTTTTTTACTGTAAAATATCTCCCACCGGTGCGGTGTTAGTAAGCGTTATTGTAGTAATGGTATAAAGCCGTTTTTTTTACTGGTTGTAGGCTGACAAGTGAAAAGTAAAAGCCGTGTTAGACGGCGAAACATGTTAGGGATTTAGGGAAATGGTGAGGAGTCATTGCGAGCTCCTGTATTTTTAGAAGCTAACCATTATTAGTGCTAAATGTAAATCAGTTATTTAATTGAGGCTATATACTTGAGTCTTTATTAAATTGATACGAAAATAAGGGAGGACAGTGGTATTGAAGGCTGGCATGGGGTCAATATGGTACTGGCTACTTTCTGAATTATAGCTACCGCTTGTGCGCGAGATTGCACTAACGGTCAGATAATTTAAACACGAAAGCGCCAAAAGTAGATAAGGTTGATATTGGGTTTCACTTGTCAGCCTACAACCAGTAAAAAAAACGGCTTTATACCATTACTACGATAACGCTTACTAACACCGCACCGGTGGGAGATATTTTACAGTAAAAAACTGGCTTTATACCGTTATAACAACAATGCTTACTAACACAAAAGTGGTGGGAGATATTTGAAAATAATAAAACAGACTTTATATCGTTATAATAATAACGCTTACCAACAAAGTAGCGGTGGGAGTCATTTCACAGGAGAGTAACACTGTGACATGAAAATGTATAAATACTATTGAATCTCAATCATTCAAAATCTAGATACCGTGTACTAACAGAGTATCAGTGTGTGTTGTTTCTAAGGATACCAACACTGTGACTTTCACACGTATATAAATAATAAAGTTTAAGATATTTCTCTCAGAGCTAAGATACAGCTAACATAATATAAACAATAGAGGACACTAGGAGTGTTCTATTGCATGTTAACAAACCATACAACTTTAACTGAAAAGTTGCAGGTAGTTCCTTCAGTAATTGAATTATATTTACATAAACACATTCGAAAATGATACAATGTAATAAAATATGTAATACATATTACTGCATCAATTGAACTTGGAACTAAATATCTATAACCAATAAGCTATATCATTCAACTGAACTCTATAGAAATAACTTTATTAATCACACTACACAATTAAAATCCCAGTCACAACCAATTATATGTTTGAAACTACTTTTACTAGGTGACATTAATTTATAATCGCAGTTTGTGAGATCTTGACAACCAATATTGCTATATAGCTAATATAGTCACAACCAATTATACGTATAAAACTACTTTTACTGGGTGACATTAATTTAGAATCGCAGTCTGTGAGATTCTGACAACCAATACTGTTATATAGCTAATGTAACTAACTACGTGTTATCTTGTAAGCCCTGTTTGAATAAGCAGGTCAGTAATATAATACACACACTAACTCTGGTATCAACACCTAATGATATACTGCACCTATAGGTGGCATAATACATGAGTAGACTCACAGTATAGGATTTATGATATACCTTATTCAATTTAGCACCACTATATATGGTACCCATCAGACTAGTTCTGAGTGAACACACTAAAGTGTTAACCCCAACTCTCCGGAGTCAATTTTACTTAATACCACCTCTAGTAACCATTTCACAGTTATAATACTACTCTAACGGTTCCAATTTGAAAGAAGGGATATTGAATCCCAAGGCAGTTTATATCTAGAAATCTCCAGTAAGCTGTAGTTCGTACTGACACACAAATACAGGGGTACTATACGTATTAAACACTAAATACTGACCAGGACTCCGTTTATAAGTATATTTAACCCCCTGTTGGTTGTACCTATACTACACGACCTCCCTTTCAGAGACTAATATATATTGAGACTCTTACCCTGGTATTATTAGCCTACTCTATTACTTTACATAATCTTACTTAGCACATATTTTGGTTAAGTGTTTTTAATTCATTTTTTGTTTTCCGCAAATTTTAGCACTGTGAATTAATAAACGTTAAGTTTTAAAATTTAGTTAGGTTTAGTATATTTGGAAACTAGTGTTGTCTTTACAAACATTGCACCACTTTGAGCCTTGTGATTAATCAAATCATATCACTACAAGCTCTCGAGTGCTACAAGTGTACTCTTTTCTGTGGTTATCTCTTTAACCACATCCAGCCTTCATAGTCTACATACAGTACACAGCACCACAGACTCTTACACTACAGCACTGATCTGGGACATACTTCCCAGTCCGTCTTATATAGAGATCTAGAGCTTCTTAGTATAATAATCTCTTCACCAAACAAGTAGTGCCATTGGTTTTCTCTTTCTGTATCCGCAAAAAGAAGCCTTTCTCAAAGGGGGCAAAAAAGGGTGTTTTAAAGCATAAAACAGCAATTTCTAATGTTAATTCCTCTAATGATAATTCTGATTTTGATTCAGATGATGAATTTAATTTTTCAGATTCCTCTGATTCTGAATCTAAAGCTAAAAAGTAGGGATGCAACGAAATGAAAATTCTGGACCAAAACCGATACCGAAAATTCAGGATGCCCCTAGCCAAAAACCGAAACAAAACCGTTTTTTTTTCTTTTTTAACTACAGTGTGTGTGTGTAGCTGAGAGAGATTGTAGACAGGAAAGCTCCAACAAATGGGCGTGGTCACTTGTAGCGTAGGGTGTGATCTGCAGTGAAACTGGTGGAGCTCTACAAGGGAGAGCGTAGTTATAGCCAGACGACAATACAAGGTGGACATGTGTTTTGTTTTTGGGTGTAGTTATCCATGCGATAGGCGTGGCTGCACCTGATCGTCTCTCATCGTATCTCTGCCTAGTTCCTGGTTTGGGTCTCACACTGACCTGTCAGATTATATGTCCGGAGCCCCAAATGGAGCTTCCTGTCACCTATCACCAGGACCACCGGACATGGCTATGACCTTACGTGCAAGGTGGTTATAGAAAGTTACTGTCCTTTTTTGTATAAACTGTCTGGTGGGTGCTAATTTGTACCAACTGTGTGCGAGCTTGGGGCTTATGCAGATATAGTGTGCACGCATATTTGCCTCAGACGAATAGAATGTCTACGCACAAGAGGCTGATGTATGAGCACTGTATATAAGGCTTATACATATTCACTGTGTGTGCTTAATGTGTCTGATAATATAAAGTGTTTATAAACATGTTACTTATACTCCTTTGAATACTTTGAAAAACTATTTTTATATGCAAAACAGTAAGTCAAGTAATAAACTCAAACAGCAGCTCTAGGCTGGCATCAAATTTGAAATATGCTACACAATAATTTTACCGAAAATAAAAGGCAAAAAAAGGAAAACCGAAATAACCAAAAATGCCATTTTCTGCCGAAACTTCCTGCGGACGAAATTTTGGTGCATCCCTACTAAAAAGTTCAAAAAACATTTAAAGAAATCTAAACACCTTGAGGATGAGGAATTTAAATTTGTTGATGCTCTTGGAAATGCAAGATTTAATGCTGAAACCCTTCATCATCCTCGACCCTCTGAATGGTTCCCAGCAATAGCCATTGCAGAATTCGTGGATTTTCAGCTTAAAAACTCCCTTAATAAGCGCTCCAGAAATAACATGAGAGCCAAATGTCCCAGACCCACTATTACCTAAAATAGTAACATTACTCCTGAAATTGATCCCAAAGTAATTAAGTATATAGGGACCCCTGCTTATAAAATTAAAAAAGGAATTGACAAATCTTGACATAATTGCCAGGACAAAATTTTAGACTCAATCGGACCCATTACAAAATCATTTGAGCTTTCAGAACAAGCTTTATTGGAAGAATCTTACCTTGACCCTTCTACAGTCAGGGAATGGGTTCAAAGAATTCTTTCTTTTGGGGGAAATACCAATTCTGCCATGATAATTGAAAGACGCAAAAACATTTTAAGTAGGATAGATCCAAAAATTTGTGACTCCGCTGTTAATGAACTTAGTTCAGATAAATATGGTTTCTTATTTGGAGATGCATTTTTTAAGGATCTTAATCAATATGCCAATACGTTTTCAACTTTAAACAAAATTAAAACTACTTTGAGGAAATCTTTTTATTCACATAATTTCTCTGACAGGGCCGGGGAAGGCAAAGGCTGCTTTCCCGGCTGTACCCCTTTTGTGTCCAGGCCTCAATTTCAACAAATTCAGCAATCAAATTATCCCTACTATCAACAGCCAAGATATGCACAAGAGACTTTCCAGCAAGCTTCCTTCTTTCCTTCCCGAGCCAGACCATGGCAGCAAAGAGGCTTTCGTTCCAGACCACGATCTTGCCCTCCTACAGGTAACTCCTCTATTTTCTGTAATTCCCCTTTCTTCCCCATCCAAAGTTGGAGGAAGATTAGCCTTTATGCTCACAATTTGAATCTAATTACCGCAGATCAATGGGTTCTTCAGGCAGTCCTAGGGGTTTGGATAGATTTAATTTCCCCCCAATTCAAAACAAAAAACAAATGCTATTTATTTTTCAGTAGCAGACAAAATTCTGGTTCAGAAAGAGATAGAAAATTTACATCAAAAATATGCAATTTCCCTTAGTCTAAATCCCCACCTAGCCTATTTCAGCAACATTTTTCTAGTAAAAAAGAAAAACGGCCAATTCAGACCAGTCATCAATCTAAGATCCCTAAATGCCTTTGTTGTTTACAATCATTTCAAGATGGAAGGCATTCATCTCCTCAGGGAATGAGGACAGCGATTGGCTGGTCCGTTTAGACCTTTCCGATGCCTATCTTACAGTTCCTTTAGCTCCAGAGTATTGGAAATACCTGACGTTTGTTTGAAAGACCAAGTTTGGAATTCACATCCCTTCCATTTGGCCTGTCCTCTGCCCCTTGGATATTTACAAAAATCCTAAAACCAGTTGTTTCATGGCTTCGACTTCGAGGGATCCGTCTAATTATTTACCTAGATGACATCCTTTTGATGAACCAGAATTTTCTCTCCCTTTAACAGCAACTTCTCACGACTTTAGATCTTCTAAAAAATGTGTGTTTTCCCGTAAACAAAGAGAAATCAGTCCTAACTCCCACTCAATCATTAACTTTTCTAGGTTTTCTTATAGACACGACAAAAGCCACTTAAAGTCTTCCCCTATACAAAATAAAGAATATAAAAAAGGAAATATCCAAAACAATTTCCAAACAGTCAGTTCCTATTCATCAGATAGCCAGGATAGTAGGGTTACTTTCATCCTCTATCCAGGCTATCTTCCCTGCCCCCCTTCATTATCAAGAGCTTCAGAGATGAAACATTTCCTTTTTACAAAAGGGATTTTCTTATTCTCACCCCATTCCATTATCATCAAAAGCCAAAGAGGAGCTATCATGGTGGCTTTCCCATATGGAAGCCTGGAATGGGAGAGCAGTTTTTGACAAAGCTCCAGACTCGGATGCGAGTCGCTCAGGCTGGGGAGCTCGTTAATACCATCCATAACAGGAGGCAAATGGTCTCCTGGAGAAAAAGAACTCCATATAAATTGTCTGGAACTTTTGGCCCGTTCATTTGCGGTCAAGAATTTTGTAAAATCCCCCTTTCCCACCTCTATTCTTCTCCGGATGGACAACATTTCCGCGGTTCTAAATCGTCTGGGAGGTACCAAATCGAGAAACCTTACCAATATCACTTCAATCATCTTTGCTTGGACAAGAATATATCTGTCAAAGCAGAATATATTCCAGGTCTTTCAAATTCGGCGGCAGGCTGGGGTTCCCATTTTCTCAGAGATTTTCAGCGATTGGATGTTGAACAGAAGAATTTTTCTTTCAATTAAAGCTCTTCGTGGTCCCTTTTGTATAGATATTTCTGCGTCTCATCTCAACTTTCAACTTCCTCAGTATTTCAGCTGGCGTCCGGATCCCGACGCATTAGCCATAGATGCTTTACTTCAACTATGGCCGTCTCTCGGAGCTTATGCATTTCTCCCATTTTCTCTGATCGCTCGAACAATATCGATTGTTCGCAGGATTTTTCTCTCCCTGATTTTGATAACTCCCCTTTGGCCAACTCAAGCCTGGTACCCATCCCTTCTCGAGATGTCATACAAGCTTCCCCCGCCTTCCCTCTTGTCGGGACCTTCTTCTAGATCCTGACAGCAATCCCCACAATCTAGTGATCAATCATTCCCTCAGGTTGATAGCATGGACGCTTACGGGCAAGTCAGAAATCTCTGCGGCCTTTTGGACGGAGCTAGAAGCCTCATTTGGGGCCACAAATGTTACTTTTCCGCATGGTCCAGATGGTCTTGCTGCTGCATGCAAAGAAATTTTTATCCCGTTTCAACTTCTATAACTGACATTCTAAATTTCTTCTCCCACCTTTTCAACCTCAGTTTAGCTTATAGAACTATAAATGTATCTAGATCAGCTATCTCTGCTAAACATAATTCCATAAACAATTTTCCTGTAGATAAACATGCTTTGGTTTGTCGTCTCCTTAAAGCCATATGAATTAAAAGACCACCTACTCCTAAGTACAACCGTTTTTGGGATGTAGATTTTTTTTTTTTTCCTTTTTAAGTCTTGGCCGACTAATGAACTTTTGTGTCTCAAACAAATTTCTGCCAAACTTGCTACTCTTCTTTGTTTAATCTCTTTTCAGATCATTTCTGATGTTTGGGCTTTAGATTATAACTCTAAATGATTTTCTCCTGAAGGTGTTACCTTTTTGCTATCTCATAGAACTAAGACTTTGTCTTCCTCTATTTTCTATCCTTACCTTCCTTCTGAACCTTCCCTCTGTGTTTTTTCTTGCTTAAAAGAGTATAAGTCTAGAACTTCTTCATTCAGATCTTCTTTGTCTAATCAACTCTTATTATATTTTATTCCTCCTCACAATCCTGTCTCTTCTACTTCTATAGCGAGCCTTTTCTAAAATCTGAATTATCTGCTCTTTCTTGTGAACCTCCTTATCTGATTTTTCATCAGGGTAACAATGTTTTGCAGACATCCTTTAATTTGTTGCCTAAGGTTGTTTCTTCAGATATTTGTCTGTTGTTCCTTCTTTGTGTCCTAATCCTAAGACTTCTTCTGAAAGATCTTTGCATTCTCTGAATGTTGTTAGGGCATTTTTATATTATGTTGATGCTACTATGGTTTTCAGACAAACTTCTAATTTGTTTGTTCTCTTTTTCTGGACCAAGGAAAGGTCAGAAAGCTTCTGCTATTTTTTTACCCTCTTAGTTAAAACTTTTGATTCAAAGAGCTTATCTGGAGGCAGGTCATCTGCTTAGCAGCGGATTACTGCTCATTTTACTACTTCTTATGCTTTTAAGAATGAGGCTTCAGTCGAATAAATCTGCAAGGCATCTTCTTTGTCTTCTTTGCATACTTTCACTAGATTATACCATTTTGATGTTTTGCTTCCTTTGAAACAGCCTTTGGTAGAAAGGTTCTTCAGGCAGTTGTCTCAGAGTAAGGGTTATGCCTATTTTTAAGTGTATTATTAAAAAATTCTTTGGGGTTGTGGATTTATTTTCTCAGTGAAAAAAGCTGTTTTTAAATCCCTCCCTTTATGTTATTACTTATGGACTCCACAGCTTGGGTATTAGTAACCATGAGTAATGGATCATGGACTCTCACCACCTGTATGAAAGAAATATTAATTAATGTTCATGGTGGGGAGAGTCCACAAGCCCCCAAGCTTTGTTTTTGGGATTAGATTTTTTTTTTGTACATATCAGCCACTAAGAACAGTACATGAGTAGAAAACAACAAAACACCAAAAAAGATCTAGAATACTTGGGACAAGGTTTCTTATACTTGCAATACAGGGAGAAATTTACGGAAACTACAAATCAAATTTATATAGACATGACTATTGAAAATTATGAGAGGAATTTTTTTGTCAACATTACTTTTGTTATTTCCAATGGTTTATGATGTCAAATTCAGAATTGAAACCATGGGTATGTAATTTCATAATTCAAATAAACCTCTTGTCTAGCGAGCAATTGATCTTTGTTTCCTCCTCTAGGAGGTTATCTTATGGTTTCAATTGCTCGCAAATTGAAAGACCTCATGTCTTTGTTGTGTACCTCAAAGAAGTGTCTTGATAGGGCTAAACATGGTTTAAAATTTTTAACGTATCCTAAGTGCTCTCGGATACGGATCCTGACATCTCTACTTATCATACCCACATACTGTTTTAAGTGTTCAACACATTCAATGAGGTACACAACATATGCGGTGGAGCAGTTGATACACCCCTTGGTCTGAAATGTCTGTCTAGTGTCGCATGAGTAGAATTCCTTGCCCTCAGTGACATAGTCACACGCCTTACACCTTTGGTTTCAACATTTATAGGTCCCATTGACCTGTAACCAGGATCCAGCATTTTTCCTGTGTGGCAATTGACTGGGGGCAATGTGAGTTTTTTGAGTAAACACATTTGAAACCCCTTTACACTGTTGATTTAAGATATATATCTCCAAATACAATTGGAAAATATTTTTTGACGATATCACAGATCTAATCTGAGGAGTATTGTGTTATGAAAGATAAGCCTCTATCTTCTGTTTTTCTTTTTCCATGAGTCAATGTCTGTTGTCTACCATCTGTAAATGTTTTTTTGGCTAGATGATTAAGCATTCTTGGGGAATACCCTCTAGACATAAGCCTATTCTTGATATTGTTACTCTCATTAAGAAAATCTTTGTCCTGACTACAAATTCTCCTAGCTCTATTAACTTCTATTGTGTAATATAGTGTTACCCGAAATGGGCTTTCTGTATAGTTTGGAATGTATCTTATTTCCCAAGACATCACCAACCAGGGTGATGTCCAGAAAATTAGCACATTCTTTTTTCCATTCATGAGTAAAATTTAGACCATGTACATGTTTCCATGTTTGTGTGTGTATGTGTTTTTTAGTGTACATATACATATGTGTGTACATTTTTGTGTGAGTGTATAAGTGCCTGTGCATGTCTTTGTATGTATGCATGTATGCACATGTATTAAAGTTTGTGTGTGTATGTGTCTTTGTGTGTGTTTTTCCTTTCTCCCTACTCTATCTTTTCACTATTTATGTCTTCTTTCTCTATCCTCTATCTCCACTCCCTCTCTACTGTCTCTCTCCACTATCTTCCATTTCTTTCTCCACTCTCTTCTCTATAGTCTTTCATTTCTTTCTCATCTCGCTTTTTCCCTCATCTTTTCTTATTTCTCTCTTTTCTTTCTCATGTTTCTTTTTTGCTTTTTTTTTTTTTTTTTTTTTTTAAATATTTTTATTGAGGTGAAAGATAAAGTAGTACATAGTAACCACATACATAGGCCTCCAGCCAGTGGGGGCGGTTTAGAAAAGTAGACATCACTGTTTATACATAGAGCGTTACAACAATAATAGAAGGCATGCAAACATTTCAGACAATAAGAAACTAATAACCATTAGCAATTCCAAGAAATGTAATGTAATCTAAGTGGTTAATGAACCTGTGAATCGACCTCAGATTTTAAAATTTTGGGTATATAGGACCCTTTTTTAGGTCCTCACATCTGTATCTTCTTATTAAATTCAATAACATATAGGGTCAAATATAAGCCCTTGTTGCTAGAATAATATAAAGATGAGTGAATAGAGTATGGGGGAGGGATTATTATATAGGGCCCTTTTTGGGTCCTCCAGACTATAAACATATACCTATATCACAGAAAGGTTTATCAACCATAACTATGATGGACTCTTATGTATTTTTTTAGGGGGTCTTCGATGGGATCTGTGTCCCTTAGCTTAATGAATAAGCTCCAAAAAGGGGGGGGGGGGCGGAGCTAAGTAATATAGAATATGAGCAAAATAAAATAAACTGATGTCATCAGCCGTATCCGGGCATGACCTAAAATCTGGTATGCAATTCTTGCAACATAGAATTTGCAATTGAAACTGCAGCTGCAGCTCAAGCATCTATTTGGGAGATTGCGCAATATTGCAATCTCTAACATAACTCAGGGGGACAGGAGAGTAGCGTTAAACAATTAATTTGTTTTTAAACCGATAATATACTATATCTATAAACTCAGATGAAGGGGGCAATAAAAATAAAAAAAAAATAAAAAGAACAGTAACATTTTATGGATTCAGAAAGTGTTATGCATACATATTAAACAGTTATATCAAAGGTAAGCAATATTATAGCCAAACTACAGTTAATAAAATTATTTTACATTGATAAGTTGACAAGCCTGTCCTAACTCCATTGGTGATAAATCTAATATGATGAAGCGCAAGTATCTGTCTATTTCTGGATAATGGCACATCCAGCAAGGTACTCATAGCCAATGTCAGCTATGTAGGAGCATGATGTCAACGCTAGGGCAATCAGCTTTGATAAAAAATATATCTCTGCAGTAGTACGTCTGGGATTGTGTAGGCCTATGGCCAAGCGTTATACTCCTGTCTCCACAAATATAGGCACGTGTCTATGTACAAAGCTATAGTATACACGCCTAATTTAATAAACTGAACCTAGGGGGAAAACCCCTAGGGGGGGTGGGAAGCGGAGCCAGAGAAAATATAAATAAAAATCAAACAGACAGTACCTTCCCTTAATATGGGGATGTTGTGTTCCCAGCTTCATGTAAGTTTAAGTTTGGATTGGTAAGGGAACATATCACCATTGAATTACT
Organism: Bombina bombina; assembly: GCF_027579735.1. Classification (NCBI taxonomy): domain Eukaryota; kingdom Metazoa; phylum Chordata; class Amphibia; order Anura; family Bombinatoridae; genus Bombina; species Bombina bombina. Next base: position 652,838,684 of record NC_069500.1, read on the forward strand.
ATGGTAAGGAGACCTATGTAGCATTTATGCAGTATCTCCCCTCAGGGATATTGTCCCCACTGGACCCCGACGGAAAAAGGGTAGTGGATATGACCCGCTCACAACTGTAGAGCGGGAAAGGGTGAGGGGAAATACAGTCGGCATGGACATATTATGGGAGCAGAGGACTCTCTAAACCAGATACCAGGGGATATTATAGTAAAATAAAACCTATAAATCGGCATAAGTATAATAAACTAATAGGAACAATATTTTTCCCATAAAGGAAAGGCTATGGGTTAGAATGTGCCTGAAACACTCACATTTGAGTATAGTTTAAATAAACACATGTATAAAACAAATCAGGTAGACTATCTTAACTATCTTAGTGCTATCTGTAGTTTACAGACACAGTATGTCTGTGACATAACCTAGTACCAGTAGTATCCCTTTTGAAAATGCTAATCTTATGTGAAATGGATCACATCCTCACTTAAAAATATCAAACCTCAACTAGGAGTTCTTACTTAATTATGTTGAACCACGTTTAGCGCCATGCCTTCACGCCACCTCGGCCGCTGGCAGCACAAAAACATGGGCCCAGTGTCAGGTTATTGTGAATAGTGAAAAACAATGCAGCTATATATAAAACTTCTTAGCTTATGGACTATCTGAAGAATAGGGTAGACAGTAAGATTAAGGACACTGTTAATAATATAGATTAGGTTTGTAGACCATGTATGTGAATTACTATAGGAATATGCATGGGAGAATAAACCCTATAGGTACATTTAACATATATATATATATATCTGTGACAGTCATCAGACCTGGTATCAGAACTGTAATCTGCAGAACCAATCTCACATCTTATATTAAAATTCAACACAGTAACATAATGTCAACCAAGAAGAAATAGTAAATTAGGTCTATTAGCAAACCTATAACCTAACTATATATAAGTATGCAATCAATATTGCCTAGATAACATAAGAATAGGGATTAAAATATTGAGAAAGGCTATTCTACAGCAGAGTGTGCTTAGGTTAATAGTCTGTCAGTGACATGGAGCTCTGTAAACATAAAGGGCTAAGAATCTCAAGGGAGGCAGAGGTAATAAAGCGATAAAACATAGAGACATGTGGTGTACAAGTCATAAATAAGCCATGACTCCCCTCTAGTGGTGTAAAGTGGTAATTACATCATCCTTCCGTGAATGTTATATTAAAGTAAACAGGTTAATTACCACGAGTATGTACATTCCCATCAAATAAAAAAACATTAATCAAATGTTTAACTATAAAAAATAACTCCCCATTGATCAGCTTCTGAAAGCAAGAAAAATGTCCATCAGTGTAAGTATAAGTGGTAGTGAAAGCAATTATATAATAACAATTGTACCGCTTGAGATCACAGTTAAAATGTGGCATAATATAGATGAAGAGTAAGAAGAACACAATACCTCGTACATAAAACTAAACTGGTATAAAAGGGATAAGACAAAAAGTTCAATGTCCGGCAAAAGTAACACACTGGTAATATTAATACCGTCCTGCAAAACAACTTGTTTGCTTTTATAGGGGCTAATTAACAGGTTATCCCATTCCAGTCTTTAGCTTACTGCAATTCTGTGATTTCTGCCAATCAAACAGTGTAAGGTCTTGCTGCTCATGAATAATCCTTCCTTCATTAATCTCCGTTTGTTGCAGCACTCTCCAGCGCAAAGAATCCTCAGCTTCCAACAACAGTCTGTGGGCATGAATAGGTGGGGGAAGTTTGCTATTGCCGCGTGGGTCTAAAAAAATACTGAGACGGGATGACTTCACATATTGGGAGTAGAACCCCCCCATGACTCGGGAGCGATCCCTCCAGTCAATTGCTGTGCTCAGTTTCCCCACAACCACATTCACATAGTCGCAAGCACCCTTCTCACTCACCGCTTCTGCACCGGGCAGGTAAATAGGGATAGTGATTCCCTTAGTAGCTGTCTCGATATCTCCATCAAGCTTCACTTTGCCATTTTGGGATATGGTGTTGAGAACTTTTGTAGCGTCTGGCGGTGCAAGCTTCGGATAGTGGGTCTGTCCAGGCTGCCAGTGCTCTCTTGGTACATACATATCCAATGCGTCAGCGCTGTTAGTACTCTTGGTGCCTTCCCCCAAGATCCCATTGCCAGCAATTACAGCACCTTGTTCCATAGGGGTAATATTGTTCATCCGTGACCCTGCGCCATCTTGGGAGGCATGTCGCATATGAAATTTTTCAGACCACTGTATGAGCAAAGTCCGTAGACCAAACAAGTGATCTCTCACCAAGTCACAGAGTCTGTCTTCTAGTGTTCCCACACTCGTTATTGGTAGGAGAGAATGACAGAAAGAGTACTCTTCAATAAGATTAGCGTCCTCCATGCTAGCGTCTGCTGCCTCTCAATCAGTACTCTGTAACTGCCCGATCAAAAACTTTAGAGTTTATCTTTGGTGCTTCTGAGTCTTCAATATGTGCCCTTAGTCAGGGGTCTGGGTGATAGATAAAAATATACTGAATATTTCAACTATAAAACCCCCAGTAATCAAAATTGAAAGCAGGAGCTCCTGTATTATGCTTCTAGTCGCTTCGGCAGTTAGCTCCGCCCCCCTCCTCTTTTTTGCTTTTAATTCTCTCTAATCTAATCTTTTACTCATCTCTATTCTTCCTATACTCTTTTCCTCTTTCTCTTTCCTCTCTATTTTTCTTTCTTTTCACTCTTTCTCCTGCCTCTCTATTTCTCTTTCCCTCCCTTTCTCTCTCTTGTTTTCTATCCTTCCCTCTTTCCGCTTTCCTTCTCTCCTTCCCTTTCTCTCCTGCCCTCTCTCTCCTTTCCTCTCCCTTTCCTTCCCTTTCCCTGCTTGTCCCCCATCTCTCCTCTCTTTGGTTTCTTTTACCTCCTCTTTTCCGATTCCAAATCTGTTTATATATTTTCTCATTAAATTAAAAGCCAAACTAAATTAAATGTCTCAATGACTAACATTCTATTCCTGCTGTGTTAACACTAAATGCACCCCTATGAAAGTCTTGCTCCTGTTAAAAGTCGAGGCTTGGCATTCTTGGTTGTGTGATCCCTAAATGTACCCCTATGAAAGACTCACTCCTGTTAAAATGAATGTATATCTATCAGCGCCACAATAATACCATACAAGCTATATCTGATATAGGCGGAGTCTCCCAACCAGACTCCAAAAGTTAAGAGTAAAAAGAAATGCCAAGATACAGCGCTACACTACCCTCAGATGAGGGTTGGGTTGCTAAAGATGGTGTCCACGACTAGGAATGTGTATACATAAAGGTTAATATATAATATTGTGTTACACAAAGAATATATATAAAACCATGTGAAAAGGTACTTAAAAGGTAAAAGATTACAAACAAAATATATATATATAGGATGTGATATTAAAATGTATTAAACAAACATTTTATTAACATAAACTGACAGTTAAAAATACAGTTAAAAATAGATTCAACAATCTAATGGATTGCCCCATACAATGTCCAAGACGTTATGTCCTATGTAACATACAAGTGGTTAAGTCCCATACCAAAATGTCCAAAGCAAATGTTCAAGGTTAATATCCAAAAAAAAAAAAAAAAATGATAATATGTCCAAAGTTGGTGTAAAAATCAAAAAGGTGAAAAAATGTAAAAAATATAAAAAATATATTAAAAAAATATTTTTTGAAAAGATGAAAAAATGAATAAAAATATATAAAAAATATATGAGTTGTGATCAGCAACCCATATGGAAGGAATATAATATATGTGATAGTGAATAATTCTCGTGAGGTGTACACCTAAAAAGTGTGTATAAAAATGTGTGTATATAAAAGGGTGTGGTAAAAAATGTGTCATAAAAAATGTGTCATAAAAAAGGATTCAAAATCCTGGTGAAATAAATAAAGTCCAAATTGTTCCAAAAAAATGTGTATATAATTCCAAGTATTCCAAATGTGAGTGTAGAAAGTGCTGGGTTGATGTTCCTCTTCTTAAAAGGTTATCAAATGTAATGGGATATCCTCCTGTACCTAAAAAAGTGTACAGAAAATAGACATAGTGCAATAAAATCACTTTAGAATGACAACAACAGTATTCTACTCACCAGATATATTCTGAGCTGCAATGCACCAGTCTTGAGAAAGGTCCCTGAGGACCGAAACGCGCTGGCTATACACTGGTATTGCAGCTCAGAATATATCTGGTGAGTAGAATACTGTTGTTGTCATTCTAAAGTGATTTTATTGCACTATGTCTATTTTCTGTACACTTTTTTAGGTACAGGAGGATATCCCATTACATTTGATAACCTTTTAAGAAGAGGAACATCAACCCAGCACTTTCTACACTCACATTTGGAATACTTGGAATTATATACACATTTTTTTGGAACAATTTGGACTTTATTTATTTCACCAGGATTTTGAATCCTTTTTTATGACACATTTTTTATGACACATTTTTTACCACACCCTTTTATATACACACATTTTTATACACACTTTTTAGGTGTACACCTCACGAGAATTATTCACTATCACATATATTATATTCCTTCCATATGGGTTGCTGATCACAACTCATATATTTTTTATATATTTTTATTCATTTTTTCATCTTTTCAAAAAATATTTTTTTAATATATTTTTTATATTTTTTACATTTTTTCACCTTTTTGATTTTTACACCAACTTTGGACATATTATCATTTTTTTTTTTTTTTTGGATATTAACCTTGAACATTTGCTTTGGACATTTTGGTATGGGACTTAACCACTTGTATGTTACATAGGACATAACTTCTTGGACATTGTATGGGGCAATTCATTAGATTGTTGAATCTATTTTTAACTGTATTTTTAACTGTCAGTTTATGTTAATAAAATGTTTGTTTAATACATTTTAATATCACATCCTATATATATATATATTGTTTTTAATCTTTTACCTTTTAAGTACTTTTTCACATGGTTTTATATATATTCTTTGTGTAACACAATATTATATATTAACCTTTATGTATACACATTCCTAGTCGTGGACACCATCTTTAGCAACCCAACCCTCATCTGAGGGTAGTGTAGCGCTGTATCTTGGCATTTCTTTTCACTCCTGTTAAAAGTAGGGGCTTGGCATTCATGGGTGTGTGAACATGGTTGTGTGAGCCTTTAAATGTATCCCTGTGAAAGTCTTGCTCCTGTCAAAAGCGGAGGCTTGTCATTTATGGTTGTGTGAAAATAGTTGTGTGAGCCATTAAATGTACCCCTATGAAATTCTTGCTCCTGTTAAAAGTGGGGATTTGTCATTTATGGTTGTGTGAGCCCTTAAATATACCCCTATGAATGTCTCGCTCCTGTTAAAAGTGGGGGCTTTGTATTCATGGTTTTGTGAGTCCTTAAATGGACCCCTTTAAAAGTTCCACTCTTGTTAAAAGCAGGCATTCATGATTGTGGAGCATGATTGTGTGAGCCCTTAAATTTAGCTCTATGTAAGTCTTGCTCCTGTTAAAAGCGGGGGCTTGGCATTCATGGTTCTCTGAGCGTGATTGTGTGAGCCCTTAAATGTACCTCTATGAACATCTTGCTCCTGTTAAATGCAGGGGCTTGGCATTCTTGGTTCTCTGAGCGTGATTGTGTGAGCCCTTAAATGTACCTCTATGAAAGTCTTGCTCCTGTTAAAAGCGGGGGCTTGGCATTTATGGTTCTCTGAGTGTGATTGTGTGAGCTCTTAAGTGAAAGATATAAATGCTGTTCTATCTAATTACAACACACATATACTCTATTAATAACCCACTATAAAAGGAAGCACTCACCAAAAGGGCGCGGGTTGCAAGTTGGTTATGTAGTCAATGCTTTTGATTGGCTGTTGAGGCAATAGAAATGTAAGGTAAAAATATATAAACAAAGGCAGGATTATAATACTGTCTTAAACATAAGCGTATGCCAGCATTTTTGAGTCCATCTTGTATACAGGAGTTTTGACAAATTGTGTATAATTTAACATAAAAATAAGGTCAAGCACATCAATTTGTAAATAAGTAACATCTAAACTTAACGTCAAAACCTCTCTTATATGTTTGGATCTGACTATTTCCCATTATATATAACGGCCACTCTTGGGCCATGACCATTAAGAATATGAGCGGGTGGGAAAAGTAATATCAAGTTTAAAGGGATAAGAGAAACATTTGAAAAAACAGAAGCAAACTATAATGTGTTAGAACTAGTAGTAGCTAATGTGTAGATTTAGATAGGAATCCTTTCTGGATTTGAGTATTGGCTAGCAAGAGAACTATATATTATAAATTATCTAGTCACTATTTAGTCAGTTGCTTCTGTGATAGAGTATTCGTTTATAATAGTAATTTGGGAGAGTAGATCGTAGGATAAATTTTTCTCTGTTTACAGAGTAAACCATGTTGGGGGTGGAGTTAGTGGCAAAAAAATATATAATTCTTTGTGGGGTAAGGATAATGAAGTGTATTAAGGTACTGGGTGACTGGTACCGGTCCACTAACTTACAGACCATTTCTCACAAATAGAGTACCATAATCGTGTCATCTAGCATTTAAAGCTATATACTCAAAAAGCAGAGCTTATCATCATAATTGTCACATACATATTTGGCTATATAGATAGGTAAAATATACATGTTTGTATCACATCTGTAGTGGATATGTGTGAAAAGTATCAATACTATGTAGGGGATGATTGTAGTAAGTATATCAAAGTGGACTCAATGGTCTCAGGTTGCTAGGAGATACAAAAATATGTTTTGGCATTAGTGCTAAATATCAACCAATTAACCTGTAAAGCTAGAGCCCATTGGGCCTAGAGCTAAAAAATAGACACTAACTTTGGTCATTCTAATATGTTAAACAGCTAGACAGATTTAGATATCACTTGTGGGTAAGATTAATTTTTATTTAGTGCCCACAAATATATATTGGGTTCCTCTATAAAATTATATAATATGATTTAATGCCTAAGGTATTTGAGAGTTTTCCAGGTATAAACAGGTAGTTCTTGGACCAGTCATTGACAGTGGGATTATGTTGCTAGCTAGCCACTAAAAAAGTGCAAAAATTAAGTGGATAATCTTGACATAGCTATACTAGTTCAGATAGGAGATGGTCTATTGGTGGTCAGATATAAGTGGTCTATAATAATAAACTATTGTTTCATAGGTATTATATATAGTATGTCTGCCACAAGGGCATGGGCCCTATACCCTGTGGCAAAAGACTTGAGGTTCTGTTACTTGGTCAGTTATAATAATTAACTATCAAATTAAGATGTCTGTTATTATCTAGAGACATACAATTCCTAGATCAGAACTTTAGGAGATGGCATGATCAGCATATACTCTAGATTAGGTCATAAAGGACATAGCCGTTTACATTCTTCCTCCAGACTTAACTATACATCCCATATCAGAATTCAGATTATGGGGCCGATTTATCAATGTCGGCCAGACATCTCTGAATGCCAACAGCATACACTGTCGGCATTCAACATTGCACAAGCAGTTCTGGTGAACTGCTTGTGCAATGTTGCCCCCTGCAGATTTGCGGCCAGATCCTCGGCTGCTAGCAGGGGTGTCAATCAACCCGATCGTATACAATCGGGCGGATTGATGTCCGCAGCCTCAGAGGCAGCGGACGAGGTTATTACAGAATCTTGTATATCCTCTCCTTTTGGATGTTTTAACATAATTTTTTCAGCCCTTACATAAGCATAGATCTCCTTGTGGAATCTCTCTATAATGGATTTTAACAATGTCTAAGAGTCTGATTCTAAAAACTGTGCTGGGTCAGATGTGAAAAACCATGCTGACACTTGGAATTCTATAAAAAAAGGAAAGGGAAATCTTCGCTGGGGAGAGCAAAGTTATCAGGAAGGAGGGGGGCACTTTTTAAAAATAAAAGGGACACAACTACAATTTCACCCCCAACATGTTTAAAATAACTTGTTATACCTACTGCAAAGTATTAAATGTATGGGAAATTGAAAATTCATGTGTTAGTTCTGTATTTGGACTAGCTATTTTTTTTCTCATTAAAACCATCAGCTCAGACGTGCCCATAACAATGGGCTGAGCCTGCAAATAAAACAAATCTGTGAATGCTATTTATGTTAGCTATTGGCATGCTAATTATGGGGCTAGGGGTTGAACACAAGCAGCTTTTTTACGTAAAAAAACCTCTCTCTCTATTATAAATACACACATTATATTTCACAGTGTCTTTTGCATGTGTGGTGTAGTTTAATTACAATTTCTACTATGCACCTTCATTTTTTCTTTCCTGTACAATATCAATTCAATTTTTATTAGTTTTTTCATAAAAACAATTCTGTTATGAATTTTAATGTGATTAAACAATACAATTTTTCGCTGCACATGTTCAGTTCAATATTTTATTTTACGTTTTATATGGTTTTTACAATTATGATTTTTTTGGGAGTCCTATTGAAATGTATGCATCACCTTCACATACTTAAAATCAGGGAACACCCCTTTGCAAGATACATTATTCTCAAGGTAATAACTGCCTTTATAGAACTAGGACAGTAGTATTGGTTACATTTCTCATACAATCTCAGAGGCCCAGAGAGGTTTATAGGATCCAGACCCCAGGTTATCAGCCATTGAAGCCATTATATTAATTAAATGTGCTCTAGACCATGGGGCCACTTTATCAAAGCTTCACCTGTGAATGTGCTAGTTAACACAGTGTCAATGTTGAAATGTTCGACATAATATACGCTCCCGCAAAATCAATCTGATGCAAATCGTTGCTTGCGTTATTCGAGCGTAATACAGATCATCTGCATTCACATTCGACTCTATTCGAGTGTATTACTGATAATCTGCCTTCACATTCGACTCTATTTGACCCTCTCACCAATTTATCAAACATTCAACATGTAAGCTTGCGTCTATTCCGACGCAGCATACCTATCCTTCAAAACGCCACATCTGAGGCCACGAATGCCATAGAAATCAATGGGAGTTTGAAAAGGTTTTGTTCTATGCTGTTTGTCATTGCAGACAGTTAACAACAAACATGCAGAATATTTCTAAATTTGCGACTTTTATGACGCAGTAGGAGGATATTAATGAACCATCTGAATCATGAAGTATAATAAAAATGTTTCATGTCCCTTTAACCTTTTGTGATAACAAAATATATTAAGATCTGCCGTATTACTAAATAAAATCAAGTAGTTAGATGTTACCCTACTTATGGGTTATGTTTCATCTCTCTGTCGTAGAGTTTATTACAAAGCAAGGGGACAAATTATTTATACAGGAATGAAAGAAAGGAACACAGTCCCTGACCTTTTAGACGCAGAAGGAGGAGATTAATAAACCAGCAACAGGCTGCACAAGTAGAAGTGCGTCAACAAAGATGCATAAGAGTGCCAAGAGTATTTCTCCCAAGAATTGGTCAATATCCTTTGATTGAAAGGGATAAACTCCTATCACTAGTAGTTGCTGTCAAACATATAAGGATAAAAGAGAACAAAAGAGATATTGCATAATATATTTAGATTACCAAAGAGTATAACTTAATTTGTTAATACATCTTTTTGCGTCATGTTTAATGCACAAAACAACTACTCCATAGTTGAAAGAACTCTCACAACATTTCTGCTCCTTCTTCCATGCAATACTCCAACTTCTAATAACCACCAAATAAGTCAATTAACAACCATGTTTTATTGGGAAATGCATAATCACGTGATTAATTAAATAAACTGATAAAACGTTAACATACATTTTCCACTCTCTATAACGAATCGAATTGGTCAATACTAGTGGCATTGGTGTTCCAGTAGTAATTACTGTTATAGACGATAAAAAAGGAATTATAACATTCATGAGATGATGGGATACACGTACTGCATATCTGTGATAAATATGATGCAGGGAATATGAATAAGGCGATATAGTGACCTTCAACAAAGCAAAAAACAGTGTTATAAGGATATCAAATCAATTGTCGAAAATTGTGACATTTTTTAGATTGTGTATTATAATTGCTAGGACATACAATGGCTGTCACTTTCGCATCATCATCAATTGGCTGTCACATGAAAATAACCAAAAAAGATCAGACAATTGAAAATACATAATTAGTCAACATTTGCAAAAGTATTATCATTAAATAAAATCTGCAAATGATGTTTGATTCAAAATAATCTTAAGCAGAAAGGCATAGTCTATATAAAATTAAACTGGCATGATTCAGATAAAGCAGCAATTATAATCACTTCTATAATGTTTTCCAATTATCATTGTTTGATTCCTTCTCTTGAACTGTTTAGAATTTAAAGGTATAATCTAAAAGGCCAGCCCATGATTTTAACACCTGTGTAGTATTGGTCTTGAAATAGAGAAAATAGGAAACAATACACGGGTGTAGCACAAAAACTGGGCCAGCAATTGAAATTGCATCATTTGTGAATTCAAATAAATTAAAAGATGAATAAGACATGCAAATATGTTTGGAAAAAATATCAGAAATAAAACATATATATATACACAAGTATGTGCAAAGAGATAGGTAAATATTTGAGCATTAAGAATCATATAAAATTGAGTATAAAAAGTATGATAGAAGCTTTTTGCAAAATATTATATATCCACAGGTACATTTCTATGATATTTATTGTTTGTTCAGGTATAAATCTAGCTTTTTCAAGGACATTAATAGATGAAAAATAAAAGTTTAGCTTTAGAGAAATGTGCTTGTTCATGGACAGGAATTAAATGGTATAAATAAAGTTGAAATAAGACAAAACTATCTTCATTTGAGGGACATTCAGGGTAGATCATTTGATAGATGAGGATATCCGCAACATCAATGACTCTTATTTATCAACAGTCCGATGCTAATCGCGCCAGACTTGACGTGCGTGTATTTGACAGACGTGTTGATAAATAAGACGGTCGATTGTAGATTCGCAGCAGCGATGTCTGGTGAGCGTATTGACTCCAGCGAATGCACTTAGATTAACGCTTTGATAAATCGGCCCCTATGTAACAAGACAGTTGTTTAAGCTTTGGTTTATATCAAACCTTTTAAGACCTTGGAATCTTATCTGCCTCTGGTGCTTCTATGTTCTTGAAGAAGCACCCTTTCACCTTTTAGTTACATAGTATGTAGTAGATAAGGTTAAAAGAAGACAAAAGCCAATCAAGTTCAACCTATACAGCAATGTTCCCTCTAGTTTTTTCAAGCACTTTGCGCAAACAAATCTGCCTGTGCAAATTTTGTCCAAGTGACCAAAACATGTGCACAGGTATTTCTTGAGTGTAGCCAAACTTTAAAATGTTGTAATAAAGATAAAAACCCTCTCTCGCTCTCTCTATCTCTCTCTCTCTCTCTCTCTTTCTCACACAAACACTCATACACACACACTCTTTTTCCCCTCTCTTTCTCTCTCTCTTACACATACACACACTCATACACTGTCTCTCTCTCTCTCTCTCTCTCTCTCTCTCTCTCTCACACACACACACACATATACACACACACACTTTCACATACACACACACTCTTTCTCTCTCTTTCACACACTCATACACACACTCTCTCTCTCATACACTTATACACACCCTCTAATTGCTAAGCCTTTGAAGGGAGCCGCTTATCAGTGCATTTTGACAGTTTTGTTTACAGTGCTAGTTCACGTGTGCCATATAGATTACATTGTGCCCATTCCAGTGGAGTTACCTAGGAGTCAGAACTGATTGGCTAAAATGCATGTCTGTCAAAAGAACTGAAATAAGGGGACAGTCTGCAGAGGTCTAGATACAAGGTAATCACAGAGGTAAAAAATATCTTAATATAACCATGTTGGTTATGCAAGACTGGAGAATGGGTAATAAAGTGATTATCTTTTTAAACAAAAAACATTCTGGAGTAGCCTGTACTTTTAAATCTATGTAGATTACTGAAATAAGTGGGCTTAATCAGTGCACTTTGTAGGTTATAGCAGAAAAAGGCTTGAAGGCTGTGCTATATGTGTATTTCTGACAGGAAGGAGTTAATAACTTACTGTTCAAGCATGCAGAATTATAAAATGTGTACAGTTATGCATATACAACGTATAGCTAGTAGCTCTGTTAATAATGTATCAGAACAGATTTTTTGGCATGGCTAATTCTACAGATTAGAAACTGATCATATTTTGTCTTATGAATTGGAAGTAACTATAATAGAACTTCTTTTATTGTGACTATTTGAAAGTTTAGTTGGTTCTCCTGCTGAGATACAAGAGCAATATCAAAATGCAGAATGTAAAACAGCCTAATGGGAACACTGATTCAATACTGTAATTCTAGCTGTACAAAGACTTCTTCTTGGTCGGGAATCCTACGTTCATATTATTCTATAAACAACAAAAGCAATACTCCCCAGAGGGCTTCAAAGTATCAATTATTCCTGCAGCGTGGCTACAATGTTGTTATTTATTTTAATTTTAATGCTGAACAATAATTATACTTCAGAATCTCTCTTGAAAAGATAAATTGCTAGTAATTCCTGGAACCAAGATATTTTTTTGTTTGTCTTATTTTACCTTATTTTTTTTTTATAGCCCTTGATGCTTTCTGCCTTAGAAAAGGCTTTTTTCCTCTCTATAGGCTTATTTTAAATAGCACTATACAGTACAAAAACATTAAATAACCTTATTATGGTTCTAGCTTAGGACAAACTTCTTGACATTTAAGTGGACAAAGAAGAACACAGATGCTCTAGAAATTAGTCACAATATTTTTATGTTGTCCTTTACATATTAAAATTGTATATCTTGCAGTAAATTTTCAGAAATTTAGAAATATGTGTTCACTTAAAGGGATAGTCTACACCTAAATCATCTTAAAGTCTTACTTTAGATTAAGTCGCAAATAGCCTCCTGCACCCTTTCTGTATCATGCAGCAGGAACAGTAAAAAAGTTATTGTAAAATGAATATTTGGCCAGTTTGAAATGGTTACCAAGCTCCGCCCACTGATAACATCACGTGGCATTTAGGCACTCTGCTGAATAGCATTGACAGTCTGTTGAATCCAACTAGTAAACCTTTTGTGACTGGATGCCATATGCAGCCCAGATCATTATGTCATCAGGGGTCTGAGCTTGGCAGCCATTTCTTAGTGGCCAGAAACAATATTCATTTTAAAATAACTATTTTACCATTCCTGCTGCATCATATAGAAAAGGTGCAGGAGGCTATTTGCAGCTTAATCTAATGTAATGACCAAGGTGTAGACTGTTTGTTTAATATGTGCTCAGTTCTCCCCAGACACACCTTGGGTCTGGGGAGCAGACACACCTTGGGTCTCAAAAACATTCATAGGGGTCAATTTATCAAGGGCAAAATGGCCCCTGATGCCCCTGTTTCCATGCGAGCCTTCAGGCTCGCCGGGAACAGCAGTTATGAAGCAGCTACCTCTGCGGACATCAATCTGCCCAATCCTATATGATCGGGTTGATTGACACCCCCTGCTAGTGGCCGATTGGCCGCGAATCTGCAGGGGGTGCCGACAGCGTATGCATTTAGAAGTAAAGTTACACTCATAATAAAACTGTCTAATAAAAATTATTGTAAATAAAATTGCAATAAAAAGTTATAAGGTAATTTACCTTTAGGAAATTGTGCTAAAAAAGCTAAGAGCAGACAGGTCAGCATTGATTTTGTCCATACAACTGTTGTGCTTTTATGTGTGCTTTTTACAGCTGTACTTAGCTGTCATGCTTTTATCTATTTTTGATGAATAAACTTTTTGAATTTTTTATCCGTTGTGACATTGGATTTATTGACACAGTGCGCCTTATTCTTGGATTTGTGTACTCTGTTTGGCGAGGCTTGCAGACCCGCCTTTGGCTGCATTTGCAATATTCCTAGTCTCCATATTCACCCACTCTCCATTGTGTCGTGGCGGGAGATGAGACAGGTAAACCTCTCCAGCTGATCCTCCTATCTGGGAATCTGTGTGCGCTTCATTCACGGTTGTTTCTTTGTATCATGTACATGTATCTGCTATACTGTGAATAGCTGCCTATTTGAACCGGGAGCAGTGGTGCCCGAAAAGACAAGTGTATAACTTACAAGCAATTGCAGGGGTGCCCGAAAAGACAAGTGTATAACTTACAAGCAATTGCAGGGGTGCCCGAAAAGACAAGTGTATAACTTACAAGCAATTGCAGGGGTGCCCGAAAAGACAAGTGTATAACTTACAAGCAATTGCAGGGGTGCCCGAAAAGACAAGTGTATAACTTACAAGCAATTGCAGGGGTGCCCGAAAAGACAAGTGTATAACTTACAAGCAATTGCAGGGGTGCCCGAAAAGACAAGTGTATAACTTACAAGCAATTGCAGGGGTATTGACACCTGCGGTATTCAAAAAGTCAAGGAAGACTGAACTTGGACACCCTTCACTGGAATTAACAGCTGAAAACGAGGTGGTTAAAAAAACTTTCATTTACTTATGAAAAAGAACTTTAATTTTGTATAATTATTTTAAAAGCACAGCACACATTATCTCTTTTTGCTCACACAATATTGACACTATGGATAACATCCAGGAAGAATGTTATGTTCTAAGGAACCTTAAAGAGGATACATCCAATACTTATGATGAAATAATACACACTATTGATAGTCTGTTCTTCGAAATTGATATGTTAAGAAGGACATTAAGCTGAATTTAGATATTAAATCTTTTCTGATTTACAAAAATGATAAATGCATTCCAAGGGGTCTGCGTATCAGAACATTTCCGTCCTTTGCGATATGTGATACAGATTTTATCTCTAAATGGAACAGTATTCTTGATGCTTGTTCGTTTGCTCTGATGGAGTTATTAGTGGAACACAAGAAAAGACAAAGACAGGAACTGTTACAAGAGATGAGAGATGTACAAAACAAATTGAAAGAGTATCAAAAAGACAAGGATTTCAAGGAGTATGACAGACAGTTTGAAATCAGCATTAACACCTTCAAACAGGAAATGTAGTAATTCAAGTCTCGCAAAATGACAAGAGACAAAAGAGACTATGATTCAAAACAGGTATACAAATGGACACATGATGATCAGCCAAAAGTAAGATCTGGATTTTTCAAAAGGAATTCAAAAACATTTGGCAAAAATGAAAAAAAAAGTCACTTTTTCAGACACAGAGTACCAAATTGATTCTTCTGATAATGAAAATGTAATAGAGGAAGATATACCAACAGTATTACAGTCACCGCAAGAAATTGAGGCAACAGTAACTTCCACTAAGGAGTCAAAAAATGGGGATCAACAGATATTTCTCAAAAGAAAACCCCCCATAGAGGTGGGCGGGGCCAAAGCACGCCCGCGTACAGATACATCAACCATCAGCAGAAGTACAGCTCACAGAAGAAATATGTGACGAGGTCGCAAGGACAGAAATAT
Source organism: Bombina bombina (assembly GCF_027579735.1). Taxonomy (NCBI): domain Eukaryota; kingdom Metazoa; phylum Chordata; class Amphibia; order Anura; family Bombinatoridae; genus Bombina; species Bombina bombina. The sequence goes on from NC_069500.1 coordinate 652,854,142, forward strand.
CAGAAATGAGTGCCAATCAGAATGTAATATACCTGTCTTCCATTGTTTTAGATGATACTCAGTATAAATTGTTGTCCAAAGGACTAAATGTTGTGCCATCTGCTCACTTTAACCTTTTTGAGACTATCTTGGATGTAAATAAGTTTGTTCTCAAGCTTAGTCTACAGAAACACTTTTATGGTGGAGGTGAGCAGATGGCACAGGAACATTTGTATATTTCTGAAAAACATGATGATAAAAAGTACTATGCTAATTAATTACTATCTCTATCTTTTTCTGATTTATGTACTGTAAAAGACTTGCAAGAACTAGCGGGAGAGGGTAATATTGAAAAATTGAACTTAAAGGGACACTGAACCCAATTGTTTTCTTTTGTGATTCAGATAGAGCATGAAATTTTAAGCAACTTTCTAATTTACTCCTATTATCAAATTTTCTTCATTCTCTTGGTATCTATATTTGAAATGCAAGAATGTAAGTTTAGATGCCGGCCCATTTTTGGTGAACAACCTCTGTTGTCCTTGCTGATTGGTGGATAAATTCTTCCACCAATACTTTGGGATGTCTTCTAAAAAAAAATATATATACATATCCAGGGATATTCAGGGATTCCTGACAGATATCAGTGTTCCAATGTAACTAGCGCTAATTTTGAAAAAAGTGGCTTGGAAATAGCAAAGTGCTACTTGTATTTATTGCCCTATAACTTGCAAAAAAGCAAAGAACATGTAAACATTGGGTATTTCTAAACTCAGGACAAAATTTAGAAACTATTTAGCATGGGTGTTTTTTGGTGGTTGTAGATGTGTAACAGATTTTGGGGGACAAAGTTAGAAAAGTGTTTTTTTTTCCATTTTTGCCTCATATTTTATATTTTTTTTATAGTAAATTATAAGACATGATGAAAATAATGGTATTGTTAGAAAGTCCATTTAATGGCGATAAAAACGGTATATAATATGTGTGGATACAGTAAATGAGTAAGAGGAAAATTACAGCTAAACACAAACACCCCAAAAATGTAAAAATAGCCTTGGTCCCAAACTGACAGAAAATGGAAAAGCGCTGTGGTCATTAAGGGGTTAAAGGAACCCTCTTATTGCAAATACATATTTTTTGTTAGATAATTGCCCCTTTTTTGTATTTTTTATTTAAACACATGAGGTAATGAAATTGATTGCCACCATTTTGACTGCATAGTGTGCCCAGGCAGACACAACACTACTTTAATTCTTAGTATTGAGACACGTGTGTTATTTACTTTGACCTCCTCAATGTGTTAGCTCCCACACTACCAGCTATGTTACACAATATTGTTACAGGTTTAAAGTATTATACACAGGGGCGTATTTAAAGGGACACTGAACCCAAATTTTTTCTTTTGTGATTCAGACAGAGCATGACATTTTAAGCAACTTTCTAATATACTCCTATTATCAAATGTTCTTTATTCTCTTGGTATCTTTATTTGAAATGCAATAATGTAAGTTTAGATGCCGGCCCATTTTGGTGAACAACCTAGGTTGTCCTTGCTGATTGGTGGATAAATTCATCCACCAATCAAAAACTGCTTTCCAGAGTGCTGAACCAAGAAAAAAGCTTAGATGCCTTCTTTTTTTATATAAATATAGCAAGAGAACGAAGAAACATTGATAATAGGAGTAAATTAGAAAGTTGCTTAAAATTGCATGCTCTATCTGAATCACAAAATTCATTTTTTGGGTTCAGTGTCCCTTTAAAGGGACAGTCTAGTCCAACAAAAACTTTCATGATTCAGATAGGGCATGTAATTTTAAACAATTTTCCAATTTACTTTTATCACAATTTTTTCTTTGTTCTCTTGGTATTCTTAGTTGAAAGCTTAACCTAGGAGGTTCATATGTTAATTTCTTAGACTTTGAAGGCCGCCTCTTGAGAATGCATTTTAACAGGTTTTTCACCACTAGAGGGTGTTAGTTCATGTTTTTCATATAGATAACACTGTGCTCGTGCATGTGAAGTTACCTGGGAGCCATCACTGATTGGCTAAACTGCAAGTCTGTCAAAAGAACTGAAATAAAGGGGCAGTCTGCAGAGGCTTAGATACAAGATAATCACAGAGGTAAAAAATATATCAATATAACTGTGTTGGTTATGCAAAACTAGGGAATGGGTAAACAAGGGATTATCTATCTTTTAAAACAATAACAATTCTGGTGTAGACTGTCCCTTTAAGTTTTGTGCTGCCCTAGGCACTCAAAATTCTGCTGCCCCCACTCCCCTCACCCCCTAGGCTTTAGTCCTTTTTTTGGTTATAATATTTTTTAGTCAGGGTGTAACTTTTATTTTTTTATGGCCAAAGAAAATGTTCATAAGGGCTTGCAAAATACTTGCATAGACTCAGGTTATATATACACAAATACATATATACACATAAATATATATATATATATATATATATATATATAATTAATTGGCTTGTAATATCAAAGTTGTGCACTAATAATAGCGTGGTCAATCGAAAACTGTTATCGTGCATGCTGATTTGCACGCCCCTTGTAATCTAGCCCATAATTGTGCTTGCAGCATTTATTTTTATGACCTCAACAGAAATCTTTGTTTGGATGCTGATACTGCTTGATCAAGGAAATGTAAACAAAGTCTTAAATTCAATAGTATAAGAACTTTTGAAATGAAAAAACTAATGAGAAATTAATGGGTTTTCTAATGTAGTGATACATTCAGAAATATGCACTTTCATAGAAATGTAATAACACTCTTAAAGGGACACTGAACCCAAATTTTTTCTTTTGTGATTCAGATAGAGCATGACATTTTAAGCAACTTTCTAATTTACTCCTATTATCAAATTTTCTTCATTCTCTTGGTATCTTTATGTGAAATGCAAGAATGTAAGTTTAGATGCTGGCCCATTTTTGGTGAACAATCTGGGTTGTTCTTGCTGATTGGTGGATAAATTCATCCACCAATAAAAAAAGTGCTGTCTAGAGTTCTAAACAAACAAACAAAAAGCTTAGATGCCTTATTTTTCAAAGATAGCAAGAGAACAAAGAAAAATTCATAATAGGAGTAAATTAGAAAGTTGCTTAAAATAGCACGCTCTATCTGAATCACGAAAGAAAAAAAATTGGGTTCAGTGTCCCTTTAATACTCACACGCAGTTCAAAACAAACTGTATTATTTCTTCTATAGGCTGTGATTTACATAATAACAGCCTAGAAATGGTCTAGCCATTAAACATGGACATTAAGTGTCTGCACAGTACACAGAATCCTCCCTATTGTGGATTCTATGGAAAATAAATTCTGCGCTAACCACACACATGCAAGATTAATCATGATAGATAAAACCAATGTACTGTGTATTTTTTTACAGTGTGAAGTCATGTGAAATGATGAAATAATTCCTTGGGTTTAGTAAATTTTTAATGCATTTTTCACCATTATTTTTTTCACTTTTTTTCCACTGCGTATGTGCTAATATATAGATTAGAGATGAGTCTTGAATGCTTTCAGTATGTTGGTACCCTCCATACATTAATACTCTCCATACCTACATAGTGAAAGATTGATACTGTTGAAAAACACAGGAAAGCTCCCAGTGTAGTTAAACAACAACCTGGTCTGTCTGTTTACTTGAGGACAGCAATTGAGAAGCACTTCTGTGATGTACAGGTTCACTCATTCTTCAACCATGCTCTCTATATTTCTCTCTCATGCTCTCCATTCCTACTACCTGGCTCACACAACTCTCATACACAATAAAGTAGTCATATGATTCACTGTTATCTGAAAGTAACAGTATGTTTGTAACAAAAAATATGTTGTTTATGTGTAGTCATAGCAAGTTAGAGGGAACATTTTTGCTTTACTAATGCATGGACATCATAGTCATGTTATTAAGACAATGTACCAATGCTAGTATCGGTATCGGTGCCGATACCGAGTATTTGCATGAGTACTTGTACTCATGCAAATGCTCCGATACTTAAACAGATACCTCCAGATCTTAGATCTTACCCATATGCTATCTTGTGGCTATTTTTCAAACTGCATGTTCCCATTTCATTTTAAGATGGGGTGGACACTTAACTAAAAATTGTTCACTTTTGTTCTGCCAATACAAATTGTGGATTCTATGGAAAATAAATTCTGCGCTAACCACACACATGCAAGATTAATCATGATAGATAAAACCAATGTACTGTGTATTTTTTTACAGTGTGAAGTCATGTGAAATGATGAAATAATTCCTTGGGTTTAGTAAATTTTTAATGCATTTTTCACCATTATTTTTTTCACTTTTTTTCCACTGCGTATGTGCTAATATATAGATTAGAGATGAGTCTTGAATGCTTTCAGTATGTTGGTACCCTCCATACATTAATACTCTCCATACCTACATAGTGAAAGATTGATACTGTTGAAAAACACAGGAAAGCTCCCAGTGTAGTTAAACAACAACCTGGTCTGTCTGTTTACTTGAGGACAGCAATTGAGAAGCACTTCTGTGATGTACAGGTTCACTCATTCTTCAACCATGCTCTCTATATTTCTCTCTCATGCTCTCCATTCCTACTACCTGGCTCACACAACTCTCATACACAATAAAGTAGTCATATGATTCACTGTTATCTGAAAGTAACAGTATGTTTGTAACAAAAAATATGTTGTTTATGTGTAGTCATAGCAAGTTAGAGGGAACATTTTTGCTTTACTAATGCATGGACATCATAGTCATGTTATTAAGACAATGTACCAATGCTAGTATCGGTATCGGTGCCGATACCGAGTATTTGCATGAGTACTTGTACTCATGCAAATGCTCCGATACTTAAACAGATACCTCCAGATCTTAGATCTTACCCATATGCTATCTTGTGGCTATTTTTCAAACTGCATGTTCCCATTTCATTTTAAGATGGGGTGGACACTTAACTAAAAATTGTTCACTTTTGTTCTGCCAATACAAATTGCTGTTATTTGTACAATTGTACGTCTGAGAGCAGTACTCCAAAAGCTACTATACAGCTGGAATCCTACCTGGGAGATATCACTGTACCTCGTTCAGACAAACCCCTGAAGTACTAGGCAGTTAATAAACTGAGATTTATAGCTCTGGCTAAAATGGCCCAAAAATGTATTTCTGCCTCATGCAGTATTGTGGAAAGTGAAAGACTGAAGAAAAGAATACAAAAGTGTTCAGAGGCACTCACGGAGGAGCTATATAATCACACACACATAAGGTACACATCAGGTTATGAATCTTGTAGTATTTCAGTGGTCAGGTACAAAGGCACAGCATAGGAAGAAATAATGTGGTGACCCAAAACTCACAATTTAGTGGCTAGGGGTCTGTAAAGCCGATATCTCCCACTCCTCCTATGTCTTATTCAGACCGACATGAATCCTGACGAGACCCACTCCTCCTAATCCAGAGACCTCTTCATTGGCGGTGCAGGAACCTCCTAAAAACCTGCGAGATCCCTATGAAAACTTTGATGAAAGCTCAACATAAACAGGGAAACAAATTTCAGTCCGGCTCAAATCCGTAGATAATATAGAAGGAAACTTTATTAAGTTGGCTTAAAAAACATACAAAACAGACACATGCTGAGCACATGCAAACATCACCATAGCGCTCAGGCCAGCAAATAAATGCTTACCGCTATCCCTTAAAAAACAGGCAAATTCTACGACAGTGGGGCTGTATGACGTCACTGACGTGTTTTGGGTTTTCCGTAATCATAGGTAGTCATACTATGGCTACTCCCTCTTTTATAGCAACGTAGCAATATCAAACCACCAATCAACACATTGTTGGATACTCTTCAGGTGGACCTGCTAACGCTAGTGTATATAAAGGTGAACACTCCTTTTTCATTTAAAGGGACAGTCAACCCAAAAATTCTTCTAAGTGATATATATAAAGTTTCAAATGATCATTATTTACAAATGTAGCCCAGTTTTGTAATATATAGCGTTTCGCGCCTCTGCCATTTGAAAATGTCTGTCTGGCGCCTCCCCTATTTTATCATCAGCTACATCATTATCTTCTTGTGATCGCAGTAACTTTGCAATCTTACTCTTACCCTGCTTTAGCACATGCGCAATGAGCCTATTTTACTGAAGGGGGAACGTTTGACACAGGAACAAAATCACTGGCTCATTATCTCAGCGGTTCATAGTTGCGGCGTACCAGTGTCCTGTTCAACCATTCGGCAGCAGTTAGCAGTTCCTAGATTGGATTCTATTTGCAATTATATGGTATGTCTCTTCAACTGGTTTATACTTATTTTGCAGCACTGGTTAAAGCAGGATAGTATAAAGCAGACTTTTATTTAGCCAGTGCTGCAAAATCAAAGTGCGGCAAAAACAAACCAATACATTTACAGGACCTATATATCTTTATCATCTGTATGTATGCAAAGACCGCAATTTTTAAACGCAACTAAAATCTTTTTCGCTTAAAGCCATAGTGGTCTCATATGTATCTAATATTGGTATTAGTTTGCATACGTAAACATAAGAAGGTTTATTAATTCATTAAGGATCTTAATCTCTAAGACAACTTGTATCCATTCCTCACTATGTTCCTCTTAAAACTAATGAGAACGGAAATAATTTTAAATATTCCCTATTACATAAATATAAGAAACATTCTAGCTTGAGCTTACATAAATATAGTAGCATTATATGTTGGATGAACATTCTAAACATAGTTAGGTATAATAGATATAGTACATATATACATAACCAGACACTTAGGCATGTATTTATCAAGCCGTTAACCGCAAATACGCTGGAATTCCGAGGCGTATTTGTGGCGAGCCTAATTCACCTTAGTTATCAAACCCTACAGACCGGCAAAAGTAGAATTTAGTGATGTAACATACGATCCGCTGGACTCAGTCCGACACAGAACGATGCTTACGTCACTACAGATGTTCCGAACGCAAGTTCGCCACTATCTGACTAGTTTTGCTAGTTATCAAATAACTAGCAGGTATGCTCTGCACTTTTCCGGCTCATGGTACCTGGTTTCCATAGGAATCAATAGGAGTCAGAAAGCAGCGAGAGCTCATGTTCGCTGCTACCCGATATCCCATTGATTCCTATGGTAATGTCTACACCTAATACCCTAACATGTACCCTGAGTCTAAACACCCGTAATCTGCCCCCCTACACCACCGCCAGCTACATTATGCTTATTAACCCCTAAACTGCCGCTCCCGGACCCCGCCGCAACTAAATAAAATGTTTAACCCCTAAACCGCCGCTCCCGGACTCCGCCGCAACTAAATAAAGCATTTAACCCCTAAACCGCTGCTCCCGGAGCCCACTGCCACCTACATTATATTTATTAACCCCTAATCTTCCCCCTACACCGCCGCCACCTACATTATATTTATTAACCCCTAATCTTCCCCCCTACACCGCCGCCACTATATTAAATGTATAAACCACTAAACCTAAGTCTGACACTAACCCTAACACCCCCTAACTTAAAATAATTTAAATAAACTCCATTTAAAATGAGGTTCCTTGATATTGTGTGTCCTTTTGCAATTATCTGGTGACATTTTTTTTTTTTTTTTTCCTTTTTTGAATGTTAAAGTCAAAGTTATGTTTTTGAAGTGCTTATGCTTTTTTCACTCTATCTCTTATTGGAGTACACCATGAGCTCTCACTATATGAGTTAATTCACCTCACCCATCGCTTCATGCTATACTCTAACTATAATATTCTCCTTGCTGGAGTTTCAGGTATCTTGGTTAATTGAGAAAATACGCATGTATAACACTTCAACTAGCCGGATTGTAAAACCTTGTTACAACCGCCTTTATTGTTTTGGGACATATGATGATGTATGTTGTTTATTGTTTCAGCCAAAAACCTCAATAAAAAGTATGTTTAAAAAAAATAAATAAAAATAATTTAAATAAATCGAAATAAATTATTCCTATTTAAAACTAAATACTTACCTATAAAATAAACCCATAGGCCTAGATTTGGAGTTTGGCGGTAGCCGTGAAAACCAGCGTTAGAGGCTCCTAACGCTGGTTTTAGGCTACCGCCGGTATTTGGAGTCAGTCAGGAAAGGGTCTAACGCTCACTTTTCAGCCGCGACTTTTCCATACCGCAGATCCTCTTACGTAAATTGCGTATCCTATCTTTTCAATGGGATCTTTCTAACTCCGGTATTTAGAGTCGTGTCTGAAGTGAGCGTTAGAAATCTAACGACAAAACTCCAGCCGCAGAAAAAAGTCAGTAGTTAAGAGCTTTCTGGGCTAACGCCGGTTTATAAAGCTCTTAACTACTGTGCTCTAAAGTACACTAACACCCATAAACTACCTATGTACCCCTAAACCGAGGTCCCCCCACATCGCCGCCACTCTATAAAAAATTTTTTAACCCCTAATCTGCCGACTGCCACCTACGTTATACTTATGTACCCCTAATCTGCTGCCCCTAACACCGCCGACCCCTATATTATATTTATTAACCCCTAATCTGCCCCCCACAACGTCGCCGCCAGCTACCTACACTTATTAACCCCTAATCTGCCGTCCGCACGCCGCCGCCAGCTACATTATAGCTATGTACCCCTAATCTGCTGCCCCTAACACCGCCGACCCCTATATTATATTTATTAACCCCTAACCTGCCCCCCTCAACGTCGCCTCCACCTGCCTACACTTATTAACCCCTAATCTGCCGAGCGGATCTCACCGCTACTATAATAAAGTTATTAACCCCTAATCCGCCTCACACCCGCCTCAATAACCCTATAATAAATAGTATTAACCCCAAATCTGCCCTCCCTAACATCGCCGACACCTAACTTCAATTATTAACCCCTAATCTGCCGACCGAATCTCGCCGTTATTCTAATAAATGTATTAACCCCTAAAGCTAAGTCTAACCCTAACACTAACACCCCCCTAAGTTAAATATAATTTAAATCTAACTAAATAAATTACCTCTTGTTAAATAAATTATTCCTATTTAAAACTAAATACTTACCTGTAAAATAAACCCTAATATAGCTACAATATAAATTATAATTATATTATAGCTATTTTAGGATTAATATTTATTTTGCAGGTATCTTTGTATTTATTTTAACCAGGTACAATAGCTATTAAATAGTTAAGAACTAATTAATATCTACCTAGTTAAAATAATTACAAAATTACCTGTAAAATAAATCCTAACCTAAGTTACAATTAAACCTAACACTACACTATCAATAAATAAATTAAATAAAATACCTACAAATACCTACAATGAAATAAACTAACTAAAGTACAAAAAATAAAAAAGAACTAAGTTACAAAAAATAAAAAAATATTTACAAACATAAGAAAAATATTACAACAATTTTAAACTAATTACACCTACTCTAAGCCCCCTAATAAAATAACAAAGCCCCCCAAAATAAAAAAATGCCCTACCCTATTCTAAATTACAAAAGTTCAAAGCTCTTTTACCTTACCAGCCCTGAACAGGGCCCTTTGCGGGGCATGACCCAAGAAATTCAGCTCTTTTGCCTGTAGAAAAACACATACATTACCCCCCCCAACATTACAACCCACCATCCATATACCCCTAATCTAACCCAAACCCCCCTTAAATAAACCTAACACTAAGCCCCTGAAGATCTTCCTACCTTGTCTTCACCTCACCGGGTATCACACCGATCCGTCCTGGCTCCGATATCTTCATCTAAGCCCAAGCAGGGGCTAGACATCCATCATCCGACGGCTGAAGAAGTCCAGAAGAGGCTCCAAAGTCTTCATCCTATCCGGGAAGAAGAGTAGATCCGGACCGGCAACCATCTTCTTCCAAGCGGCATCTTCTATCTTCATCCGATGAGGACCGGCTCCATCTTGAAGACCACCGCGGACCCATCTTCTTCCGACGACGACTTCCCGACGAATGACGGTTCCTTTAAGGGACGTCATCCAAGATGGCGTCCCTCGAATTCCGATTGGCTGATAGGATTCTATCAGCCAAACGGAATTAAGGTAGGAAAATTCTGATTGGCTCATGGAATCAGCCAATCAGAATCAAGTTCAATCCGATTGGCTGATCCGATCAGCCAATCAGATTGAGCTTGCATTCTATTGGCTGATCGGAACAGGGCTGTTCAGGGCTGGTAAGGTAAAGGAGCTTTGAACTTTTGTAATTTAGAATAGGGTAGGGCATTTTTTTTATTTTGGGGGGCTTTGTTATTTTATTAGGGGGCTTAGAGTAGGTGTAATTAGTTTAAAATTGTTGTAATATTTTTCTTATGTTTGTAAATATTTTTTTATTTTTTGTAACTTAGTTCTTTTTTTATTTTTTGTACTTTAGTTAGTTTATTTCATTGTAGTTATTTGTAGGTATTGTATTTAATTAATTTATTGATAGTGTAGTGTTAGGTTTAATTGTAGGTAATTGTAGGTATTTTATTTAATTTATTTATTGATAGTGTAGTGTTAGGTTTAATTGTAACTTAGGTTAGGATTTATTTTACAGGTAATTTTGTAATTATTTTAACTAGGTAGATATTAAATAGTTCTTAACTATTTAATAGCTATTGTACCTGGTTAAAATAAATACAAAGTTACCTGTAAAATAAATATTAATCCTAAAATAGCTATAATATAATTATAATTTATATTGTAGCTATATTAGGGTTTATTTTACAGGTAAGTATTTAGTTTTAAATAGGAATAATTTATTTAATAAGAGGTAATTTATTTAGTTAGATTTAAATTATATTTAACCTAGGGGGGTGTTAGTGTTAGGGTTAGACTTAGCTTTAGGGGTTAATACATTTATTAGAATAGCGGTGAGCTCCAGTCGGCAGATTAGGGGTTAATGTTTGAAGTGAGGTGTCGGCGATGTTAGGGAGGGCAGATTAGGGGTTAATACTATTTATTATAGGGTTAGTGAGGCGGATTAGGGGTTAATAACTTTATTATAATAGCGGTGCGGTCCGGTCGGCAGATTAGGGGTCAACAAGTGTAGGCAGGTGGAGGCGACGTTGTGGGCGGCAGATTAGGGGTTAATAAATATAATATAGGGGTCGGCGGTGTTAGGGACAGCAGATTAGGGGTACATAGGGATAATGTAAGTAGCGGCGGTTTACGGAGCGGCAGATTAGGGGTTAATAATAATATGCAGGGGTCAGCGATAGCGGGGGCGGCAGAATAGGGGTTAATAAGTGTAAGGTTAGGGGTGTTTAGACTCGGGGTACATGTTAGAGTGTTAGGTGCAGACGTAGGAAGTGTTTCCCCATAGCAAACAATGGGGCTGCGTTAGGAGCTGAACGCGGCTTTTTTGCAGGTTTTTTTCAGCTCAAACAGCCCCATTGTTTCCTATGGGGGAATCGTGCACGAGCACGTTTTTGAAGCTGGCCGCGTCCGTAAGCAACTCTGGTATCGAGAGTTGCAGTGGCGTTAAATATGCTCTACGCTCCATTTTTGGAGCCTAACGCAGCCATTCTGTGGACTCTCAATACCAGAGTTATTTAAAAGGTGCGGCCAGAAAAAAGCCAGCGTTAGCTACGCGGGTCGTTACCGACAAAACTCTAAATCTAGCCGTAAGATAGCTACAATATAACTAATAGTTACATTGTAGCTATCTTAGGATTTATTTTTATTTTACAGGCAAGTTTGTATTTATTTTAACTAGGTACAATAGTTATTAAATAGTTATTAACTATTTAATAACTAACTAGTTCAAATAAATACAAAAGTACCTGTAAAATTAAACATAACCTAAGTTACAATTACACCTAACACTACACTATAATTAAATTAATTACCTACATTAACTACAATTAACTACAATTAAATAAAATTAAATAAAATTATCTAAAGTACCAAAAACAAACACTAAATTACAGAAAATAATAAAATAATTACAACATTTTTAAACTAATTACACCTAATCTAATCCCCCTAACAAAATAAAAAAGCCCCCCAAAATAAAAAAGCCCTACCCTACACTAAATTACAAATAGCCCTTAAAAGGGCCTTTTGTGGGGCATTGCCCCAAAGTAATCACCCCCCCCACATTAAAACCCACCACCCACACACCCAATCCTACTCTAAAACCCACCCAATACCCCCTTAATAAAACCTAATACTAACCCCTTGAAGATCACCCTACCTTGAGATGTCTTCACCCAACCGGGCCGAAGTCCTCAACTAAGCCGGGTGAAGTGGTCCTCCAGACGGGCAGAATTCTTCATCCAAGTCGGGCAGAAGAGGTCCTCCAGATGAGCAGAAGTCTTCATCCAGGCGGCATCTTCTATCTTCATCCATCCGGCGCGGAGCGGGTCCATCTTCAAGACATCTGACGCGGAGCATCCTCTTCCATCGACGTCGAATGTAGAATGAAGGTTCCTTTAAATGACGTCATCCATGATGGCGTCCCTTCAATTCCGATTGGCTGAATTCTAGATTTCTATCAGCCAATTGGAATTAAGGTAGGAAAAATCCTATTGGTTGATGCAATCAGCCAATAGGATTGAAGTTCAATCCTATTGGCTTATCCAATAGCTAATCGGAATTGAAGGGACACCATCTTGGATGACGTCATTTAAAGGAACCTTCATTCTACAGTCGACGTCGATGGAAGAGGATGCTCCGCGTCAGATGTCTTGAAGATGGAGCCGCTCCACGCCGGATGGATGAAGATAGAAAATGCCGCCTGGATGAGGACCTCTTCTGCCCGGCTTGGATGAAGACTTCTGCCGTATGGAGGACCACTTCGCCCGGCTTCATTGAGGACTTCGGCCTGGTTGGGTGAAGACGTCTCAAGGTAGGGTGATCTTCAAGGGGTTAGTGTTAGGTTTTATTAAGGGGGGATTGGGTGGGTTTTAGAGTAGGGTTGGGTGTGTGGGTGGTGGGTTTTAATGATGGGGGGGTATTGTACTTTTTTTTCAGGTAAAAGAGCTGATTACTTTGGGGTAATGCCCCGCAAAAAGCCCTTTTAAGGGCTATTTGTAATTTAGTGTAGGGTAGGGCTTTTTTTATTTTGGGGGGCTTTTTTTATTTTGGGGGGCTTTTTTATTTTGTTAGGGGAATTAGATTAGACTTAATTAGTTTAAAAATTTTGTAATTATTTTATTATTTTCTGTAATTTAGTGTTTTGTTTTTTTGTACTTTAGATAATTTTATTTAATTGTAGTTAATTGTAGTTAATGTAGGTAATTAATTTAATTAATTAAAGTTAATGTAGGTGTGATTGTAACTTAGGTTAGGTTTTATTTTACAGATACTTTTGTATTTATTTTAACTAGGTAGTTATTAAATATTTAATAACTATTTAATAACTATTGTACCTAGTTAAAATAAATACAAAGTTGCCTGTAAAATAAAAATAAATCCTAAGATAGCTTCAATGTAACTATTAGTTATATTGTAGCTAACTTAGGCCTAGATTTGGAGTTTGGCGTTAGCCGTGAAAACCAGCGTTAGAGGCTCCTAACGCTGGTTTTAGGCTAACTCCGGTATTTGGAGTCACTCAAAAAAGGGTCTAACGCTCACTTTTCAGCCGCGACTTTTCCATACCGCAGATCCCCTTACGTAAATTGCGTATCCTATCTTTTCAATGGGATTTTTCTAACTCCGGTATTTAGAGTCGTGGCTGAAGTGAGCGTTAGAACTCTAATGACAAAACTCCAGCCGCAGGAAAAAAGTCAGTAGTTAAGAGCTTTCTGGGCTAACGCCGGTTCATAAAGCTCTTAACTACTGTACTCTAAAGTACACTAACACCCATAAACTACCTATGTACCCCTAAACCGAGGTCCCCCCACATCGCCGACACTCGATTACATTTTTTAACCCCTAATCTGCCGACCGCCAACTACGTTATCCTTATGTACCCCTAATCTGCTGCCCCTAACACCGCCGACCCCTATATTATATTTATGAACCCCTAACCTGCCCCCCACAACGTCGCCGCCAGCTACCTACACTTATTAACCCCTAATCTGCCAACCGCAAAGCGCCGCCACCTACGTTATCCTTATGTACCCCTAATCTGCTGCCCCTAACACCGCCGACCCCTATATTATATTTATTAACCCCTAATCGGCCCCCCACAACGTCGCCTCCACCTGCCTACACTTATTAACCCCTAATCTGCCGACCGGACCGCACCGCTATTATAATAAAGTTATTAACCCCTAATCCGCCTCACTAACCCTATAATAAATAGTATTAACCCCTAATCTGCCCTCCCTAACATCGCCGACACCTAACTTCAATTATTAACCCCTAATCTGCCGACCGGAGCTCACCGCTATTCTAATAAATGTATTAACCCCTAAAGCTAAGTCTAACCCTAACACTAACACCCCCCTAAGTTAAATATACTTTACATCTAACGAAATTAATTAACTCTTATTAAATAAATTATTCCTATTTAAAGCTAAATACTTACCTGTAAAATAAATCCTAATATAGCTACAATATAAATTATAATTACATTGTAGCTATTTTAGGATTAATATTTATTTTACAGGCAACTTTGTAATTATTTTAACCAGGTACAATAGCTATTAAATAGTTAAGAACTATTTAATAGTTACCTAGTTAAAATAATTACAAAATTACCTGTCAAATAAATCCTAACCTAAGTTACAATTAAACCTAACACTATACTATCATTAAATGAATTAAATAAAATACCTACAATTACCTACAATTAAACCTAACACTACACTATCAATACATTAATTAAATACAAAACCTACAAATAACTACAATGAAATAAACTAACTAAAGTACAAAAAATAAAAAAGAACTAAGTTACAAAAAATAAAAAAATATCTACAAACATAAGAAAAATATTACAACAATTTTAAACTAATTACACCTACTCTAAGCCCCCTAATAAAACAACAAAGCCCCCCAAAATAAAAAATGCCCTACCCTATTCTAAATTACTAAAGTTAAAAGCTCTTTTACCTTACCAGCCCTGAACAGGGCCCTTTGCGGGGCATGCCCCAAGAAGTTCAGCTCTTTTGCCTGTAAAAAAAACATACAATACCCCCCCCCAACATTACAACCCACCACCCACATACCCCTAATCTAACCCAAGCCCCCCTTAAATAAACCTAACACTAAGCCCCTGAAGATCTTCCTACCTTGTCTTCACCATACCAGGTTCACCGATCGGTCCTGAAGAGCTCCTCCGATGTCCTGATCCAAGCCCAAGCGGAATTAAGGTAGGAATATTCTGATTGGCTGATGGAATCAGCCAATCAGATTTAGCTCGCATTCTATTGGCTGATCGGAACAGCCAATAGAATGCAAGCTCAATCTGATTGGCTGATTGGATCAGCCAATCGGATTGAACTTGATTCTGATTGGCTGATTCCATCAGCCAATCAGACTATTCCTACCTTAATTCCGATTGGCTGATAGAATCCTATCAGCCAATCGGAATTCGAGGGACGCCATCTTGGATGACGTCATTTAAAGGAACCGTCATTCGTCGTTCAGTCGTCGGCCAGGATGGATGTTCCGCGTCGGAGGTCTTCAGGATGCTGCCGCTCTGTTCCAGATGGATGTCGATAGAAGATGTCGCCTGGATGAAGACTTCAATCGGATGGAAGACCTCTTCTGCCCCGCTTGGATGAAGACTTCTACCGGATCATGGACATCTTCAGCCCCCCGCTTGGGCTTGGATCAGGACATCGGAGGAGCTCTTCAGGACCGATCGGTGAACCTGGTATGGTGAAGACAAGGTAGGAAGATCTTCAGGGGCTTAGTGTTAGGTTTATTTAAGGGGGGTTTGGGTTAGATTAGGGGTATGTGGGTGGTGGGTTGTAATGTTGGGGGGGTATTGTATGTTTTTTTTACAGGCAAAAGAGCTGAACTTCTTGGGGCATGCCCCGCAAAGGGCCCTGTTCAGGGCTGGTAAGGTAAAAGAGCTTTTAACTTTAGTAATTTAGAATAGGGTAGGGCATTTTTTATTTTGGGGGGCTTTGTTGTTTTATTAGGGGGCTTAGAGTAGGTGTAATTAGTTTAAAATTGTTGTAATATTTTTCTTATGTTTGTAGATATTTTTTTATTTTTTGTAACTTAGTTCTTTTTTATTTTTTGTACTTTAGTTAGTTTATTTCATTGTAGTTATTTGTAGGTTTTGTATTTAATTAATGTATTGATAGTGTAGTGTTAGGTTTAATTGTAGGTAATTGTAGGTATTGTATTTAATTAATTTATTGATAGTGTAGTGTTAGGTTTAATTGTAGGTAATTGTAGGTATTTTATTTAATTCATTTAATGATAGTATAGTGTTAGGTTTAATTGTAACTTAGGTTAGGATTTATTTGACAGGTAATTTTGTAATTATTTTAACTAGGTAACTATTAAATAGTTCTTAACTATTTAATAGCTATTGTACCTGGTTAAAATAACTACAAAGTTGCCTGTAAAATAAATATTAATCCTAAAATAGCTACAATGTAATTATAATTTATATTGTAGCTATATTAGGATTTATTTTACAGGTAAGTATTTAGCTTTAAATAGGAATAATTTATTTAATAAGAGTTAATTAATTTCATTAGATGTAAATTATATTTAACTTAGGGGGGTGTTAGTGTTAGGGTTAGACTTAGCTTTAGGGGTTAATACATTTATTAGAATAGCGGTGAGCTCCGGTCGGCAGATTAGGGGTTAATAATTAAGGTTAGGTGTCGGTGATGTTAGGGAGGGCAGATTAGGGGTTAATACTATTTATTATAGGGTTAGTGAGGCGGATTAGGGGTTAATAACTTTATTATAGTAGCGTTGTGGTCCGGTCGGCAGATTAGGGGTTAATAAGTGTAGGCAGGTGGAGGCGACGTTGTGGGCGGCAGATTAGGGGTTAATAAATATAATATAGGGGTCGGCGATGTTAGGGCAGCAGATTAGGGGTACATAGGGATAATGTAAGTAGCGACGGTGTCCGGAGCGGTAGATTAGGGGTTAATAATAATATGCAGGGGTCAGCGATAGCGGGGGTGGCAGAATAGGGGTTAATAAGTGTAAGGTTAGGGGTGTTTAGACTCGGGGTTCATGTTAGGGTGTTAGGTGCAGACGTAGGAAGTGTTTACGCATAGCAAACAATGGGGCTGCGTTAGGAGCTGAACGCGGCTTTTTTGCAGGTGTTAGTTTTTTTTTCAGCTCAAACAGCCCCATTGTTTCCTATGGGGGAATCGTGCACGAGCACGTTTTTGAGGCTGGCCGCTTGCGTAAGCAACTCTGGTATCGAGAGTTGAAGCTGCGTTAAAAATGCTCTACGCTCCTTTTTTGGAACCTAACGCAGCCTTTATGTGGACTCTCAATACCAGAGTTATTTTTATGGTGCGGCCAGAAAAAAGCCGGCGTTAGCTACGCGGGTCTTTACCGACAAAACTCTAAATCTAGCCGCTAGGGTTTATTTTATAGGTAAGAATTTAGTTTTAAATAGGAATAATTTATTTAGATTTATTTAAATTATATTTAAGTTAGGGGGTGTTAGGGTTAGTGTTAGACTTAGGTTTAGGGGTTAATACATTTAATATAGTGTCGGCGGTGTAAGGGGTGGCAGATTAGGGGTTAATAAATATAATGTAAGTGGTGGTGGTGTAGGGGGACAGATTAGGGGTTAATAAATATAATGCAGGTGGCGGTGGGCTCCGGGAGCAGCGGTTTAGGGGTTAAACGCTATATTTAGTTGCGGCGGGGTCCGGTAGTGGCAGGATAGGGGTTAATAACTTTATGTAGGTGACGGCGGTATAGGGGCGGAAGATTAGAGGTTAATATGTATAATGTAGGTGGTGGTGGGCTCCGGGAGCGGCAGTTTAGGGGTTAATACATTTATTAGAGTTGCGGTGGGCTCCGGGAGCGGCGGTTTAGGGGTTAATACATTTATTAGAGTTGTGGTGGGCTCCTGGAGTGGCGGTTTAGGGGTTCATAACTTTATTTAGGTGCGGCGGGGTCCGGGAGCGGTGGTATAGGGGATAAAACAGTTAGTATAGTGTGGGTGTTTAGTGACAGGGTACCAAGGAAGCTGAAAAAAAGCCAAAGAGCAGCGAGATCGATGACTGTTAGTTAACAACAGTCCACAGCTCATTGCACCATACTTGGTGCGGGGCTTTTTGACAGGTTTTTTGGTAACTTTGGAGAATGTATTCAGGTCCGCGGCAGCGATGTTAGGCGATCTTAGGGGAGCGTATTGGTGCCGTTGAATGCAAGAAAGTCGATGCTTTGATAAGTAGATGCCTTAGTGTTACAAATTCACCAAGTAAATCCCTAATGTTACATAATTACATTAATTCATTAGTGCTCTAATACATAAGATAATTCATATAGATATAATTAATTATTGTACATATGTAGATTGCAGACCGCAGCCTCAGAAGCTGCGGGCGAGTTATGGAGCAGCAGTCTTAAGACTGCTGCTTCATAATGGCTGTTTCCGGCGAGCCTGAAGGCTCGCACGGAAACAGGGGCATCAAGCTCCATTTGCAGCTTGATAATTCGGCCCCTAAGTGTTTAGTTATGTATATATGTACTATATTTATTATATCCAACTATGTTTAGAATGTGCATCCAATGTATAATGCTACTATATTTATTTATGCTCAAGCTAGAATGTTTCTAATATTTATGTAATAGGGAATATTTAAAATTATTTCCGTTCTCATTAGTTTTAAGAGGAACATAGTGAGGAATGGATACAAGTTGTCTTAGAGATTAAGATCCTTAATGAATTAATAAACCTTCTTATGTTTACGTATGCAAACTAATAACCAATATTAGATACAGATGGGACCACTATGGCTTTAAGCGAAAAAGATTTTGGTTGCGTTTAAAAATCGCGGTCTTTGCATACATACAGATGATAAAGATATATAGGTCCTGTAAATGTATTGGTTTGTTTTTGCCTCTATGTCCTCATGTTAATTGATAAGGTGCTGATACATATATATATGTCTCCTATCCCCTAGACAAATCTATTCCATCTAATGTGCCACTAAGATGTTAAATGAAAAAGGAGTTTTCACCTTTATATTTACTAACGTTAGCAGGTCCACCTGAAGTGTATCCAACAATGTGTTGATTGGTGGTTTGATATTGCTACGTTGCTATAAAAGAGGGAGTAGCCATAGTATGGCTACCTATGATTACGAGGAAACCGAAATGCGTCAGTGACGTCATACAGCCCCACTGTCGTAGCATTTGCCTGTTTTTTAAGGGATAGCGGTAAGAATTTGTTTGCTGGCCTGAGCGCTATGGTGTTGTTTGCATGTGTTCAGCATGTGTCTATTTTGTATGGTTTTTAAGCCAACTTAATAAAGTTTCCTTCTATTTTACCTACGGATTTGAGCCGGGCTGAAATTTGTTACCCTGTTTAAAGTGAAAGACTGTTCAGCTTTGCATCAAACGTCCATACTGATAACTGAAACAGACTTATAGCTAAACATGCTGAGATGCTTCTGTTCCTTAAAAACTTGTCACTAACTTTTGAAAAATTATTCTAATTGCTAGATTGCCTGTGTATACTGATAGTTCTAATCTTTTGCACAATTATGTTCAAAGAATACTGTACTCTGAGGAACACCCTTAGCTTATATAATTGCAGGAAGTGTCCTATGAACACTCATCCTACAATTATAGGACTAGATTTAGATTACATTTGACTGGTAAGCTTTACCAATTTTTTGTTCACAATTCCAACTTCATAGACTTTAATGGAGTTGGACATGTAATGAGAGCATTGGTAAAGCTTACCAGTCAAATGTAATCTAGCCTATAGTGTTGTTCCCCATGATAAAACAGTGCACTGTTATATGTTTTACAGTATTGCACTTTTGGTTGGTTGTGATTTTGCATTTGTTATTTATTGTTGTTATTATTAATATATTTTATTGTAATATTTTTATTTATAAACATGTTCTGTGAAATTTCTTTGAGTTTTTACAACTTTGTGACATCAAGCAAATAAAACTGTTTTATCATTTCATAATGTCTTTTGAGTTACAGTTCTTCATAATTATAAAGAAGCTATCTTAAATCATTAGTCTGTATTGTGCTTGGGAAACTGTCACATGTCATAAAAAAGTATCGGTAATTGGTATCGGTGAGTATTTGAAAAAAGTATCGGTACTTGTACTTGGTCTTAAAAAAATGGTATCGGTGCAACCCTAGTAGCAATAAGAGAACAAATGTTAGGCATACTACAGATAAAAATATTGGTTGTTATCCCTGTCTGGTGTGCTCAAGTTGTAACTCTATAATTAATGGAGCTACTTTAATTCACACTAGATCTGGTAAGATCTATAAAATTTTAGATTATTTTACCTGTGAGTCTAGCTATGTTGTTTATCTAATTAAATGCTCATGCTCCAATATTTATATTGGAGAGACCACTAGAAGGGCGACAGACTGTATTCAGGAGCATAAGTTTAATATACAGTGTAAGAATTTGGATGACATGATTAAGGGTGAGTGAACCCAAAACATTGCCTGTCATTTGGACCCACATGTTCCAATAAAATTTTGTGAAATTCCATTTTGCTTTGGGAACTCATTTAGCTTATTTTTTGGAGGCAGGGCTATGATCAGTTGAGATGACAAGTCATTGATCACATCAAGATGCCAAGAAGAGTGGGAGATAGAGAATTAATGCTGAGAAGGAGGCAATTGTATTGTATTTCAACATTAAATGCATTGATATCAGATGGAATGAATAAAGACTATGATATATCTGTGTTTTTGTAAAGAGGTATATAAAAAAGCTAGGTGGGGAAGTAACAATATGTAAAAATGTGTTTAATAAACAATGATTTTAAACTGTTACATAAATAGAGAGTGAGATTTTAACATTTTATGACATGATAAAGGGTGTATAGCCAGAAGCTTTGCTGATGTATCCCATGGATCTGAGTATATAATCAAAGTTTGAGATATTTGTGTTGTGGATCGGAATAGTTTGTTAACTCATAGCTGCCCAGGAAAGCATGGCAGAGGTTGCAACCCTATGACTGAGGGCGTACCTTAGTAGGATATGCAGAGCATGCCTCACTACAACTAATTGGAGCTCTAGCTGTCAAAGTTGACATCAGCAATCAAGCTACCTGCCACAAACTTTCCATGCATGTTCAACTAGGTCCGACTGAAGTATGCTCTCAGCAAAAAGATCACATGTTAATTTACTTATGGGTTTGTAGGAAAATAGTAAATTAGGATGCCAGTGTAGGTGGAACTTATCTCCATGTATGTGCTTTATTTATTATATTATGTACACATTATGTTATAGATAAAAGTAAGTACCTTTAACAACATCTCTTGTGATCCTATGCCTCTCTCAGTTGGAGTACTGCAAGGCTCTGTCTTGGGCCCCTTGCTTTTCTTTCTCTATACATCCTGCCTTGGAAAACTTATAGCCTCCTTTGGATTCCAGTACCACTTGTATGCTGATGATACCCAAATCTATCTTTCCTCTTCCGATATCTCTCCCTCTTTTCTCAACCAGATTTCTTACTGCCTCTCTGCAATTTCCTCTTGGATGTCTTCACACTACCTCCAACTCAATCTGTCCAAAACTGAGCTGCTTCTTATCCCCCCCTCTTTGAGACATCCAACACCTGACATTTCTCTGACGTTGCAGACTCTATTCTAAACACCTCACCCCAGGTCTGCTGTCTTGGGGTCACACTAGACTCAGAACTCACATTCAACCCACATATACAAGCGCTTACAAAATCCTGCCGTTCACACCTACATAACATTTCCAGAATTTGTCCCTTCCTTACTCAAAAAAACTACAAAAATACTTATTCATTCCCTCATTTTGTCACGCATTGATTATTGCAATATACTCCTAAATTGCCTTCCAAAACACTGCCTCTCCTCCCTTCAATCTATTATGAATGCTTCTGCTAGACTCATCCACCTAAGTCGCCGATCTACATCAGCTGCTCCGCTCTGCCAGTCTCTACACTGGCTCCCCATACACTCCAGAATACAATTTAAAGTATTAACCCTAACTTACAAAGCACTCAACAGTCTAACTCCCAACTATATTTCCTCTCTCATCGTGAAATATTCCCCATCCCGTCCTCTTCAATCAACCTCTGACCTATGTCTCTACACTCCTGTTATCTCTACGTCCCACTCCCGCCTCCAAGACTTCGCACGTGCTGCTCCTGTCCTCTGGAACTCTCTACCCCACTCCATAAGACTGTCTCCAACCTTGTATAGCTTCAGACGCTCCTTGAAAACTCACCTATTCAGAGAGGCTTACCATTTCTCCTCCATCCCTCATCCGAACCAAACTAATACATGAACTGCCTGACTCACTGCTGCAAATACAACCGATGTAACAAGCTACCCCAACCTTATGTCTCTGCACCCTTAACCTATAGGCTGTGAGCTCTCCAGAGCAGGGCCCTCTTCCTCTTGTGCTAGACTTGTTTAGTTTTGTTATGTTTTGTATTTTATCACAAATCTGTGTCATTGTATACCCCTATCATTGTACCCAGCGCTACGGAATTTGGCGGTGCTTTACAAATAAATGATAATAATAATAATAATAAGTGTATGAATGGGCTGTAAGAATGAACATTAAACCTAAATCTCTACAAATACTAGCTATTAAACTCAACCATGTACATCCTGTATTTTAATGTTTAGTTAATTAGAGTTGCTATCACAACAACTAGTAAAAATGTATCAATTACTGTGTGCAAGAATACCCAAGAGAGGACATCATGTATAGAGTGAATTGAGAACGTTGCCTAAAGTATTTACCACCAATAACTATGCTAAAGCAAAACTAAACAGTGTAATGTTTATTCAAAATTTACTGTGACAGTCAGCTTAATACATTATCTTCCTACACAATATATTCTTATCTAAAAAAAACTTTATTGTGGTGTATTGCAAGTAGATTACTGTGGTCTAGACTACATATAAAACTTTTAGATTTATATTGTCTTAAAATGCATTAATGGCATTAAAAACAATGAAATTAAACAAAAAAAGCACTATAAAAAGCTAATGAGTTTGTGTGCACTGTCTTGTTTGGAATTATGTATGATGAAAGAAGGGAATGGGAAAGAAAATGAAAAGAAATTGGCTTTTTGCATTTAATTGAACTAACAGCATGTAATGACAGTAATAAATAACTCAGCAGTGGCAGACTGACTGAATAAATTGGTTTCAAACAGCAGTGATTTATCTTCTGTCTTTCATTGCTATCAGCTTCTTCTCTGCCAGCATATATTTGATAGCATGACAATTCAAACTGTTCTCATTTCTTAAACAGATTCCTTTTAATTTAGCATGTTAAGTTGAAAAATACATAAATAGACCCAGTGATTTATGAATGTGGAGTGCCTTAAGGTGTAAATGAAATGCATAGCGTGATACTGCTTTATATACTAGAAACGGAAAAGAATAGTTTATTATTCATTTTGTTGTATTTGCACATTTAGTAGTGTTTCATATTTTCAGCAGTCTTCTGCAGACTATTTCATATTTCTGGAAAAATGGAAAACTTCTACAGATACAGATATACTACTCTACCACCAAGAACATATTTGTTGTGACATCACAGGCTAAACAATATTCTTTTATTTTTTTCTTAGAGCCCAATTTGACATTGAAACCCATTTTACTATACAAGGAACACCCTGTGATAGTTGTGCACCAATAAACCACCCAGCTATTTTTTTTTGAGGAGTAGCTAGACTAGTTTTTCTCACTTCCTACACAACAAAATAAAGACATCAGTGGAGTATTGAGGAAATAATTATTAAAATACGGTAAACACACAACTTACATGTGATAAACACATCAAATGTAACAAACAAACAAACCCATGGACATTCCAACTTAAACACCCCCACTAAAGAATATATTACATTATTATATTACAGTATAGAGGTATTTAACCCCTTAATGACCACAACGCTTTTCCATTATCTGTCCGTTTGGGACCAAGGCTATTTTTACATTTCTGTGGTGTTTGTGTTTAGCTTTAATTTTCTTCTTACTCATTTACTGTACCCACACATATTATATACAGTTTTTCTCGCCATTAAATGGACTTTCTAACAATATCATTATTTTCATCATTTCTTATAATTTGCTGTAAAAAAAATTAAAATATGAGGAAAAAATGGAAAAAACACACTTTCTTTCATGTAATTAGCAAGAGTCCATGAGCTAGTGACGTATGGGATATACATTCCTACCAGGAGGGGCAAAGTTTCCCAAACCTCAAAATGCCTATAAATACACCCCTCACCACACCCACAATTCAGTTTTACAAACTTTGCCTCCGATGGAGGTGGTGAAGTAAGTTTGTGCTAGATTCTACGTTGATATGCGCTCCGCAGCAAGTTGGAGCCCGGTTTTCCTCTCAGCGTGCAGTGAATGTCAGAGGGATGTGAGGAGAGTATTGCCTATTTGAATGCAGTGATCTCCTTCTACGGGGTCTATTTCATAGGTTCTCTGTTATCGGTCGTAGAGATTCATCTCTTACCTCCCTTTTCAGATCGACGATATACTCTTATATATACCATTACCTCTGCTGATTCTCGTTTCAGTACTGGTTTGGCTTTCTACAAACATGTAGATGAGTGTCCTGGGGTAAGTAAATCTTATTTCTGTGACACTCTAAGCTATGGTTGGGCACTTTGTTTATAAAGTTCTAAATATATGTATTCAAACATTTATTTGCCTTGACTCAGAATGTTCAACATTCCTTATTTTTCAGACAGTCAGTTTCATATTTGGGATAATGCACTTGAATTAATCATTTTTTTCTTACCTTCAAAAATGTGACTCTTTTTTCCCTGTGGGCTGTTAGGCTCGCGGGGGCTGAAAATGCTTCATTTTATTGCGTCATTCTTGGCGCTGACTTTTTTGGCGCAAAAAATTATTTTCCGTTTCCGGCGTCATACGTGTCGCCGGAAGTTGCGTCATTTTTTGACGTTATTTTGCGCCAAAAATGTCGGCGTTCCGGATGTGGAGCATTTAGGCGCCAAATAATGTGGGCGTCTGATTTGGCGCTAAAAAATATGGGCGTCGCTTTTGTCTCCACATTATTTCAGTCTCATTTTTTCATTGCTTCTGGTTGCTAGAAGCTTGTTCTTTGGCATTTTTTCCCATTCCTGAAACTGTCATTTAAGGAATTTGATCAATTTTGCTTTATATGTTGTTTTTTCTCTTACATATTGCAAGATGTCTCACGTTGCATCTGAGTCAGAAGATACTACAGGAAAATCGCTGTCTAGTGCTGGATCTACCAAAGCTAAGTGTATCTGCTGTAAACTTTTGGTAGCTATTCCTCCGGCTGTTGTTTGTATTAATTGTCATGACAAACTTGTTAATGCAGATAATATTTCCTTTAGTAAAGTACCATTGCCTGTTGCAGTTCCTTCAACATCTAAGGTGCAGAATGTTCCTGATAACATAAGAGATTTTGTTTCTGAATCCATAAAGAAGGCTATGTCTGTTATTTCTCCTTCTAGTAAACGTAAAAAATCTTTTAAAACTTCTCTCCCTACAGATGAATTTTTAAATGAACATCATCATTCTGATTCTGATGACTCTTCTGGTTCAGAGGATTCTGTCTCAGAGATTGATGCTGATAAATCTTCATATTTATTTAAAATGGAATTTATTCGTTCTTTACTTAAAGAAGTACTAATTGCTTTAGAAATAGAGGATTCTGGTCCTCTTGATACTAATTCTAAACGTTTAGATAAGGTATTTAAATCTCCTGTGGTTATTCCAGAAGTTTTTCCTGTTCCTAATGCTATTTCTGCAGTAATTTCCAAAGAATGGGATAAATTGGGTAATTCATTTACTCCTTCTAAACGTTTTAAGCAATTATATCCTGTGCCGTCTGACAGATTAGAATTTTGGGACAAAATTCCTTAAGTTGATGGGGCTATTTCTACCCTTGCTAAACGTACTACTATTCCTACGTCAGATGGTACTTCGTTTAAGGATCCTTTAGATAGGAAAATTGAATCCTTTCTAAGAAAAGCTTATCTGTGTTCAGGTAATCTTCTTAGACCTGCTATATCATTGGCTGATGTTGCTGCAGCTTCAACTTTTTGGTTGGAAACTTTAGCGCAACAAGTAACAGATCATGATTCTCATGATATTATTATTCTTCTTCAGCATGCTAATAATTTTATCTGTGATGCCATTTTTGATATTATCAGAGTTGATGTCAGGTTTATGTCTCTAGCTATTTTAGCTAGAAGAGCTTTATGGCTTAAGACTTGGAATGCTGATATGGCTTCTAAATCAACTCTACTTTCCATTTCTTTCCAGGGTAACAAATTATTTGGTTCTCAGTTGGATTCTATTATCTCAACTGTTACTGGTGGGAAAGGAACTTTTTTACCACAGGATAAAAAATCTAAGGGTAAAAACAGGGCTAATAATCGTTTTCGTTCCTTTCGTTTCAACAAAGAACAAAAGCCTAATCCTTCATCCTCAGGAGCAGTTTCAGTTTGGAAACCATCTCCGGTCTGGAATAAATCCAAGCCTGCTAGAAAGGCAAAGCCTGCTTCTAAGTCCACATGAAGGTGTGGCCCTCATTCCAGCTCAGCTGGTAGGGGGCAGGTTACGTTTTTTCAAAGAAATTTGGATCAATTCTGTTCACAATCTTTGGATTCAGAACATTGTTTCAGAAGGGTACAGAATTGGTTTCAAGATGAGACCTCCTGCAAAGAGATTTTTTCTTTCCCGTGTCCCAGTAAATCCAGTGAAAGCTCAAGCATTTCTGAATTGTGTTTCAGATCTAGAGTTGGCTGGAGTAATTATGCCAGTTCCAGTTCCGGAACAGGGGATGGGGTTTTATTCAAATCTCTTCATTGTACCAAAGAAGGAGAATTCCTTCAGACCAGTTCTGGATCTAAAAATATTGAATCGTTATGTAAGGATACCAACGTTCAAGATGGTAACTGTAAGGACTATCTTGCCTTTTGTTCAGCAAGGGCATTATATGTCCACAATAGATTTACAGGATGCATATCTGCATATTCCGATTCATCCAGATCATTATCAGTTCCTGAGATTCTCTTTTCTGGACAAGCATTACCAGTTTGTGGCTCTGCCGTTTGGCCTAGCTACAGCTCCAAGAATTTTTACAAAGGTTCTCGGTGCCCTTCTGTCTGTAATCAGAGAACAGGGTATTGTGGTATTTCCTTATTTGGACGATATCTTGGTACTTGCTCAGTCTTTACATTTAGCAGAATCTCATACGAATCGACTTGTGTTGTTTCTTCAAGATCATGGTTGGAGGATCAATTTACCAAAAAGTTCATTGATTCCTCAGACAAGGGTAACTTTTCTGGGTTTCCAGATAGATTCAGTGTCCATGACTCTGTCTTTAACAGACAAGAGACGTCTAAAATTGATTTCAGCTTGTCGAAACCTTCAGTCACAATCATTCCCTTCGGTAGCCTTATGCATGGAAATTCTAGGTCTTATGACTGCTGCATCGGACGCGATCCCCTTTGCTCGTTTTCACATGCGACCTCTTCAGCTCTGTATGCTGAATCAATGGTGCAAGGATTACACAAAGATATGTCAATTAATATCTTTAAAACCGATTGTTCGACACTCTCTAACGTGGTGGACAGATCACCATCGTTTAATTCAGGGGGCTTCTTTTGTGCTTCCGACCTGGACTGTAATTTCAACAGATGCAAGTCTCACAGGTTGGGGAGCTGTGTGGGGATCTCTGAGGGCACAAGGAGTTTGGGAATCTCAGGAGGTGAGATTACCGATCAATATTTTGGAACTCCGTGCAATTTTCAGAGCTCTTCAGTTTTGGCCTCTTCTGAAGAGAGAATCGTTCATTTGTTTTCAGACAGACAATGTCACAACTGTGGCATACATCAATCATCAAGGAGGGACTCACAGTCCTCTGGCTATGAAAGAAGTATCTCGAATTTTGGTTTGGGCGGAATCCAGCTCCTGTCTAATCTCTGCGGTTCATATCCCAGGTATAGACAATTGGGAAGCGGATTATCTCAGTCGCCAAACGTTGCATCCGGGCGAATGGTCTCTTCACCCAGAGGTATTTCTTCAGATTGTTCAAATGTGGGAACTTCCAGAAATAGATCTGATGGCGTCTCATCTAAACAAGAAACTTCCCAGGTATCTGTCCAGATCCCGGGATCCTCAGGCGGAGGCAGTG
The DNA here is from genome assembly GCF_027579735.1 of Bombina bombina. Classification (NCBI taxonomy): domain Eukaryota; kingdom Metazoa; phylum Chordata; class Amphibia; order Anura; family Bombinatoridae; genus Bombina; species Bombina bombina. Next base: position 652,882,350 of record NC_069500.1, read on the forward strand.
GATGCATTATCACTTCCTTGGAAGTATCATCCTGCTTATATCTTTCCGCCTCTAGTTCTTCTTCCAAGAGTAATCTCCAAGATTCTGAAGGAATGCTCGTTTGTTCTGCTGGTAGCTCCGGCATGGCCTCACAGGTTTTGGTATGCGGATCTTGTCCGGATGGCCTCTTGCCAACCGTGGACTCTTCCGTTAAGACCAGACCTTCTGTCACAAGGTCCTTTTTTCCATCAGGATCTGAAATCCTTAAATTTAAAGGTATGGAGATTGAACGCTTGATTCTTGGTCAAAGAGGTTTCTCTGACTCTGTGATTAATACTATGTTACAGGCTCGTAAATCTGTATCTAGAGAGATATATTATAGAGTCTGGAAGACTTATATTTCTTGGTGTCTTTCTCATCATTTTTCTTGGCATTCTTTTAGAATACCGAGAATTTTACAGTTTCTTCAGGATGGTTTAGATAAGGGTTTGTCCGCAAGTTCCTTGAAAGGTCAAATCTCTGCTCTTTCTGTTCTTTTTCACAGAAAGATTGCTATTCTTCCTGATATTCATTGTTTTGTACAAGCTTTGGTTCGTATAAAACCTGTCATTAAGTCAATTTCTCCTCCTTGGAGTTTGAATTTGGTTCTGGGAGCTCTTCAAGCTCCTCCGTTTGAACCTATGCATTCATTGGACATTAAATTACTTTCTTGGAAAGTTTTGTTCCTTTTGGCCATCTCTTCTGCCAGATGAGTTTCTGAATTATCTGCTCTTTCTTGTGAGTCTCCTTTTCTGATTTTTCATCAGGATAAGGCGGTGTTGCGAACTTCTTTTGAATTTTTACCTAAAGTTGTGAATTCCAACAACATTAGTAGAGAAATTGTGGTTCCTTCATTATGTCCTAATCCTAAGAATTCTAAGGAGAAATCGTTGCATTCTTTGGATGTTGTTAGAGCTTTGAAATATTATGTTGAAGCTACTAAGTCTTTCCGAAAGACTTCTAGTCTATTTGTTATTTTTTCCGGTGCTAGAAAAGGCCAGAAAGCTTCTGCCATTTCTTTGGCATCTTGGTTGAAATCTTTAATTCATCTTGCCTATGTTGAGTCGGGTAAAACTCCGCCTCAGAGGATTACAGCTCATTCTACTAGGTCAGTTTCTACTTCCTGGGCGTTTAGGAATGAAGCTTCGGTTGATCAGATTTGCAAAGCAGCAACTTGGTCCTCTTTGCATACTTTTACTAAATTCTACCATTTTGATGTATTTTCTTCTTCTGAAGCAGTTTTTGGTAGAAAAGTACTTCAGGCAGCGGTTTCAGTTTGAATCTTCTGCTTATGTTTTTCATTAAACTTTATTTTGGGTGTGGATTATTTTCAGCAGGAATTGGCTGTCTTTATTTTATCCCTCCCTCTCTAGTGACTCTTGTGTGGAAAGATCCACATCTTGGGTAATCATTATCCCATACGTCACTAGCTCATGGACTCTTGCTAATTACATGAAAGAAAACATAATTTATGTAAGAACTTACCTGATAAATTCATTTCTTTCATATTAGCAAGAGTCCATGAGGCCCGCCCTTTTTTTGTGGTGGTTATGATTTTGTATAAAGCACAATTATTCCAATTCCTTATTTTATATGCTTTCGCACTTTTTTATCACCCCACTTCTTGGCTATTCGTTAAACTGAATTGTGGGTGTGGTGAGGGGTGTATTTATAGGCATTTTGAGGTTTGGGAAACTTTGCCCCTCCTGGTAGGAATGTATATCCCATACGTCACTAGCTCATGGACTCTTGCTAATATGAAAGAAATGAATTTATCAGGTAAGTTCTTACATAAATTATGTTTTTTCTAACTTTGACCCCCAAAATCTGTTACACTTCTACAACTACCAAAAAACTCCCATGCTAAATAGTTTCTAAATTTTGTTCTGAGTTTAGAAATACACAATGTTTACGTGTTCTTTGCTTTTTTTGCAAGTTATAGGCAAATAAGTACAAGTAGCACTTTGTTATTTCAAAACCATTTTTTTCAAAATTAGCGATAGTTACATTGGAACACTGATATCTGTCAGGAATCCCTGAATAACCATTCACATGTATATATTTTTAAAAAGAAGACAACCTAAGGTATTAAACTTGGGGTATTTTGACTCTTTTCATGCCACCATTTTACCACCAATCTATGCCAAAGTTTGAAAGAAAAAAACAGAGCATTTACTGAGAATTTTAAGGGTTACTGACAAATAACACCCGAATATGTGTTCAGTGACATCTTCTGAGTACAGTGATAACACCCATGTATAGGTGTGTTAGGTTCTCTGGGGGCTAAAAGGCTTTATTTTTAGGGGCCACATTCCAGTTTTTCAGCTTGGAATTTTCACATCTGTCATCATGCACCCATGTTCTATTTGGATCATTTCTGAAGCCGGCCAATGTAATTTACCACCATCAAACCATATCTTTTTGAAAAGTAGACACCCTAGGGCAGGGCCGGATTGGGCCGCCGGGATACCGGGAAAAATCCCGGTGGGCTGGCAGCTGCACAGGGCCGGATTGGGCCGCCACGGTCACATAGACAAGATAGAGGCTCAGGCTCAAGCAGCTTAGCTGCAGATGCGGCCGCCGCCACTGCTCCGCCTCAACTCAAATAGCTAGGCAACGGCATTAGGAAAGAAGTCAGGGGGCGAGGCGGACCTATGTAGCAGGGCCCGGTGCGGTCAGGAGCCAACTGGCAGCTGAGTGAGTAGGAGGGCTCTGACGAGGGCGGCTAGAGTAGAGAGTGAAGTGGACAGACGTCGGCTAGTGAGTGTGAGTGCCGGCTGTCCTGACTGACCTCATAATTCTTGATTTAAGTTGCCAACTGGAACTGGAGGTAAATGTTACTTCAACTTGCGACGACGGCTAGAAGTGAGTAGTTTGTGTGAGTGCCAGCAGTCCTGACCTCATTCGTTTAAGTTGCAATGCCAACTGTTATAGGGAGGTAATTAATAATTTTTACTTCAACTCTTGTGATTTAAATTTTGCTTATAATACTCCCCTAATCAAATACATAATGGTAATATTTATCACTTCTTCTGCCAACCAATATTTTACTACTCCCCTAATCAAATACATGATGGGCAACTATGTGATGGGAACTTGTTACCACAGAGTAAGACTTCTTTATTAGCTGCTTGTTGTATGCCAGTAACAATTACACCAGCTGGAAGGCTTCCCATAAGCTCATTCTATAAACGCATTAAACAAGGTAAAAATGGCTTGCAGGAACTACAATCTACTGAACTGATTTTAATTTGGTGAATAGTGAATATGGCTGGGCTGGAGGGGGCGTGGCTGGGCTGGAGGGGGCATGACTGGTCTGGAGGGGGCATGGTTGGGCTAGAGGGGGCGTGGCTGAGCTGGTTTATACACATTTCCAGTGCCGGTCTGATTTCAAATGCTGGTATTTTAACACTGTCCATGCACTAATTCAACCACCAGTCTTTGTTAAGCTTTTGGGTAGTCATTTTGTTTGTGTTATTTTTCACACATGTTGTACTTTAGGCATGAATTCTTAGTTCCTGTTATGTGTTACTGCAAAAAAACACCTCATTATGTGTTCAACATCTCCTGAGTACAGTGATACCACCCATGAATAGGTTTGAATAGGTTCATGGGTATGTTCACTGTATGAATAGGTTTGTTGGGTCCTCAGCCCTTATTTTTAGGGGGCGCATTCCAGTTTTCCAACTTGGAATTTTCACATTTGTCATAATGCACACATGTCCTATTAAGGTAATTTCTGAAGCCGCCCAATGTAATTTACACCCATCAAACCATATATTTTTGAAAAGTATAAATCCTAGGGTATTTCAAATGCTGGTATTTTAACACTTTCCATGCACTAATTCAACCACCAGTCTTTGTCAAACTTTTGGGTAGTAATTTTTTTGCGTTATTTTTCACACAAATTGTACTTTAGGCATGGATTCTCAGTTCCTGTTATGTGTTACTGCCAAAGAACACCCCAATATTTGTTCAGCAAGATCTCTTGAATACATTGATACCGCCTATGCATAGGTTTGTTGGGTTGGTTGGGGTTTGCAATGCCAAACTTCTGACATGTGTTTGTGATTGTTTCAAATTTAACATATCTTCTTTGACTATTTTCTTTTGGGGGGCTTTTTTACATACCCCAATTTATTTGCTTGTCATGAATGTGCATGTATTTCAGAAGTTGAGACCCCAAGGTATTGTATATGGTGTATTTTGATGCCTTTGATGCAACTGTTTTAGTCAAAAAAATTGGAGAAAGTGTGTGGTGGTATTTTTTTTTTTTTTCATTTTTCATTTTTATACACACATTGCTTTTTGGCTATGATTTAGGAGAGCCTGTTGTAAGTTATTGCAAAAAAAAAAAAAACACTCCAGGTTGTTCTCTGCAAGACCTCCTGAGTACACATATGCCCCCCATGCATAGGTTTGCCAGGATTTTGGGAAGGTTCTGTTACAAGTTTATGACTTGTAAATTTAGTTAAAAGTGAGAGTATTTCTTCTGATAGGCCTATCTTTAGTTTGGGGGCTATCACATGCCCCATTTTTATTTATTTCCATGAAAGTGTATATTTTTTAAATGTTGACACCCCAAGGTATTGTATATGGTGTTCTTTGATGCCTTTGATGCAACCGTTTTAGCCAAAAAAATTGGAGAAAGTGTATGGTGGTAATTTTTCAATTTTCATTTTTACACACACATTGCTTTTTGACTATGATTTAGGAGAGACTGTTGTAAGTTATTGCAAAAACACTCCAGGTTGTTTTCTGCAAGGCACTCTGAGTACACCTATGCCCCCCATGCATAGGTTTGCCAGGATATTTGGGAAGGTTATGTTACAATTTTATAACTTGTAATTTTAGTTATTAAAAGTGAGAGTATTTCTTCTGATAGGCCTATCATTAGTTTGGAGCCTATCGCATACCCCATTTTTATTTATTGCCATGAAAGTGTATAATTTTGAAATGTTGACACCCCAAGGTATTGTATATGGAGTGCTTTGATGCCTTTGAAGCAACCGTTTTAGCCAAAAATATTGGAGAAAGTGTATGGTGGTAATTTTTCAATTTTCATTTTTACACACACATTGCTTTTTTGACTATGATTTAGGAGAGACTGTTGTAAGTTATTGCAAAAAACAAAAACAAAAAAACACTCCAGGTTGTTTTCTGCAAGGCACCCTGAGAACACCTATGTCCCCCATGCATAAGTTTGACAGGGGTTTTGGTAAAAAAACAAAACAGCCCCAATTTTAGAAAAAAAGTAGTGAAATGTAAAAATCTGGCACAGTAAAAGTAAAAAAAACAACCAAAAACAAACAGCTAACAGTAAACACAACCACAAAAAAAAATACAGAGTCCAGGCTGTCCAGGGCAATCAGGACAATAATATATGGTGTATTTTCTCTACCCCCTCTTGGTACAGACTTTGCGGCAGTAGGGGGGATTTTAAAAATAAAATGGGTAGCCCCAACTCTGCTCTCTCCAATCACCGCCCGGGGAGCAGGTGTATCTTGGTACAAAATCCCCGAAATGACCTGGAGCTGAAACTGTAAAAAAGTCTGTTTCATTCCGGGGCTTGCTTTTTTGAACAACAAAAAAGCGTTGTGGGTTGCAATCTGCATTAGGTAAATTGCAACCTATTTGTACCAGGCCCTTGTCTTCCGCATAATTAGGTAGAGCTGCAGCAGCTGATCTGCCAGATCAACCCCACTCATATGCCGGTTATAAGACTTGATGCACACTGGCTTCCTTATGATCTCAGCTCTGCCATGTACAGAGACCGCTACCGTCCTCTCTGTGTGGATGGTGGTAAGAAGGTATACATCCTTCTTGTCTCTGTACTTAAGTGCCAACAGCTCCTCTTGGTGCAGAGCTGAGGTCTCCCCACTTCATAGCCGGGTGCATGCAAGTTGTCTTGGGAAACCTGTGCGGTTCTTTTTAATTGTACCGCAAGCTACTGTATCAAAGCAATACAGTAATTTGAACAAAAGGACACTTGTATAAAAATGGTCTAAGTACAAGTGATACCCTTTGTTCATTATGGGTAATATCAGGTCCCAGACAATCTTGCCAAGGTGGCTATCCTTTCCCTCATACACCCGGAAGGCCTGAGTATACAAAGTCTCGCTCTCACAGAGCTTATACACCTTTATCCCATACCTGGAGCGCTTGGAGGGAATAACCTGCTTGAGTCCCAACCTTCCCTTATACTTCATCAGGGATTCATCAACACATATATTCATTCCAGGTGCATAAGCCTCTGCAAACATGGCAGAAAAGTGGGTAATCAGGGGACGGATTTTATACAGCCTGTCAAATTGGGGATGCTCCCTAGGGGGGCACAGGCTGTTGTCGCTGAAGTGCATGAAATGCAGAATAATTTCATACTTCTGACTCGACATACTCTGGGAGAAAATGGGGGTAGAGCGGATGGGGCTACTGCTCCAGTAGGAGCGAACAGAGGGTTTCTTTATGATGCCCATCAGCATAGTCAATGCCCAGAATTTTTTAAATTCTGGCACATTGATGGGGGCCCATTGCTGCTTTGCCAAATATGTTTCAGGCTTTGCAGCACGCAACTGATGGGCAAATAAATTAGTTTGGGCGACAATGTTCCCCAATACATCATCGCCTAGAAACACCTCCAGAAACTGTTGGGGGCTAAAACCTGCAACATCTATATTTATGCCAGGATTTGCTGTGTGAAAAGTGTGTTTCTTGTGTTAATATTATGTGTGTCTAAGGATAATTACGTGGAAGCTGTTTTATTTATTGTTATGTAAGGAAGGGAAGTGTGAGTGGGGTGGGGGATTAAATGGTTAATTAAGTGTGTAAATTGAGGATATCTGGAGTATAAATGAAAGTGTAGGTTAGCTTTGAGGAATTTCATGTCAAGTCGATCGGTCATCAACCCAGTGCTTTAGGAAATAATGTGGTAATAATCAGTCTTGTAGCATCTGGTTTGATTACAGTTTTGATGTTTGTCTTTTCTAGTTGTGTGCTAGATGTTATTGTACAGTGTTGCGAGGGTAAATATTAAAAATGTGACCATGAAAAAACATGATGTAACATATCAACTTCTATTTGCAGGGAGAACAGTGAATTCGCTAATTAAAAACAAACAAACAGATAATACAGTGATAGAACATAAAACTTATATAATATTAACAAGTGTTGCAGTGTAAACTGCAGCATACCTAAATGGTCTTATTGACACAGCTTTTACTAGTCCATCTTGTTGTCTGTATGGTGAGGAATACTGTTTTATTCTTGTCTTCAAGAGATAAAGGGGTAGCAGGGTCGACGGTTTAACAGCAACAGAAAAGTAGTAAAGTGTAATCTAATGAAGGTTTGTCCTTGGTTTGCACAAGAAAGTTCAAGTCTATTGTGTCTTCTGGAATGTGTCTTCTAATTGCTGGGATGTTGTCATCTCTTGTTGTTCTTGTGCACGACTTTACTCCAGGTTCTCATTTGGGGTTTGGTTGATGTCGGGGCATTTCTGTTCATGGAATATTATGTTAGGTCTTGGTCGTATGTCGAATTGAGCGCAGAAGGTTAAAATGTCTGATGGTGATTTGCATTCCGTTTTTTTCCCATTTTTCTTGACAATTACTAAAGTGGGGTATCCCCATCGGTAAGGGATTTGTAGGGACCTCAAGTCTTTGGTTAGAGGTGCAAAGTCTCTTCTGTTTTGAAGGGTTTTTATTGAGAGGTCTTGGAAGATTTGGATTCTTGAGCCTTGATGCTGAATAGTTTGTTGTTTTCTCGCTAAATTGTATATTACCTCTGTGCGTATATCATTGAAAGCATACTATAATGTCTCTTGGTGGTTGGTTGTCTGGTGGAACAGGTCTCAGAGCTCGATGCACCCTTTCTAGCTGCATTTATAGAATTGTGGTAGAGTGGTGTTTCACCATTTCTTGAAAAAGGGTTTGGAGGTATTCAGGAATATTTGCTCCCTGTACCAATTCAGGGATACATCTAAATCTCAAGTTATTACGACATGCTCTGTTTTCCAGGTCATCTATTTTGTATTATATTTTGAATATATGTTGTTATTGTAAAGTTAAGTTTTCAGACAAGTCCATGTAGTTATTTATTAGCTCATCTCTATCTTCTTCAAATGTTTTCATTCTGTGACCTAAGTCATTAATTTCTCTTTTGAGATCTGCACACTCCACCTTTATACATGTTTTAACTTGGTTTATCAAGAGTTCCATTGCTTGTAGGGTGACAGGAGCATCTGTGTCAAAAACTTTGGAGGATTAGGAGGAGTATGGTAGGTCAGAGGTAGGGATCTCTTGAGTGGTGGCTTTTTCTGTGTGAGATATCATTGGGCTTGATTTTTGCCCCTCCAATTGCTTAAAATAAGTGTTAACCGAACCATGCCCTGTGTTTGGTGCTTTTGGATTTTTATCTGATTTTGTCTTGTGCTGCAATATTTTTGTGGCTAGAAGTTAATAACAGGCTTGAAGGGGTAACTCTTGAGAAGTATGAAGATTAAGCAGCTTTGGATTACAAAGTTATGCAGACCGTTCCTGCTTTCAGTGAGATGTAATCATTCGCATTACGGACAAGGTTATGCGCTATGCAAATCTATCTGCTGCAATATCATAAGCAGCTTGTGTAGCTACTAATGTTTGCCTTGCTGTACTAGTTGTAGTATGATTTAAGTTCTGTCACACTGTTGTATGTGCCATGCAAGCTTTATGGAGCGCCACATGGCCGCTGCTATGATGTCGTGCTATGAGGCATTGAAGTGTAAGTTTGTCCTTTGCTGTATTTCCTGTACTTAGTAGCATTTCCAAGGAGTTCTTACCGACTGGCAGCGAGGTTCCTCGCCATGTGGTGCTGGCTGTGGATAGCTGGGGGATGTTATAGTTTGGAGGCTGGTCAGCAGTTGGTTCCAGGCTGCATTATCGGGCCAACGTTTCTCGGGCTAATTCGGTGTGGAATTTTGTCTCAAAAGCAGTATTTCTTCTGCCTGTGTCTTTTAGCAGGTGTTTTTTGTGAATTGGAGGTGTTTTTGGGCTAATTTGTATATGCGGTAGTCTGAATCGCAGTTGACTTGAACACGAAGCTCTAGTGTGTTGCTGCCATCCCGGGTTAACGCTCGCTCCACCCTTTAATGTTGGTTATTTTATGTTTATTTATTTTTTCACTTTAGTGTTGAATGCACAGTTAGTTCCTTTTTTTTAAAAAAAAAAAAGCTCCTTAGTGCCTCCTAGGAAACAGTGCTGTTTGAGCATTGATCCATTTTATTTGCAGACATGTCACCTAATAGTATCACCGCAAACTATTAAAAAGAATCTAGCAACATACATGCCCTTTAACCTGTGATTGAATCGTTAATCACACAAAATCACCATTTTGTTTGAACTTCATTTTGTGCATTTGGATTGCCAAACAAGGAAATTAATGACGTATATAGCGATTCTATATTCTTTTTTCATATGGCCAAGATTTTAAGCTTCAAAGGTATTAGCTGCAGAATCATTTTAGGATTGGGATCACTTGAAAAAAATGATTATCTATTGAAAATAAATGCTATCATACAAACTAAACAAATTTACACTTTTATGACATTTTGGGCAGAGATGCTGGGCCTATGGCTCTAATCTGTCATCACACTCTATGGGGCTGATTTCTCAAGGGCCCAATGGCCCCTGATGCCCCTTTTTCCGCGCAAGCCTTCAGGCTAGCCGTAAACAGCAGTTATTAAGACCGCTGCTCCTTAGCTGGTCCGCTGCTTCTGAGGCTGCGGAAATCAATCCGCCCGATCCTATTCGATCGGGTTGATTGACACCGAATCTGCAGGGGGCATCATTGCACAAGCAGTTCACCAGAACTGTTTGTGCAATGTTAAATGCTGACAGTGTATGCTGTTAGCATTCAGCGATGTCTGGTGGACATGATACTCTACAGCGTATCATGTCTGCCAGACATTGGTAAATCAGCCCCTAGATGTTTCTTTGATTTTGATTTGCTCAAATGTGTTTAAGGTTCTTGATATTTAGATTTCCAAGAATTGCCTGTCAATGGAATAGTGTAACAGTGCTTTGAAGTGATGTTTTTATACTGAAATTTTATGTGAAGGATATTACATTTACAAATTTACCAGTATATTAACCCCCCTCCCAAATGATACATTCTGGCCCAGATTACAAATGGAGTGCAAAAATCTTAGTGCTGTTGTGCGCTATCAGCGCTTGAGAGCAATCAATAGAATTTTTATTTTTGCACTCCAACTCCAAATTACATTAGCACTCAAACAAAAGTTGAGTGCGCTCTAACATCTAGATGTCAGATAGTGCGGGTGCTCTAATTCCCTCACATAATAGTCTTCTATATGGTGTGCTTAAAACTCATGTAGGCTATTGATTGAGCATTAAGCGCAAGTTGCGCTAAACTGAAAGTCATATAATGGAGTTCTTCACTTAGGGCCCGATGATCTAAACCTCGCCAGAACAGACAGGGTTTTTCTCGCTGACTCTGTCAGGAGCTGCTCTAGTGGAATTATCGTAAAAAAAAGGGGCAGTCCCTGTGAGTGACAAGATGTCTCCTATTGAAAGTAATGGAGCTTGTTGGAAAGGGAAAGCGAAGTTAGCAGTGAACAGGTGGAGCACTTTAAAAAGTAAATCCTGCAGTCAATATAAATCACATTACGCTATTTTCTGCGTATAGCATCTTACTTTTGCCATATGAATATGTTTTTCTATTAGGGTTATAAGTATTTTAAATGTTTTGAAAAAAGCTCATCAAGTTTTAGTTTGCAAGAAAAAACTGTAAGACCTGTAGTGCAAAAATCTTTACAGAATTATGCTGGGATTAGAGAGACAATTTCATATACGCCCATGTTCAGCCCATTTTACACAAAAACAACAATTACGCTTTGTATTTTGTATTTATTAGCACAAATTTCTGTGTCTTTTTTGCGCAGCCAGTGCACTTAAATTACGATTTACGCTGAACATATTTAATGCAATTTATTTCTGTTCAATTTACATACAAATTTTACATTTTTGATAAAATACAATTTTTGATGAAGAACTTTTTTTGATGCACTTTAACAATACAATTCATAACTTCGTATTTTTTTTATAAATGGTTAAATTATTATAGGATATTTTAAATACAAATTTTATTGTGTACTTTTGAAATGTATGCATCTCCTTCCCATACAAAAATGCAGTATATGCCCCTTAGCGAGAAATTCTGTTTTTAGGGTAAAAAGTGGATTTAGATCATTCCACCACGGAAAGAGAAGTACTGGTGAGCATTCTTTAATAATCTTGCCAGCTGAGACACCTTTAGCTCATTTGGCTTTAAGTCTTAAACTATGATTTTCTATTGAAACTTAATATTAAAACACTGCACACATACATACATGCGCACACACACATATACAGTAGGTATAGACATATATATATATATATATATATATATATATATATATATATATATGAAAACACACAGAGTATCAGCGCTAACACAGGATAGTTTAAAAAACACCACCAAGCTCAGTATTTATATATTTAAACACTGTCCTCCTATATATTAGATTATAGTCACTTTTTCTGTAGTTGAGGTAAAGATCAAAGTCTCTTGGGGCCTTTTTCCAATGGTATACAGAGGCAGCCCAAGTGAGGTCTCAGCAGAAGAGGGGAAGGGTGTACAGAGAAACCAGATCTGGGTGTAGTATGTTACAATACCAAAAACATCAATGACGCCAAATTCACACTCACTTGTTTAGACCTCAATCTGTATGAGGTAAGGTACTGTCGTGGAGGCTGTTTCAAGCCCTGTGGGCCATCTTTCGATTAGTCTCACTGCTGTATACTGCTTCACTGTATTCCAAATCGAATCTCCTTTGTGTCTGTCTTGTCAGCCCGTTGGTGAATACTTTATCCCACAAATAAATTGTTATAGGGGAGGATAAAGGCCTTAAATGACAGACGCGGTATAATAGTAAACGGTTTATTTTATTTTACTAGAAACACATCAAACCGTGTGGATAATGCATATACACACTTAAAACCAAAACACTGCAAACCACAATGTGTAAAATAATAAAAGGCTAACAAACGCTTCTGTAAATGTTCGCACCAGACAATCCTAGCTGAAAACAGAAGATAAACCGAAAACAGCTGATCGTCTATGTTGCCATTCAAACCGAGTGTGTGCGAGTCGGGGGGCGGAGCCTGACGCTTTTTACAACTCTATTGGTCGCTTCTTCAGAGGTGCCCCCCCATCTCTAAATTTATGCATCACTACTCCTTAGCCTGTAGATACCTAACCGCCATCTTTGTTGTTGGCAAGATGCGGAATACTACTGGTATCCACAATTGGTTTACAATCCAAACACATTCCTAAACTATAAATTACAATCTTCGAAGTGTAAACTGTTGTTGAACTATAAAAACAATTAATACAATCCATTGCACAGTTATAGTTTAAAACTCACATGTAAATCCTAGCAATAAAAAACTTTCTTATGAATGTTATGAATAAATCTATAATTCCTTTGTTTTGTGCAGTACATACTACAATAAAAATAAAAATATATATACACCTACATTAAAATAATAAAATATTAAAATATTATAATTAAATATAAAATATTAAAATATTAAATAGTATAAATTAATAAAATATTAATATTAACCATATATGAATTACAGGGAGTGCAGAATTATTAGGCAAGTTGTATTTTTGAGGATTAATTTTATTATTGAACAACAACCATGTTCTCAATGAACCCAAAAAACTCATTAATATCAAAGCTGAATAGTTTTGGAAGTAGTTTTTAGTTTGTTTTTAGTTATAGCTATTTTAGGGGGATATCTGTGTGTGCAGGTGACTATTACTGTGCATAATTATTAGGCAACTTAACAAAAAACAAATATATACCCATTTCAATTATTTATTTTTACCAGTGAAACCAATATAACATATCAACATTCACAAATATACATTTCTGACATTCAAAAACAAAACAAAAACAAATCAGTGACCAATATAGCCACCTTTCTTTGCAAGGACACTCAAAAGCCTGCCATGCATGGATTCTGTCAGTGTTTTGATCTGTTCACCATCAACATTGCGTGCAGCAGCAACCGCAGCCTCCCAGACACTGTTCAGAGAGGTGTACTGTTTTCCCTCCTTGTAAATCTCACATTTGATGATGGACCACAGGTTCTCAATGGGGTTGAGATCAGGTGAACAAGGAGGCCATGCCATTAGATTTTCTTCTTTTATACCCTTTCTTGCCAGCCACACTGTGGAGTACTTGGACGCGTGTGATGGAGCATTGTCCTGCATGAAAATCATGTTTTTCTTGAAGGATGCAGACTTCTTCCTGTACCACTGCTTGAAGAAGGTGTCTTCCAGAAACTGGCAGTAGGACTGGGAGTTGAGCTTGACTCCATCCTCAACCCGAAAAGGCCCCACAAGCTCATCTTTGATGATACCAGCCCAAACCAGTACTCCACCTCCACATTGCTGGCATCTGAGTCGGACTGGAGCTCTCTGCCCTTTACCAATCCAGCCACGGGCCCATCCATCTGGCCCATCAAGACTCACTCTCATTTCATCAGTCCATAAAATCTTAGAAAAATCAGTCTTGAGATATTTCTTGGCCCAGTCTTGACGTTTCAGCTTGTGTGTCTTGTTCAGTGGTGGTCGTCTTTCAGCCTTTCTTACCTTGGCCATGTCTCTGAGTATTGCACACCTTGTGCTTTTGGGCACTCCAGTGATGTTGCAGCTCTGAAATATGGCCAAACTGGTGGCAAGTGGCATCTTGGCAGCTGCACGCTTGACTTTTCTCAGTTCATGGGCAGTTATTTTGCGCCTTGGTTTTTCCACACGCTTCTTGCGACCCTGTTGACTATTTTGAATGAAACGCTTGATTGTTCGATGATCACGCTTCAGAAGCTTTGCAATTTTAAGAGTGCTGCATCCCTCTGCAAGATATCTCACTATTTTTGACTTTTCTGAGCCTGTCAAGTCCTTCTTTTGACCCATTTTGCCAAAGGAAAGGAAGTTGCCTAATAATTATGCACACCTGATATAGGGTGTTGATGTCATTAGACCACACCCCTTCTCATTACAGAGATGCACATCACCTAATATGCTTAATTGGTAGTAGGCTTTCGAGCCTATACAGCTTGGAGTAAGACAACATGCATAAAGAGGATGATGTGGTCAAAATACTAATTTGCCTAATAATTCTGCACTCCCTGTATAAACGTTAAAAATGTGTGCTGCTCACTACACCTAATTTTATATTTGTTTACACCAGCTGAATTTCTAAATAAGGAAAATCAACAAGGGTTATGTCTCCACCTGAAACAAAACCTGTATATATACACACATTTGTATGAAAAACCCAGTTGATTAATAACTAATTTAAATACACATGTGTATGTATACAGTAATAAATAAGTACAACCACTGTAAATTCTATTAAGAAATTAAAAAACCCAAATGTTCTATGTGGATATAGATATAAAATCCAATATGATAAAGCCCCAAATTAAAAACTATATATATATATATATATATATATATATATATATATATATATATATATATACACACACATATATATATTTTGATCCTAGAGGAATGCAGCCAGATCAATGTCTTTATTTAGCCCTAGTGGACCCAAGCTACCTAGAGCGTGTATCTGTTTTTCTAACAATCTGCTGCCCCCTCTAGGACCTAGCTGTACTTGTTCAATAGCTTTGAAGTAAAATTGTGAAGGATCACTATTATGATGATCTTTAAAATGTTTAATAAAAGGAGTTCTTAATATTCCAGCCTCAATATTCTTACTATGTTCCAAGCATCTGGTTTTTAAAGTTCGTTTTGTTCTTCCAATATACTTTAAAGGAGTCCTGCATAAGGTTTCCACCCCCTATTTCGTCTTACGACTTGACGTATAACCTTATATCTATAAAATAAACAGACCAGACACATGGTTGGGAGAAAAACAAAGACCAGTCACGGTCACGTTTATTAACATAAACGATTAACTTGTGCCTGCGATGATATTTATTACCATTGCAGGCACTCAAATAAATTAACTTCCAAACTTGGCAACAAGTTCATTACAACAATTTGTTGGCGGCATCTAACCCTAACCTAACCCCTACCAGCAGCTGGTCAAAGCCCCTTTCGGTGTTTGCAGCGTGACACCCGGCTGTTCACGCCCAATGGCACAAAAAGAGAGCTGTGATATTTAGAGATTTTCAGCCTGCATTCGCAAGGGAGGGGACCCCTAAGCTGGCGCCTAGGTGGGCGAAACCCCTCCCCTTTTTAGACCCCCACCCACCCGCTATCTAGGGCATCTCCACCCAACCCATCAAGCGAATCATTCAACCCTCCTGATGCGGGTGGGTGGCTATCTTAACAACCCGGGCTTACCAAGGCTAGCTCAATTAAACCTACCCCAGCCGGGTTCACTCACCCTCATGCTGCCGCATCGTTACCGCCACTCTCTTCTTCCATGGGGCCGGGTGGGTGGGGAAAACTTTCTCCTCAAAGTCTGGAACAGAAAGAGGTCGGATACACTGCTGCAGAACCCTATAAAGGTAAGCACAAACACCGCCTCCAACCATGCAACATTGTAACAAAACACACTTTAGCATTCTCCAGACTTCAAGTTGATAATCCCTTAATGTTGTTACAGGCCCACTAGAGGGCCTTTCACTCTCATAAGGTCTCAACCCCCTATTTCGTCTTACTACTTGCCGTATAACCTTATATCTATAAAATAAACAGATCAGACACATGGTTGGGAGAAAAACAAAGACCAGTCACGGTCACGTTTATTAACATAAACGATTAACTCGTGCCTGCGATGATATTTATTACCATTGCAGGCACTCAAATAAATTAACTTCCAAACTTGGCAACAAGTTCGTTACAACAATACGTTGGCGGCATCTAACCCTAACCTAACCTCTACCAGCAGCTGGTCAAGGCCCCTTTCGGTGTTTGCAGCGTGACACCCGGCTGTTCATGCCAAATGGCACAAAAAGAGAGCTGTGATATTTAGAGATTTTCAGCCTGCATTCGCAAGGGAGGGGACCCCCTAAGCCGGCGCCTAGGTGGGCGTAACCCCTCCCCTTTTTAGACTGTCACTCTTCTCCTTCTGTGCCCTCTCCCCAGGGCCTTGATCACCCGCCACAAGAGCCAGGCATCCTCTTGCCGCCAACCAACAAGCCAACATGCACATCTTATACCAAAACCACTAATAACTAACAGAAAACCAATTACCACTTTTTTTTTTATATATAGCTAACAATAGGGTGCTCCTGATGTCTTTTAGGAAGATATCCAACCCAACATCAGTCAGGTGGACACCATCAGGGTGAAACAAATACTTCCTGTCGGCCGTTATGACCTCATGTCTGACCACAAAGCCACCCAAGGCCGTGACCGTCATTCCCATCTCCCGATTAACCTTTTTTCTTACATTGTAAGCAGCCTTCTGGGTCACAATATACCTCCAATGCAGCCGTGCGACCACATTGGACCAACCCAACTTAACATTTTTAAGCCAGGTGTGAACTCACTTTAAGTCTGCTACCATCCTTTTAATTAAATCCAACGCGGGGACTGACCCCAAGTAATTTCCCCCGAGGTGCAGCACTATCACGTTAGGCTGCCCCCACCTCCTGTGCGCCTCCTGCAATAATGCTGGCAAATCTGCCCACGTAAGGCCCCTGCGCCCTAACCATCCGAAGTTCACCCTGGATGTTGTGAATCCAAGTTGCTGCCCTTCTGCTGAACGCAGTGCCCTGATGGATGCCCAATGGATGTACGAATGTCCTGCAATCCATACTCGAACAGGAGGGGAATTTCCACCTCGCACACCTGGCAAAACAGAGCAAACCACATTACCTGTCATGCCCTTGTCCCCGGCTATCAATATCACCACTGACCCCTAGACCCACTCTAGCGCTGCCCTGGCACCCGACCCCCCAAGTTTACTTGCCCCCTACGCGCATCATTGTTAATTGGGTCTAATGTACCCTTTGTACCGGGTTGACTTCCATCTACCCATCCGTTTAATCTCCGCTGATGAAGTACCAGCCGCCACTGTGCTGGTAGCCGCCTCAATTCTAAAGGAGTGGGGCGCTATCTTTTTTGGATCTAGCCCCGCCTTTTCCGCTGTTTTAGCGAGTACCCTGCGGAACTGGAACAATGACAACGCGCTGCCATCCTCATGCACTAGAAACTACCTACAGCTATGTGTTCTTACCTTTCTGAACTCCTCAACACACTGGACCGAGCAACACTCCGCGAATTCATGTTTCGCGAGAGGCAGCCAAGCCCCCTTTCCCTCCTGGTCCGTGTTGGACCTTGGCACAAACAAGAGCAGTCCCTTATCCGAGAAACGCATGTGCTCCGCTAGGATGCCCCCTGTTCCCTTATGTTTTGAGGAGGCAACTAACTCTCCAACCCGCAGCGCTCCAGCAAATGCCAAAGCAAATGCAGCTTTGAATAGGAGCTTTTCATACTCCGATGTACAAATCGATTGCAATTCCCCCGCCAATTGCCTTAACTGACCTGTCGTTATAGGCTCCCTCTGATCCTTCAGACAGGGGGAAACTCTACCCCAGCCCTTCAGCACCTGCCTGACCAAAAATGACCTGGAGTGGTCGACATACCCCAATGCCTTGTTAAAGAACGCCAGCGCCGCCAACCTGCCTCCAGCTCCCATTCTACTAGTCCCTCCTAGTCTCAGCTGTGCCAACCATTCCAATACCTGGACCCTGGAAGCCTCCTCCACCTGCACTCCCATCTGTTGGCAGAATGCCTCCCATTTGCTCCAGTGACTCACGTACGTAGCCCAAGTCTTTGGTGCCAGCGACGACCTAATTAAGGGGAGGATGCCTTCCCAACCTGGAACAGCTGCCAAAGAAAAGACAGGCATATTAGACCCTCCTTCGCGGCCCTGGGCGCTGCCTTCCTAAACTGCCCCCAGTTGAATCGAGAGAGTGCATCAGCGATCACGTTATGCACCCCCGGGACGTGTTTGGCTGTGAAAGTGATGTTGAGCTCCAAGCAGCACAACACCAGGTGCATCAAGTAGCACACCACCCCTGGTGAGGATGTGGACAGTTTGTTAATGGCGTACACCACACTCAAATTGTCAGACCAGAACACCACTGATCTATTTGATAAAATGAGAGGGCGCTAAAAGCTAGGTATACTTAACACACCTAATTGATTCAGATTTATATCAAAAGTAAAAATGATCAAAGACAGTATTAATTTTATAAATCGTTTACTGGTGGGAACGTTCCCTATTGCGGTGCAATACATAAATTCATAAAAACAATTGGCAGTCGCATAAAATATTTAACATGATATCCTCAACTTATAATTTATGGAATACCACCCTGATGAAAAAATGATAACAAGCGCTTAAAAATAAAATTGATTAAATGCTTATAAACCTTAAAAGCAATTATTCCAGAGTATAAAAGTCCGTCTCTATTTCGTTTAGTCCATAATATATCTTCAACAGATGGAATCCCTTATGTATATTAGGGTATATTATATGTGAGACTTGGCTTCGTGATTATAACCAAAATGATTGGTATTTTAAAAACGACAAAATGTTCTTATTTTGAATACTTTGTATCCTTACTTTGTTATATGTGTAGCTTTAACTCACAGATAGTTGCAGCAGCTGTAACCAAATGCTGCTGTAATCCGTCCGAGATTCTGTGGTCCTTTGTAGCAACACGCTCCTTGCGTGTGGGCAGCCTTGTATACTGCAGCTCCTAGTCTCCGGCACAGGGTTCACCACTCCCTCCGTGGGGAAGTGACCGGCTAAGGCACGCCGCTCCCTGCGTGTGAGTAACCTGACGGACTGTTGCCTTCGGCTTCCAATACTCACAGCTCCCTGCTTGTGAATAATTATCTGGATCCTCGTCAGTGGTATCGCAAACAGAGGCAATACTGAAGGTTGAATGGACACCCGCTCTTAGCGTGATATACGCGCGGGCAATTACTAGGTACCTAGTGAGTTGAGCTCTGGTAAACGAGCAACTTCTTACTTCTACGCGTTTCACCCGTATGTATGGGCTTTTTCAAGATATCAGTTGCTGCCAGAACTTGTTTTTTAAAAACTGTTGCTTACTTCTCATTGGTTATTCTGTGTCTGGTAATTATTTCTTAAGGTGGATTTCTCAGGTGAATGTCTCTTAAGGTGGAATCACAATAATGTGTTGATTTATTCTTTTGTAGATCTTAGTTTCCGTGTCTTCTCATTATATTTCATTCTTTGGCAATAATAAGATTGATGCATGATGTGTTTATAAAAGTTTTTATAGAATTCAAATGAATATTAATTAAAAATTGGGATTAAAATTAGAAATTATTGTTGTCTCAGGGTGGTAATTCCAAAGGGTGGTAATCCATTTATTTAAAACAAAAAACAAAAAACAAAATTCTAGTAACCATATGTCAAGGAAATACTGCTATTCTATACTAAATTCTATTTTACTATTATTACGACTATAATTTCGGATGTAGTTTATCTATTTCATACTGATATAGTGAGCTTCTTATTGTAAATTGTTGTTCCGTTATTTCTCTTTAATTGTTTCCTTAAAAATAAATCTATTATTTATTAAAGGGTTGTGTCAGTACACTCATATAATTCCTCATATTACAAATGGATAATAAAGTGAATTTAAATTAGATCTAAAGGGTTATACTACTAAAAAGGGAGATAGATCCAACTCTGAATTTAAACCTTTAGGATAGAGGGTGTCCAATTTATATATTAATTCCGATTCTTTTTTAAGGAGTTTAGCCTCAAACCCCCCCCCCCCCTCCAATCTCCTCTGACTATACAGATCCCCCAAAACTTAAAATGTTGTAAGTTATTGTTATGGGTTTCCCTAAAATGCTTATATAAATGGGTGTCGAGGTTGCCTTTATCAATGTTACATAAATGTTCTCGGATCCTGTCTCGTAACATTCGGGTGGTCTCTCTGATATAAATTAAATTGCAGGAACATTTAATGAGATATATGACCCCCTTATTTGAACATCTAATAATGTCTTTTATGGCGAAATCTTCTCCTATTCCATCTATGTGTACAGAGCTACTTTTATTACTATATCTACACGCTCTACATAAATTGCAAGGAAAAAAACCTTTAAGGGAATGGCCTTTTAGATCTTTATCTACCAGGATTTTATTCTCCCTCTTTAATTCACTTGGTGCTAAAATTTGTTTAAGATTTCTCGCTTTTTTGAATATAATTTTGGGTTTATGAGCTAATAGAGCTCCTATTATGGGGTCCTTTTTAATTATATGCCAATGTTTATTGACTATTTTCCTTATTAGTTGATGGTTTTCACTATAATCTGTGATGAGAGCTATATCGTATTCTTTCTTTTCCACAGAGTTAGTTGAAATATCTTTGTTTCTATATTGTAAGAGTGAACTTCTTTCTGTTGTACTTGCTCTATTGATAGCCCCTTCGATTTCTAGTTCTGAGTATCCTCTATCATAGAATCTTTGTTGTAAAACTTTAACTTGAGTTTTGAAGTCGGTATGCTTGGAACAGTTTTTTCTAATTCTAAGGAACTGTCCAGTCGGTATGTTCCCTTTCCATTTTTCATAGTGGCAGCTTTTCTTATGTATGTAGTTATTACAATCTACTTTTTTGAAGAATGTTCTTGTTTCTATATTACCTTCTTCTACATATATTTCTAGATCTAAGAAAGAAATGGATGTTCTGCTATACTCATAAGTAAAGTGTAAGCCTCTATCATTAATATTCATCGTTTCAAAGAATAGCTTTAGTCTCTCTTCAGAGCCTCTCCACACAATAAGAATGTAACCTATGTACCATTTAAAGAGCACGAGGTCCGCGCCAAATTCTTGTGTCCTGAGGAAATTATCCTCCCAGTGGCCCATGAATATATTAGCATAACTTGGCGCGAACCTCGTGCCCATCGCGGTACCTTCTAGCTGTAAATAGTACTTTCCATTGAATTCAAAATAATTATTTTCTAAAATAAATTTGATCCCCTTCAAAATAAAATTACTTAATTGTGTACTGATGTTACTATCTTGATTCAGGATTGTTTCTACTGCCTGGAGACCCTTGGTGTGGTCTATAACTGTGTACAGTGATGTAACATCACTAGTTGCAAGAATCAAATTTTCTTCCCACTCTATGTTCTCCATCAGTTGCAATACTTGTGTTGAATCCCTTAGATATGTGTTTAAATTTTTTACGTATTTTTGAAGAAAAATGTCCACGTATCTAGATAAATTACATGTGACAGATCCAATTCCTGAAATGATTGGTCTTCCGGGGGGATTTTCTATGCTTTTATGTACCTTTGGCAGGAAGTAAAAGATAAGAATTCGTGGAAATTCTGGATATAGATATTGAAATTCGTTATCATTGAGGATCCCGCCATCTTTTCCTTCTTCCAAGATTGAAAGTAGATTTTTCATAATTCTCTTTGTGGGATTAAGATCCAGAGTTTTATACGTCTTGGGATCATTAAGGATTCTATTTGATTCATTGACATAGTTGGTTCTACTCATAATAACTACCCCCCCACCTTTATCAGCCGGTTTTATAACTACTTGTTTGTTGTTTTGTAGCTTTTCTATAATTTCTCTATCTTTTTTTGTTAGATTCAAATTTGGTTTAAATTTTTTTGGATTGCTCTCTTTTAGATCTTTAAGAACTATTTTTTCAAAGGTCTCTAAGTTTGAGCCTTTTGCGAATGTGTGATAAAATTTTGATACTGGTTTTAAGTTGGTATGTTTGGTATCACTTTTTATGTCAGTTGAAATTTGAGGAAATCTAGAGGGGTTTGCCTGTTTTTTTTTTAGGAAGAAACGTTTTAATGTTAGTTTCCTAACCAATTGTTTCACATGTATGTGAGTGTTGAATTTGTTAAGAGTAGTTGTGGGGGCAAAGGACATTCCCAACGAGAGCACTCTTTTTTCATCCTCATTTAGATTTTCATTACTAAGATTAAAAATCCCTGTATTTTCAGGTACTATCTGACTCTTTTTGCCTCTCCTTCTATTCTTTCCTCCTCTTTGTCCTCTAACTGTCTTTTTAACGGGGTGTAGAATTTTTCCCTCTTCTCTAGGGCTAAGAGACCCTTTGTTGTGCCCTCCCTCAGAGGGCTTTTCTCTAAAAAATTCCTTTCATCTTTCAGGGGAGAGAATCTATTCTTTGTTTCTATATGCCAGCTATCTTTTCTTACTCTCTGTGGTCTTTCTTCATAGTAGTTATCTTTAGAATTCTGATTGTGGTAGTAATTTCTAAAGGGTCTCTGTTCCCTCTGTGGGTTATAATTACTATTGGAATACCTATTACCATAATATTGGGGTCTATTGTCATGAAAATTCGTATCGGTATTTGTATAATGTCTTGTTTGATTTGAACTTGTATTTTGTGGGTAGGCTCTATGATTGTAATTATAGTTGTAATGTTCTGAATGAAAGAATGGTTGTTTTGGTTTATAGTTGGATTGATTTCTCCAATTGGTGTAATTATCGTGATGTTCAAAATATCTTCTGTTATATGATTCTCTCCCATGTTTATCATTTATATAGTTTCTTTCCCTTTGTGTCTCATAATGGTTCCTTTCTCTAAACCTGCCTTGTGTTTTGTATTCCCCAAATTGTTGTTTTGGGTTTGATTGATCCCAGTTATTTCTATTGGTTGGTTCCAAATTATCATTATCTGTTTTACTTTTTTCTTTGTTTTGTTCTAACTTATCATTTCTGTCCCTTTCTAGTTTCCTCCATTTCGTATCTAAAAGATCTTGTTTGAGTTCTGTTAATTTATTTAACAGAACTCAAACAAGATCTATTTGCCAGCTGTCTTCCCCAAATTTCCACTGCTACGACTATGGGGAACAGCTCCAGCAAAGTCAGGTTCCTGACCCAGCCGGCCTTCACCCACTCACGGGGCCATGGCCCCGCACTCCATTCGCCATCCAGGTATGCCCCATACCCGAATCCGCCGGCTGCATCGGTAAACAGGTGCAACACCTGATTGGAAACTGTCGGGTGTCTCCAAAGACAAACCCCGTTAAAGTGTGACAGAAAGGTAGCCCACATGCTCAGATCCTCCCTCACTTCAGCCGAGATTCTGACCCACTTGTCAAATCCATCTGGTCCCTTCAGCTACCCTTCTAGGCACCTGTTAAAGACCCTGCCCATCGCAATTGCCCTTCCGGTGAAATTCAGCAGACCTAAGAGGGATTGGACCTCCCTCCGGGTAACTTTATCTTGCCCCTGCACCAGCCGCACCATGTGCAGCATGTGCTCCACCTTGTCATCCGGCAATCTGCATAGAGCCCTGACCGTATCAATCTCTATACCCAAGAACGTTAGGCACGTACACGGGCCCTCCGTCTTGTCCATGGCCAGTGGGACTCCAAACCTCTCCGTTATATCCCTCATAACATCCATGAGCTGTGTACACTCCGTGCAACCCGCTCTCCCTACCAGCAGAAAGTCGTCCAGGTAGTGAGCCACTGACCCACCCCCCGACGCCTCCTGAACCACCCAGTGAAGGAATGAGCTGAAACACTGAAACAGAGAGCAGGACAGCGAACACCCCATGGGCAAACACCTGTCCACATAAGATGCCCCTTCGAACTTTATCCCCATGAGCCTAAATGCAGATGGGTGCAATGGCAATAGCCTAAAAGCTGACTCTATGTCCAGCTTCGCCATCAAAGCCCCGGGGCCCATCACCCGTACTAAAGCCAGTGACTCATCGAAAGATTGATAATGCACTGTGCTAAGTTCTGGGTCAATGGTGTCATTCACCGACGAACCTTTTGGGAATGACAGGTGATGTATCAACCTTAATTTTCCTGCCTCCTTTTTTGGAACGACTCCCAAAGGGGAGACCACAAGTTCCGCGATTGGAATAGCCGCGAATGGGCCGGACACTTGGCCCAACGCAACCTCCTTTGCCAATTTGTCCCTAACCACCTGAGGGAACTCATAGGCTGTTTTCAGGTCCCTATGAACCCCCGACCCCAAAACCTTGCCCTGCACTGGTATCCTGAATCCCTCCCCCAACCTGGTCTTGAGCAGCTCCGCTGCCTCCTGATCCAGGTAGTTCACCAGCCATGGCATCCTGGCTGACAGCTTAAGCGGTGTTGGGGCCCTTGACTCCAGCTCCCGGCTTAAGGGCCGGTCTGGCCTGTCCCTGCTACTTTCTTTTCCCACACTCCACTGCTGGGTGGGGTCCTCCACAGTACTTGCAGATGTGCCGAAAGGAACAGTTGCTCCCCCTGTCACACAATTTGTCCTGGAATTTCCAGCACTCTCTGCCCCGTCTGCCCTGCCTCTGCCCAGGTCGCCCCGGTGCCTGACGCGAAGGGGAGGGGAGAGGACCCTTCCAAACCCAATTTGGACCACAGGTGCATGTCCTGTGTCCCAAAGTGTAGCAGGGGGTTACCAACCATTTTCCGTCGGAAGGCCATGTCGTACTCACGCCATGCGCCCTCTTTAAACCTGACATGGATATCCTCAATTGTGTCCTGGTATTTGAAAAGGTTGTGCCCTTGTAAGGGCCACCTATCCACATAGCAGGACGCCAAGACCCTGAAGCATTTCAACCATTCTTCATAGGTCTCCGGCCTGCGCACCCTCTTAGGGCCCGACCCGTCCATGGCCCGCTCTTTGGCCCTGAACACATCCAGCAAGAGCTTGAACACGTTAACATAATGCCCTTCCTGTATCTTTTTAATAACCTTCGCTTTAAGGTGGCCATAAAGGGAGTGCACCAGGCAAGGGTACATATCTCCCTGCGCCGCAACTTTGCGCGGAACTGGTGCCTCCAGGGGCATATTGAGCCTGCCGTCCCCGCCTGCCCCTCTGTTTGCCCTGAAACCCCAGACCTCCTCTTCGCCTGATCCGCTGCCATCTTTTTTATCCATCTAAACATCCTATGCTGCTCTTTCCCAACTAGCCCTAGGTTCTCCCCACTCTCTGAACCTAAACCGCTAGATGAAGTGTCAGTATCAGCGTGTGTAGTGTTTAGTTCATGAAACTCACCACCAGCCGGTCTCTCTGCGTCTGCTGTCATCAGAGGTACTGGATCAGCCTCCCTCTGCTGCTCCCTGCTGGGCCCTGCTACCACCAGTGCACTAGAAGATCTCGCCGCCGCAGCGGGCTCTGTCACCGCTCTAACCTGAGGAGACAAAACAACTTGGGCAGAAGTCTGGTTCACAGGAGGGGCCCAACTGATGCCCCCAGCCTATCCCCCCTTGTTCCTCCCCTGTGCTCATCCCCAGCGCGCTTGCCACTGCCCTTCTGATATTAGCCTCCTTACTGGGACCCCCCTGGGTGTTCTCACTGAACCCAGGAGGAGCCATCATGCCAGCCTCATGCATTGCTGCTTGCACAGCCCTTTTGATAATTTCTTCCATGCACACCCCTTGATTATCATGCATACTGGCCTCCTGAGCCACACTTCACCTGTACATGGTATCACCCTGCAAAGCACAATGCGCATTTCCATACACTGGGCCTTCACTCCTAGCACGTGTCATCCCCACATGCTCCCATTCTAAACCCCTGTGCTGCCTTCCATCATCCACAACCTGCCTTTCATGCCTCCGCTCCACATGCACTGCCAGCTCTCTCTGCATATGCGCATTAGTTCCGGGCCTACCAGCTCCATTCACAGCCGCACCCCGAGATGCCTCAGTAACCCTCGCCACTTGCGCGTCTACTGCCACCCTTGGTGAGTAACCCTGAGCTTCCGGAACCCTCCCTGTAGCCATAGGAGCCCCCCCCCATGAACCGGAGCCTCCCCAAGTTACCTGGGCTGCTCCGGTCACGTGGTCCATGCTCCTCAATCTGATCCTTCCTCCCAAGATGGCGGCCGCGATCCTCACTCGAAGAACGTGAGGTTGAAGTCTCGCGGGAACCACCATCTGTGGAGGGAGGGCCCGCTGCGCACTCTGCAATTGATCTGGAGTTAGCGGCCTCCCCGCCAGGCCCCCCAGCCGCCACAGCAACAGCTCCGGCCTGCTCCTGGCCAGATGGGACAACTACCGCCGCCAAGGATTGGGCCAGTGCCAGAACTGCCACCATGGCAGCCAGTGGGAGGGCGGGAAACGGCTCCGGTGCTAGGCCTAGCACCCGATCAGCCCCCCCCACATGTTCAGGCCTCCAACCCGAAGCAGGCCTTGCTTCAGGCGTCTGCCTCTGCTCCCCACTAGGCCCCGCTAAAGCTCCTGGGCCTCTGTTCGCCCCCCCCCTCGCCCCCCTGGTCCACACTGGCTTCCTGCCTACCCCTGGGGGAAGGAATCACTTGGGGCAATGCTGGGACAGGTGTACTGCACCTCTGGCTAGGGCCTGGGTCTACTCCTTTTCCCACACTAACTTGGGCCTGCTGGCCAGGGCCATGCCCCCCACCTCCAACCTTCTTTGTCCCTTTTCCTTTATTAAATCTCCTGTTTGGTGGGGTTTTTTGGGGTGTGGGGGGTACCGCATCATCTGACAGATCCTCCTCTCTCTGTGTTGCAGGTCCCTTCTTCCTGGCTGCAACCTCCACCACCTCCCAAAATCGATTAGGAGGCACCGACTTCCTTCTAGATCTCTCCATCATCCAGGCTCAGTATCACAAGAAAACTTTCTCCTCGAAGTCTGGAACAGAAAGAGGCCGGATACACTGCTGCAGGACCCTATAAAGGTAAGCACAAACACTGCCTCCAACCCTGCAATATTGTAACAAAACACACTTTAGCATTCTCCAGACTTCAAGTTGGTAATCCCTTAATGTTGTTACAGGCCCACTAGAGGGCCTTTCATTCTCATTTGCATTCTAACATGTAAACCACATATTCTGACTTGCCGTTTAATCTACCTTTTATCTCATGTTTTTTCCCTCTTTGATCTATGCCAATCTGTTTATTGTAATCTTTCGAACTGTGAATGTGGTCACAGCATACACAATTTTTCCTGAAACATTTAAAAAAAAGTTTAGAGCAGTAGAGTGTATAAACCCCTGATTCCTATCACTCTTTTCTTTTTCTTTTTAGAATACTAGGAGCTATAATGTTTTTTTATGTTCTTATTCTTTCTAAAAATTACTTCTGGTTTGTTCCCTATTGTTTCTTTGAATAGGGGGTCTTTCATTAAAATCCCCCAGTGTTTACGCTAGATATGTCTTATGTTAGAATAGCCCCCATTAAAAGTGTTCACGAAACTGAGACCCTTCTTGATGGGCTTCTGTCTAGACACTCAGTACTCCCCTGGGGGCACTTCTGCCCCTCAGGTTATCATAGTGTACCCTTTCTCAATTGTTTTTTCAGGGAAATGTTTGGCCCTAAAATGCTGCTTCAAAGATTTTGACTCTTCCTCAAAGTCACAAGGCAGGGTACAATTACATTTTACCCACAAGAACTGTCCATATGGGATATTCTCAATCCACCTAAGGTGGTGACCACTTCTGGCATCTAAATAACCATTAGTGTCTGTTTCCTTTCCATAAACTCTCATAGCTATTTTTCCTTCAACATGAAATAGTACTACATCCAAAAAATGTATTTGATACTTATCAATGCTATTAGTGAATCTCAAATGAAAGCTATTAGAATTTAAATATTCAGTGAATTCCGACCAGCTGGGATTATCTCCATCCCAGATGATCAGAATATCATCTATGAACCGGCTCCAGATCATCAGGTGTTTATCTTTATACTCATTGTCATTATATATCATGGAATCTTCAAAATAACCCATATATAGATTTGCAAAGTTAGGTGCAAATTTGGTCCCCTTTCTCTTTGAGGCTTAAGTTATGATTTCTTATTTTGAAGTTCTTACACATGTGCAAGCATTCCTGTATTACCGCATCTTTAAAAGTAGTGATAAACTTACCCTGCGATTGCACAGGGGAAAAAATGGACTTAGGTCTTAAGTGACTATGTACTGATTCCTGTGTCAAAGGAGTATCTGTAATCTCATCCAACCAGTTATCCAAATATTGTGATACTTGACTATAGCTTTCTTTTTCTAAGTCACAAAGGGCTTGTAGGGTTTCATTCTCCTCATTTGACAGAAAATTACCTTCTCCGCCACTTCTTTCCTTTTCAAAGTGGCGGACCAACGTCAATTTTCTAACAAATTTATTGACATCAATAAACAAGTCGAATGGATTTGGTGCTCTGGTGGGGGCAAACGATAATCCTTTACTTAAAAGTGATTCCTCTAGTGGGTTTAATACATAAGAGGATATATTATTTTTTTTATAGTATTTAATACTTCACTTTCAACTATGGTTTCCTTCTTTTGGAGTTAAAGTCTCCTACCAGCTCTACATCTTATTCTGTATCTATGGTTCTTTTTCTGCCCCTCATTTGATTCTGTGCCTGTGGACTGTGGAATTGTGGGGGCCTCCACTCTAAATCCCACTCTACTTGTTTGAGTCTTGCACCTTCCAATAGTGCCCTTGTTCTGAATTTGTTTCCTGGACTGACCCCTAAAAATTTTTGTTGTTTTTTAGTTGGTTTTATATAAACTCTTTCTTCTCTCCTACCATTTCTGTGATCTAACTCTATTCTCGGGGAGAACTGATCTTCCCAATCCTGATTATAATTATTATGTGAATCTCTGAACTCTTTAAACCCATAGTCTATTCTGTTTTCATGTCTCCATTGATTATTTTTATTTATATTTCGTGGATGATCCCTCCAGTTCACACTGCCTGTTTTCCCCATAATATTTGGAATTCGGACCACTATTTTCATATGTGTTCCATTCCCTCTTATTACTATATCTATGGTTATTATGGTCATTCCAATTACCACCATATCTCCATTTTTTCTGGTTGTCATTATTATTATTACTCCTATTGTTATTTTTATTCCAAGTTCTTTTTTATTGAAATAGTTTGGCAAACATATAACAAGGATTAGTCAAGGTAAAAGAAATATGACATTCTTGAATGTAACATTTAACAACATTAATCATTCACTTAATGGTTAAAAGAATAATTTTAAACTAAACAGGGAGTGGCCTTGACGGCCAGAGAGAGGGGGGGGGAGACATAAAGAAAATGAAAATGAGAGAATTCAAGTAAAATAAAATGCAATACAATTGAGTTAAATTGGATTGAGTTGAGATGTACCAGCTAAAGTAGTAATAAGGGGTAGTTGTTCTCCTATATGGATATCACTTATGAGAATTAATATATTCACAGGGAAATAATTACGTTAGCAGGGGTAATTCACTGACTGAAGTTACTGTTTTCATATATTGTGTCCACATATCTTGGGCAATGAGAAATATGTCTCTGGAATCTAGCCTCAATGATCTATACTCTTCCAATTCTATAAGGTCAGTGACTTTGAGTCTCCATAGAATTACATTTGGGGGATCCTGTGATTTCCAGGATTTAGCGATGAGGGATTTGGCGCTATTTGTAAGTATGCGTAACAGGATGCTGTGGGCTTTAGAGGGGAGCTTAATATGTTTGTTTAAGAGAAATACTAGCGGGTCTAATGGTAATGTAAACTGAAAGATTTTTTCAATTTCCCCTATGAGGGCTCTCCAATATGAGTTTATGCTGTTGCACCACCACCACATGTGGCCCATGCCACTTCCAACGTGGCCACAGCGCCAGCAACGGTTCTTTGTTGTGGGGTATAATTTATGCAAACGTCTGGGGGTGAGGTACCAGTTATGAAGGATTTTATAGTTCATCTCCAGCATAGCTGCTGAGGATGAAGAAGATTTGGTGTTAATAAAAATAGAGGTTGCTGTGTGAGGTAGGATGTTGACTCCTAGTTCCCTCTCCCAGGACTCAATAGTTCCTGGTAAGTTGCCAGGGGGAGGATGGGATAATATAGAGTATATTTTGGACAGGGTGTGATTTAAGGAGATAGGGGATGACAATATTGTCTCAAGCTTAGTCATAGGTCTGAGCATATTGTAATAATGTTTATGTGAAGTGATATAATGGTGAAATCTCCTGTAATTAAACCAGTTATGGGCCCAGTCATAGTTTAATTCTTGTAGTTTTGCCTGAGAGTGTAGGTGATCTTTATCAGAGAGGTGGTGAACCGCCACATCAGGGGAGGGGTCAATATGTAAGGAATGGGCTCGGTCAGAGAAAACTCTGGGTTGTGTAGTAACGAGGTGAGCGGGGAAGGTCTGGAAGAAAGGTATGGATTGGTTACGTTTGCCCTCTCCCATTGAGTTAGGGTTTCCTTGGTGATAGGATTATCTAAATTTTTAACGGTGGGTGTGGGTCGGGGAGTCCAGCAAATGGAATGTAAGTGTAAGTCTTTATGTAAGTGTTCCTCAAGCAAGATCCACCTCTTCTGAGTCTTATGAACCCTCCAGTCGAGAATTCAATGGATGAAAATAGCCGATCTATAAAGCTCTAAGTTAGGGACTCCGAGGCCGCCGTGAATTCGAGGGGTTAGCATTATTCGCTTATTAATCCTTGAGTGACCGCCTCTCCATATAAATGAACTAAATAGTTGTTGCATATTCTTAAGGTAATGGGAAGGGAGTGGGACAGGGAGGGTTTGTAGCAGGTATAGAAGTCTGGGGAAGGCTGTCATTTTTATGGCATTAATTCTGCCAATCCAGGATGGGTGTCTAGAGTGCCATGACGAGAGCTCCCTTTCCAGGGATAGCTTCAGGGGGGCATAGTTTAGATTATAGATAGTCTCTAAATCCTCGGTGAGGTGGATACCTAGGTATCGTAAGGAGGTTCTGCACCTGCGGAAGGGGCAAAGTAATTCAATTTGTTGTGCAAGAGTATGAGGTAGTGAGACTCCAATGTATTCTGATTTGGACTGGTTAATGAGGAAGTTGGTTAGTTTATTAAAGAGCGAAAGTTCCTCTAGGAGGATAGGGATCGATGAGTCGGGAGAAGTAAGGGAGAACAGCACATCGTCTGCAAAAAGGGATAATTTATAGGTCTCACCACCAACTGTTATGCCCTTGATATCTGGGTTTAGTCTGATCCTAGTGGCAAATGTCTCCAAGAGACATACAAACAATAGTGGGGATAAGGGGCATCCCTGCCTAGTACCATTCAAAATCGGGAATGGCGGGGAAAGGATACCATTTAAGGAAATTCGAGCACTAGGATTATGGTATAGGGCAAATATTCTGTGGATCATGAGCTCTCCTAACCCCATGGTCTGTAAGGTGGCTTTGAGGAAGGACCATCTAACTCGGTCAAAGGCCTTCTCCGCGTCGGTGGATAACCAGATCGCGGGAAGGCTTTGTTTTTTAGAATGCCATAAGAGGTGGAGATTGCGGACCGTATTGTCCTTTGCCTCTCTGAAGGGAACAAACCCCACCTGATCTTGATGGATTAAGGATGGGAGATGTTGGTTCAATCTAGTTGCTATCATTTTGGCGTAAATTTTTACATCTGCATTTAGCAGGGAAATCGGTCTGTAGTTGGGAATAGACTCAGGGGATTTATTAGGTTTAGGAATTACGGAGATATGTGCTAGAAGGGATTGGGGAGAGAAGAATTTATTATTGTCGATATCGGTGAAATGGGCCAACAGATGGGGGGCAAGGGTATCTATAAATTTGGAATAATATGAATGGCCGAATCCATCAGGGCCTGGGGCCTTGCCCGGGGGGAAGGAGAGGATGGCTTTCTGTAGTTCTTTTAAAGTGAAGGGTGATTCCAGGTCAGATTTTTGCTCTGTCGTCAGGGAGGGGAGATGTAGAGAGGTCAAGTAGTCAGTGATTTCTTCTGGGGAAGGGGGGGTGTTATTATTATCTAAGTTATAAAGATCTTTGTAATATGAACGAAATTGGTTCGCGATATCAGAAGAGGTGGACCAAGTCTTGCCTGTTTTGTCTTTTATGGACATAATATAACCCCTCGAAGCTCTGCTGCGTAGTAGACGAGCTAGTAATTTGCCTTGTTTATTACCCCCTTCGTAAAACCTTCTCCTGAGGAAAAGAGCTCTACGTTTGGCCTCCAGACCTAAAAGGAGGGTCAGCTGACTTTGTTTGTGTTTAATATGTTCGAGTAGGGAAGGACTATTGGGGTATCTTTTATGGGAATTCTGTAGTTTTTCTAATTCTCCTAAGAGGTTTTTAAGTGCAAGGGTGTTTTGTTTATTTCTTTCAGCTTTGATCGCTATGAGCTCTCCTCTAAGTACACACTTGTGGGCTTCCCACACATTGAGAGGAGAAACATCTTTTTTTTTTTTATTATTATTTTTATTGAGGTTATAGAGAACATTATAGAACATATTCATCCAGTGACAATGAAAATATATCAATAAGACATACATTAGATACCCGAAAACATAACAGGAGAATAGAGATAAAGACATTCTGGGCATGAGAATTGAACGTCACTGGGAGAATATCAGAACCAAAGTTATACAATACTGGACAGTGTCAGGTATTCACTTTACATATATTGTGAGCAGTGAGATATACAACTAAAATCTAACAAACAAGAGTATAATTAAGAGATATGTGTGACCTGAGTAGAGATAGAAGGGAATGGAACCTCATTTTTGTATATAATAAAGCTAGGAATGATCTTCCAATTGCAGGTCATACAGTTAATTAATCTGGAGAGGAGACAGCATTTAAGGCAATTGGGGGTTAGGTCTGGTTTGGTCACTGTTGAACCAAGTTAGCGGGGAGGGAGAAAGGGATGCAGCGGGCAAAAGCCGCTCGAAGTGGAGTAGGGGGGGAGATGGGGGGGGCGGAGTCTTATAACGTACTAAACTAGTGAGGCGGGAGAGGTGAGCAGGGGTCATATTCTATAAATTAAACAAGCAAACAAAGGGTAGACTGCAGAGGGATAACCTGTTGTATGTGCAGTAAATAGGTAGTGAGATAAGACCCTCAGGATGTAATGTGGAACATGCTAAGATATATCTATAGCACATAACATTCCCGTAGAATCCTATTTATACCCCTGTGCCTAAGGATCTAAATAAGGGCTGTGCTTAATGCTCCATGAGAGATATAGCTGTCAAATTGTTCCTCTGTTAAGGCTATTTGGTATACTGCCACATGAATTAAAAGCTTATACTCTAGGGACTCAGCAACGGCCCACCAAAATATCACTGTAGAAGACAGGCACATATATTATAGGCGTAACCATGAGTTATATTTGCTATCTGCGCACTGTCTAGTTAGATATAGATGTTTTGGGAAGTATATACAATCAAGCATACATGCAAACCTCTGGGCTCACGATGTGGGCTAAACACTGGGGTAAGTGGTTGTCTGCATCACAAAATCATAGGGGGCTATGTGAGAGTATATATTTGAGAGAATAGTCTCGTTAAAATAACTATAAGCCAATTGACTTTACTATACAGCCCTCCAAACACATCTACAAAGGGAAACATTTATCATGAAAATAAAAAGGAACAAGCTAGTGTTAAAATAACAATTAAGAACTGTGTCTTACGATACATTTTCACAGAGGGACAGGCTTAGTCCGTGGTATCAAACCGTTAAGTTGTCATCTACGACCAAGTCTCTAGAGTGGTAAGTGACAAGTTCTTGCTGTAGCTGCTAAAAGTTAGTGATTAGCTCGGGAGCAGCCAAAGATAACTTAGCCGATGCCTATCTTGAGATTCATCAGGGGTCTTGAGCAAACTAATCCACTGCAGAGTAGCTTTGAGAATACAGGAGCTGAGCTGAACCAGACGATCCGTGTTCTGTTATTAATCTGTATCCTGGACCAGCCCGCTCCTGAAGTGGCGTGTGTGAGCGATCTCGTTCCCAATTCTAGGACCATGCGTTCAGCAGCTGAGACAGCAGCGGAGGCCTTTCCTTCTTCATTGCGCACCAAGGAGTTAACTGTCTCCTCAAGTACTACAGGATCTCTATTGCCGCTGGTGTTGGAGTCTGATGACCCTATAGGGATCGA
Organism: Bombina bombina; assembly: GCF_027579735.1. Taxonomy (NCBI): domain Eukaryota; kingdom Metazoa; phylum Chordata; class Amphibia; order Anura; family Bombinatoridae; genus Bombina; species Bombina bombina. Next base: position 652,916,294 of record NC_069500.1, read on the forward strand.
TATGTTTCTTGCAGACCAGGCGGCATCTTGTGGTGAGGTGAAATGCTGGCGGGTATCTGTGCCTGATGGGGCTAGATTGTTTTTAGATTCTGACCTCTCTGGTGGAGAGGAAGAGGGGGCAGCCGATAAAGCGCCTGTATGCAGAGTCAGCCTTGTGTGGGGTACGTATATCTCTCCAGAGGTATCTCGCTCTGAGACAAGTTCCTCATGTAACTCGAGGAAATGAATGTCCAGCTTTGCCTCTAGTTGCCGCAACAAACATAAGATCGCCGCCATCTTGGTTAGGTTTCGAGTCTAGCGTGGAATAGTAGACTTTTGAGGATTAGCCGTGTGGGAAATTAAGTTAAATGGTGTCGCTGTATTTCATGAGAGAAATGCACACTGAGAGCTGCTATTGTTACATATAAGCCACGCTACCGACCGGCCCTCCGGACCCTGATAGATAAGGCCGCGTGATGGTTCCCTAAGCGAAGTGTATAAGGTCCTTCAAGTTCTTGTGCCTCCGACTTTTCCTCAGCCCCAGCGTGTGTGAGCGATCTCGTTCCCAATTCTAGGACCATGCGTTCAGCAGCTGAGACAGCAGCGGAGGCCTTTCCTTCTTCATTGCGCACCAAGGAGTTAACTGTCTCCTCAAGTACTACAGGATCTCTATTGCCGCTGGTGTTGGAGTCTGATGACCCTATAGGGATCGGTATGTTTCTTGCAGACCAGGCGGCATCTTGTGAGGTGAAATGCTGGCGGGTATCTGTGCCTGACGGGGCTAGATTGTTTTTAGATTCTGACCTCTCTGGTGGAGAGGAAGAGGGGGCAGCCGATAAAGCGCCCGTATGCAGAGTCAGCCTTGTGTGGGGTACGTATATCTCTCCAGAGGTATCTCGCCTCCGACTTTTCCTCAGCCCCAGCATTACAGCTATTCCTTCTGGACTTAAAATTGAAAGAGCTTGGTTATAATTCTATAACAGGGTCAGACAGGAGCGACTCATCAAGCCTCCACATGCGTTCCTGTCTTTGAGAGGTGGGCCAATTGAGGGAACAGGAGATCATGGCATGGTCAGACCACGTGATGGGCATAATATTGGTGGATTGGACCAGGGCTAAGCTAGTAACATCGATCATCAAATAATCAATGCGGGAGTAGGATTGGTGGGGATATGAATAAAACGTATAATCCTTGACCATGGGATGATGGATTCTCCAAGCATCATGGACATTTAGCTTGGAGATGTGGGATTTGATCGCTTTTAGAACCCTCTGGGGGATCGCGGATGATCCCGAAGAACAGTCCAAGTTGGGGTCAAAAACTAAATTGAAATCCCCTCCCAAAATTAGACTACCCCTAGATAATTCAGAGATGGTGTTACAGGATTGAAGGAAAAATTGGGTGGGGCAGGAATTAGGAGCATATATATTGGCGATAGTAATAACTTTATTAAAAAGTTTGCCAGTGATGACAATTAGTCTACCTTCTCTATCTTTGAAGATGTTAGTGATATGAAAGGGGATCTGTTTGCGGATTAGTATTCCCACGCCATTATGTTTAGAAGTATTTGAGGATAAGAACACTTGGCCAAATTTCCTAAGGGACTGTAAGGGTTCTCTGCCTTTCTTGAAATGAGTCTCCTGAATTAGGATGATATCACTTTTTAGTCTATGGTAATCTCTCAAGGCTTGGGATCTTTTTTGAGGGGTGTTCAATCCCTTGACATTATGGGACAATATTTTAATAGATCTAAGGTGTGTGGCCATAGGTAATGTTTGTGGGGGCATTTAGATTTCTAAAGATGCGGGATTGATAGGAGGCTATATTCCCAGTTAGAAGGTGGTAATGTCCGCTAGTAATGTGGATTTGGGGTGACAGGGCCTTGTGAGTATATTGAGTGGGGGACGCATCATTGTGGGTTGATTGTGAATTTTTATGGTAACTATAGGGACAATAAACTTGAGGAGAGGCATGCTGGTAAGTAGCAGACCAGTGTTTGAGAAAGTTAGGGTGGCTAAGCAAGCAGGTACAGTAAACATTAGAACATTCAGAAACTTGCAATTTAACTATAAAGAACATGAATTCAACAAGTAGTATATGCAAAACGAACAAACATACAAAAGAATGTAAATTTTTCCAACAATAGGTGGTGTGCATTGAGGTTTGTGAGTACACCATTCGGGGGGGGAGGAATGATGTCGGTTAACCCTATATGGCAATCAAACATTAAATGACTGAAAATAAGGCATTGTTAGCAACAGTAGAGATTAAATTAGAATGGACATATCGAAGCAACATGGTTATCAGGAACAAATACAAACAAACAGAGAAGTCGTTCATACAATACCCCTGGAACAACCTATCATAGAGTCCCTCAGAAAGAAATGTTCCAGCAGAGAAAATGTCCAAAGTCCAAACCAATGCTTGTGTGCGGGATGTGTGGATGGTAAATAGAGGGCCTCAGGTTTCTGCAGCTGGAGATTTAGGACCGGTCTTGCGCCGTTTAGATTCTACCCTTGACCAACTCGGTCTTTGATCTCTGGAAGATCCTTCCCCTGAGCGGTCTAGCCCAGGAGCAGGGACGATAATTTTCTCTGAGGGAGGGTCAAAAGATATGTTAAGTTTCCTGGATACATCCTCCAAATCAGAGAAGTTTTTATATATAATCTGTCCTCCGTTGAATGAGATAATTAAGCTAAAAGGGAAGCCCCAACGGTATTTAATGCTTTTTTCCTGAAGGACTTTGGTGATAAAGCGCACCTCTCTTCTGCGCTGGATTGTCTGGGGGCAAAGGTCTTGATAGATCTGTAGATTGTGGTTATGGAAAAGGATTGTCCTCCTAGTTCTTGCGGCTTGCCAGATCTCCTCCTTGGTGGTGAACTTTAGAAATCTGATAATAACATCCCTGGGAGGTGCCTGGGGTCTTGCAGGACGCCTGAGGGCCCTGTGGATTCTCTCGATGTCATCATGTTGTATGGGTGGAGCTTGAGGAAGTAGGACATGAAAGAGCTCAGTGACATAAGCCCTAAGGTGCTCATGAGAGACATCCTCAGGTATCCCCCTAAGTCGCAGATTGTTCCCCCGCCCTCGATTTTCGAGGTCCTCGATTTTATCATTCAAATTTTGCAGCATAGAGTCTTGGATAGATAACTGTTGGGAATTCAGGCTAACCATGTTATTAAGGTGGTCATGTCCTTCCTCCAAGAATTCCATCCTAGAACCAAGGTCATTAAGATCCTTCTTTAGGTCTTTGATTTCATTTTTTATAAAATTCTTCAAGTCAGCAATATCAGATTTAGATGGGAGACTAGCAATCTGGGATTGGATAGACTGCAGGGGTGTATTATTCGCAGTGGAGTTAACAGGAGTGGAATCTGTAGCCTGCATAATGGTTGTGCCAGTTGTATCTTGAGGCTGGAAAAAGGATGATACTGAAGGGCCAAGTTGGGTTAATTTGCCTTGTTTTTCAGGTTTATTGCCTTTCCTGCCTGCCATAATGGGAGTGCAGATGGCATGAACAGGAAAGGGAGCGAGATGCCTGGCTTAAATTGTAAGATTGATAATGGCTGGGAGAGGCTTAGGTTGCAGTATTTGTAAAGGCCTTGAGGGGCAATTAGCGGGCACAATAAGAGGGCTCAAAGCAGCTGCAGATTGAAATAACAGTGGAGGAAGGCCGCAGGGCCTATAAGTGAGAGTGTATCACCCACCCGCCAGCCTCACTCGAGTTCAGTGAGTTGTATCTATAGTTATGTGTTTGTGGCCGCAGCTCGCGGTGTCGCCGTGCTCACCCGATGAAGTTGGGGTCTCCGATGCAGCTCCCTGTCACAGCTTCTCAGCTGCTGCGCCTCTGCGATCGCGGGTCTCAGAACACTCCCGGCAGGGTGAATGAGGTACTGGTATATAGCGGGGACTCCGCATATCAGGGTCTGAGTCGATTGGGGTTTGAAAAGTCAGGGCACTACTTATGGCGGTAAGATGGCGGCCGCGGTCACATAGCAGAGAGTCTCGGGCTTTGCCAAAAATATCTCCAGCATAATAGTTATAGTCCATAAGTGGGGCCAGTTGATGCAAGGTTGGTGGTAGGAGTAGCTAAGGTCATATTTAGTATAAAATGCCAATTTAGATGCCTAATAGGGACCAACAGCTCCGGAGCTCAGTCACACAGCGTCCATGCTCCAGCACGGCAAAGTTCCGCCCCCCACTCCTATTGTTATTTTTATTTTGCACTGGTGGTCTTTAAATGGGGGTTCTAATTGTTGGTTTAATTTGATTTGAAAAATTGAAATGGTTTTCTTGGCCAATATCTTTGCATCCTCCTTTTGTTTGGCCATAAAGTCCCTTTCATTTTTTTTTCTTTTTCTTTTCTTTTTCTTAGCCTTAAGAAGAAGGTAGTCCCTCATTTCCTTATCAAGTTTGTCATATTGTGTTTCTCCTTTATAAATAGAAACTAGAGTTTAAAGTTTCCTTAACTCTATTGTAACACACTGAGCAGTCCCCCAAAATTGAATCCCACTCTGTGAGCAGCTCTATGCCTGTGCTATTAAAAATGGGCACTTTTGAAAGGGTGAGACCTTTTGGTGTAATCCCTGCCTTTAAATAAGCCTCCAAACCCACAATATCACACCAGTTAAGAATTATGGGCCTAATTATCACTGTGCGAGCGGACATGATCCGATATTGTGGACCATGTCTTCTGCACATCGATAAATGGGGACAGCATACGCTCTCTGCATTTATCATTGCACCAGCAGTTCTGGTGAACTGCTTTTGCAATACCGCCCCCTGCAGATTTGCGGCTAGCAGGGGGTGTCAATCAACCCAATCGTATTGGATCGGGTTGATTTCCGGCGATGTCTGTCCGCTGCCTCAGAGCAGGCGGACAGGTTATGGAGCAGCGTTCTTTAGACCGCTGCTTCATAACTTGTTTTTCTGGTGAGCCTGAAGGCTCGCCAGAAATACGGGGCATCAAGCTCCATACGGAGCTTGATAAATAGGCCCCTTAATATCTTACTTAACTTTTCTATTCATCTAAATAGTTCCCTTGGGTTGGTACTATATTCTATATCAGTATCCCCTTTGTTTTCAATTAAATTAATAGATAGGGAACATTTATGATTTATGATATCAAAATAAGCACCAAACCCTTGTGATTCCTTCCCTATAGCAGCTATAATACACAATATATATTTGTTTATGGGCTCTAGAAAAAGAGTCCACAACAAAAAATACAAAGAAAATTGAACACACACAGAGTATCAGCCCTAAACAGGATAGTTTAAAAAACACCACCAAGCTCAGTATTTATGTATTTAAACACTGTCCTCCTATCTATTATATTATAATCACTTCTTCAGTAGTTGAGGTAAAGATCAAAGTCTCTTGCAGCCTTTTTCCAATAGTACACAGAGGCAGGCCAAGGAAGGTCTCAGCAGAATCTAATGTGAAGAGAAGAAGGGAAGGGCACACAGAGAAACCAGATCTGGGTGTAGTATGTCACAATACCAATAACATCAATCACGCCAAAATCACACTCACTTGTTTAGACCTCAATCTGTATGAAACAATAGGGAACAAACCAGAAGTAATTTTTAGAAAGAATAAGAACATAAAAAACATTATAGCTCCTAGTATTATAAAAAAAGAAAAGAGTGATAGGAATCAGGGTTTTATACACTCTACAGCTCTAAACGTTTTTTTTAATTGTTTCAGGAAAAATTGTGTATGCTGTGACCACATTCACATTTCGAAAGATTACAATAAACTGATTGGCATAGATCAAAGAGGGAAAAAACATGAGATAAAAGGGAGATTAAACTGCAAGTCAGAATATGTGGTTTACATGTTAGAATGTAAATGCAGGACCAATTTAAAGTATATTGGAAGAACAAAACGAACTTTTAAAACCAGATGCTTGGAACATATAAAGAATATTGAGGCTGGAATATTAAGAACCCCTCTTATTAAACATTTTAAAGATCATCATAATAGTGATCCTTCACAATTTTACTTCAAAGCTATTGAACAAGTACAGCTAGGTCCTAGAGGGGGCAGCAGATGGTTAGCCCTGAGAAAAACTGAGACCTTTTGGATACACACTCTAGGTAGCTTGGGTCTACTAGGGCTAAATAAAGACATTGATGAAAAATGGCTTGATGTCCATATATAAACCAAATTATGAGTGCAGTATACTCACTCCATAAGATCCATGATGTCCGCCAATCTGAAGAAAACCTCTTGTTTGTATTCAAACAAGCTGAGGACAAGGAAAAACTCAAATGAAGTGAAAGCAAGATATCCTTTATATAAAACAAGCAGTAACTTACTCCATCGAATTTCAAATTCCAGCGGTGTCACAGCAAAAAAGGCAAAAAGCACTTCAATATCGATAAAAATAGACAAAGTTATAATATTAGCTCATCCCCTTTAAAAGTTTACAACGTCTTTTTCAAGAGCAGGTAAAAACAAGTAAAAGCACATGAAGGTTGGTATGCTGTGACAATCTTGCCGGTTTAAATACAGGAGACATATGTTCCAACTTCCTGTTCTAACAGGAAATTGGACTCACAATAGAGCAATCAAGGAAGTAAACTTTATGAAGAATATATTTGTTTCTAACCAGATATTGATATATTAATGATTCAAAATTGTAAATTATGCCACTGTGATAATTTTACATTTCCATCGCTATTTCAGCTGGTTAAATACAAATACCTAAAATAACCAATCACAAAAGTTACAAATCCAAGAAAACAGCCAATAAGAGCTTTCCAAAATTGTAGTTCTCAATCATCTGTAAAAAGTTCCGTTTCAGGTCTGAGTATATCACGGGATTTTATGGACCTATAGCAGAAGAAGGACATAGGGAGTGACGTGTCTAAAAGACAACCATTTAGACTGTTAGCTCATTGTAGTCCTCAAACAAGTAGGGATGAAATGAAGTTCTGTTTTTAGGTCCGTCTGGATATGGTCATGTGAGTTTGTTAATCCAATGACAGTGATTTTATGCAAAAGATTATAACCAATGAGTAACTTCAAAGAAACTGCAGCTCATCGCTGTTAGCTATGGAAATACCAATCTATGTCAAAAAGAATAACAAGTGAACAGTGTATGATGCTTAAGACACAATCCAACAAAAAACATATCACTATGGCAATTATTGTAATCAATAAGAAAATCTCCATAATGTGCTTAAAAAAGTTACAATGGAGATATGTAACAATTAATGACATAACATAAATAACATGTCATATATATTTTTCAATGTTATTGCAAAATCCAATATTTAGGACAAACAACTAGGTTTGTTAAAAATGTATGATTTTGAATCATTAATATATCAATATCTGGTTAGAAACAAATATATTCTTCATAAAGTTTACTTCCTTGATTGCTCTATTGTGAGTCCAATTTACTGTTAGAACAGGAAGTTGGAACATATGTCTCCTGTATTTAAACCGGCAAGATTGTCACAGCATACCAACCTTCATTTGCTTTTACTTGTTTTTACCTGCTCTTGAAAAAGACGTTGTAAACTTTTAAAGGGGTTGAGCTAATATTAAAACTTTGCCTATTTTTATCGATATTGAAGTGCTTTTTGCCTTTTTTGCTGTGACACCGCTGGAATTTGAAATTTGATGGAGTAAGTTACTGCTTGTTTTATATAAAGGATATCTTGCTTTCACTTCATTTGAGTTTTTTCTTGTCCTTGTTTGAATACAATTGAGAGGTTTTCTTCAGATTGGCGGACATCATGGATCTTATGGAGTGAATATACTGCACTCTTATTTGGTTTATATACGCACATCAAGCCATTTTTCCTTTGTCATCAGAGATTTAAGATATCTGCATATCCTGAGTGAATATCTAGGACCTGCGCCATCTATAACCAGAATCAGATTTTATCTGTAGTCCCTCGGGAGAGACTGTAAAAAGGTAGCGGTCCACCACTAAGGAGAGTATTAGTTCTTAGTCTATTTGTAACAGATTTTTGTTTTTTCCAACCTTACAATATCTGTACATTTTCTTTGTGATATTATTATACCACGCCTGTCATTTAAGGCCTTTATCCTCCCCCCATAACAATTTATTTGTGGGATAAAGTATTCACCAACGGGCTGACAAGACAGACACAAAGGAGCTTCGATTTGAAATACATTGAAGCAGTATACAGCAGTGAGATGAATCGAAAGATGGCTCACAGGGCTTGAAACAGCCTCCACGACAGTACCTTACCTCCATACAGATTGAGGTCTAAACAAGTGAGTGTGATTTTGGCGTGATTGATGTTTTTGGTATTGTGACATACTACACGCAGATTTGGTTTCTCTGTGCGCCCTTCCCCTCTTCTGTTCACTATATCACTATATATATATATATATATATATATATATATATATATACATACATACATACAAATACACACTCATACATATACACCTTTCAGCCTGTCCAAGAATTATTATTATTAATATGTATAAATATGAGTGAAATAGTTTATATAAATAATTTTTTTGGGTTCTGTTATGTATATATTCAAGCTCTAACACTTTACTTTAGACCACAAAAAGTGACATTTTACAACGCTATTTGTATGGAGTTTGAGCGCAACAGTTAACTCACCACATGTAATATGAGCGATAGTCCACCCTGAGCTATCCATTTAAAGTATAGGGTGCGCTAAGTAAATGTCAGCCACATTAAGATTATCTGGTAAACCTTTTTATTTTACCATCCACTTGTATTACCCGATTGTGCACTACTGCAGGGTAGCACTAAGGATAACACACCCTGCACTATCGATTGTTCTTCACTTGTTCTCCACTTATCTGTGGTTTTAAATTGGGGATGCCACATTACAAAGGTTGCATATCAATGCTGCAGGATGATAACTGGGGAGCATCATTTTCTACTAACACTGTTTCTCTTACCTGTCTCCACTCTCTGCCCATCCACTGCAACATTTTGTTTTTACAGTGGTGTCATTGGGCAGTACCAAGCAGAAGTCGTACACCCTGCCCCACTGATTAAAAGCAGAGCACACTCCCACCTCTTGGTTGAAGCAGGAATGCACAACTTGGCTTGTCAATCATGTAAGCCCACATCACTTGACACTAGTCAATGAGTCAGGGAGGATGGATTTGACTGTACCAGTCAGTGATAAAACAAAAAAAATATTGGGGTTAATATAAAGAAGTAATAAAGATTTTAGAAAGGTATGTGTTTGATTATATGGTACTACACAGGGCACTAGGGATGATGCTGTAAAGAAAACAGTTTAGTTTGCTTCTCCTTTAAAACTCTCTCGCAATACGTGTAGGTAAGTCAGTTACACTAACCTAGTTGTCAATCTATAGGTCTCCCAGTAACATTTCAAATAAATAATTTATCCTTTTTCATTGCTAGTAATATATGTAAGCAGTTGTGATTTGATCCCCTTAACTGCACCTTACTTCTTTCTGCACCATATTTGTTATACATTAAGGTATTGGTGGCATTTTACATTTAGATAATACTGAGGGACTTTAAAAGAGTGGACATTTAAGTGTCCAGTATTTTTGTGAAAAGTTCTATACTTGGCAAACCTACTAACTACGCACCTGAAGGGAAGCAGAGAGACTATTAAGAATAACCTGTCTGGTTTTTCTAGATACTAAATAAACACTGTCTGATACACGAGAATAATGCACGTACATTTTGTAAAGTTATTCACAATATTCTTCATTACCTACCATGAAAGAAACAATTCTGCATAATGTGTCAAACTTTAATAGAAAAATTGCAAATTTTGCCCAGCTTCGGCCTTGAATCACTCATTATGTATTGACGCCCTAGGCTTAGCGTGACATTTTTTTAAAAAAAAAGTAACTGCTGGATGAATGTGTTTCCCATTTATATTACATCAATAACAAAACTTTTATGATTTTCATTCTATTTATTCTGTCAGTAAAACTGCAATTTCCTTTATTATTACGGTTAAATGATCTATGCAGTCTTCCTCCACTTAAAATAAGTAATTTAATAGACTTTCAAACATTTTCAGTATAAAAAAAAAAGTTACAGGAGATGTTTAAAAAGAAGTAAACTGGATTGAAAGATTATCCTTCTTTAGCAATTTGTATCTTTTGTATCCTTTGCATGCGCTGTCTCCCTGCAGGCATTATTTTTTTGTCTCTTGTCTTTAGCATGATTTGCACGCTGAAAGCTTTTTGGTTTAGGAGCAGGATAATGATATAAAATACCCATTTATATTCAGAGCAGCCCACACGTTCCTGTTTCTGTGATTATAAAAACACCTGCGTTTAATATACATGCGATAATAGAAGGCCTGTAACAGACATTGCACCAAAGTAATCAGGTAAAAATATTCCAATATTATGGCAGATCAGTACCTGGTAATGACTTGCTTTTTTGAAAAGACTGACAAATACCATGACCTAAATCAATCATGCATACAGCATTCTCATAATTCATTCTGAGCGAGCTACTTATACACAAAGCCTTGATTGGTTTAGAAATAACTTTAGAAGAACTATTATGCATTTATTAATATTGCTTATTCTAAAAAAAAATAATTCCTGAACATTTGTATGTTTATCCTGATGATAGGAACAAGAATATAGAGTCAATACTTTATACATCTGGCTTAATTAAAGGAATTTACCACCCCCTAAATTGTTATTTGTAAATCAGCCAAAATCATTCTTTTTGTTATAGCGGCATTGTGATTCAAAAATGACATGCTCTAATTTGTCTTTTTTTTGCCGACCCTGGATAACCATGCTAGCCAGGGTGGTGGACTTGGGTCACATGACTTGTACTTGACTTGGAATTAAGTCCCAAATTTGGCAACTTGTGACTTGACTTGAAATAATCAAAAAAGACTTGTGGCTCGACTTAGACTTTTGACATCAATGCCTCAGGGCTAGATTACAAGTGGAGAACTAAATTATTGCGCTCCTACAATAATTAACCATAAATTACAAGTAGCTAGTTATTGCTACCAGGACCTCAGGGTAGCAATTAGCACTCCAAAAGAGAGATTAGATCTCACCAGAGACGGCGTCAGAACCTCAGCACAAGCGAAGTGGGTAAGTCACGCAGTGATGGCAGCAAATATAAATATATATATGCTTATGATTATATACATATGTGTTAATATGTGTATATACACATATTAATATAACACTCGTAATCTAGCCATAGTGGGGTTACACATAGGAATTGATTACCCTCTATCGTTGGATAATTATCAGCAAGTAAATTGCTACAGATGAGCCCTTTTTTATGTTGACTCAATCACAATCAACCATTTTCATTGTTTATCAGCAGCACTTTTTTCATTATTGGTTTTGCAAAAAATGACCTGTTACTTAACATGTGCCAGTCCTGTTTCCTGATCACAATCCAAAGTCTTGATATTTAACAACACATTTACAGGCCATTTTTCCTTATTGTATTCCACAGATGTAAGGAATTTCTAGATCCCAAACAACACTTTTCAAATTACCTATTACCCCCCCATTTTTTTTTATGCAACATTGGTTTTGTTCATGGAGAAAACACATCAGTATTACCGACCATCATATCTAGTGATGTTAGGAAACAATGTCACCAAACAGATTCTGATGCTCACAGTCCAATCAATTGTAGGTAAAAAAAATTAATAATAAGCCCTTTGCACTTCTAAACAATAGTGAAATCAACACCACAACAACCACTATAGTCATAATGCCGCTATCCAAACCTCTTAAAGATACATACACACATATCTCTATGGTTTATTGTCACCTATCAGCATCACTACACACTCTTAAAACATTCAGCATAAAGCTCCTTCAACCTGTGATCTCGCAATTGCTTTTACTCCACTTGTAACCTAGGCCAAAATATATTATAAAAACTGTGAGTTAAAGGCAAAAAATATATTATAAAAACTGTGAGTTAAAGGCAAAGTAAAGTAATTTGTTTGCAAGTCTTTGTCTTAATTTAAAAGTGGGAAGTTAAAAATGTTAAACAGGTTTTTGTCTTTTGCATCATGGATGTTTCAGAGAGAAAAAAAATACTGTTGTTTCCATGCTTGTGAAGTTTTCTACTATCTATCAATAAAAAATTACTGTACCTTTAAGGATAGGTGCAACAAATAGGCTAGAGAAGTACTGTGAAGTAAACGTAAAGTTATTCCTTCTATGTCAGTTATAGGGAAGGGTGAATGTTTTACAACATTTGAAAAATATAACAACTTTTAACACATTCGTTTGTTTCAAATTCCGCATGTTTGTACAACATTGGTTAAATGTACTAATATTTCTAATGCTATCCTTAAATGTAATATTATATTCAAATTTTTCTAATTCAAATATTACATAATTCAAATCAAATTATGCAATATTCAAATTAAAAAATTTGAATTTATATATTTGTAATAGTATATCTAATGCTCTCTTTAAAGGGACAGTCAACACTAAAATTGTTATTGTTTAAAAAGATAGATTTCGCTTTTACTACCCATTCCCCAGCTTTGCACAACCAACATTGTTAGTTCATGTGGGCCATATAAATAACATTGTGCTCACGCCCGAGGAGTTTAAGATTTAGCACAACACAGTACTAAATGCAAGTCAATATATAATAAATAAAAAGTCATGTGATCTAAGAAGATGCTTAGATACAAGGTAATCACAGAGGTAAAAAGTATATTAATATAACGGTGTTGGTTATGCAAAACTGGGGAATGGGTAATAAAGGGATTATCCATCTTTTAAAACAATACAGATTCTATTGTAGACTGTCCCTTTAAATGTACTATTAAAATTATGTGATATTCAAAATAGAAAAATTTGAATCACTATATTTGTATCTATTATGTATCAATTTACTAAATTCCCTAGCACATGAACTACTGAACTTCTGAATAGTATTTGTTTAATTGAGTGTTAAATTCGAAATTTCAAATGTGGATATTCGAAAACGAAAGTAAAGTTGGAAACCCATAAATAACATTTAATTACCTAATTTTAATGTATTTTTGCTCTTATCAGCAATCAATTGTCCAAAACGAATGTCCACAGGACTATTCGTTCTACCTAGTGAAATGCACTTTCAGCACATTCGCCCATCCAGAGTCAGTTATGTGCTTGAGAGCAGGGCCGGCCTTTGGGCAAGGCGGATTAGGCGACCGCCTCGGGTCACTCACTCAGGGGTGCCCCGCAAAGCCTGGTAATCCAAAAATTTTTTTTTAAAATTGTGTTTTAAAATATATTTTTTTCGCGCCTTTTTGTTTTTGGCGTAAAAAAAAATTGACACTCACAGTGACTGGGCACCGGACACGCCAGGTGACAGCAGCATCTGAATGATTGGAGGATATAACTTTTATTCTCCAATCATTCGGTTGCTGTCACTGAGGAGGCAGAGCAAGGCACCGGAGGGCGGAGGCGGAGCATAGCTGCCTGTCACGCTCATTACTTTTGCGCTCTGCTTCTTGCTGACACTGTTTCCTTCCTCCCCTGCGCTCTCGGTTCTCTTCCCGGAGAATGAGCTCTTCCTCCCTGGGCACTGTGATACTCTCCCCGGCAGCAGGACGCAGGAGGGCGGCAATGCGGCATGAAGGTGAAGCAGAGCGGGGGACACTGGACAGGTCAGGTGGGGGCCGCCGATAGTATAGAAGAACAACTGCTCCGAAAACCACATATCACCCTGGATGATGTGTTGGGGTTGCAGAGAAGATCACAGCTGAGCCTGTTAGTCACAGTGTAGTTTCCTATTCCTCGAGTCCAGGAACTAGATGACTGATTTTTTAAGCTTTGACCAGCTAGCACCCAAAGCTAATATGTTTGCTTATATATTCATTTAATTTGTGAAATCTTGTGCTATGTATACACGTTTACCTGTTGACATAAAAGGAACACCAGAACTTACTAACCTGTTTTAAAAATGCTGTGCCATTTTCTAGGTTGCTAATTACTATATTCACTGCTATTCAGTAGACTGTTTCTTTAAGGCTTACTAGGCTTGTGTTTAGTGTCTATAAATATAATCCATCCATCAGATTTAAAATTTATTTTCTCCTATATGTAGGTTTGTATGCAAATTCTGGTTACTTGTAAGAAGGCCCAGTGTTATCTTGGAAAGTGTAGTGGACCCAATTGGAATGTTTTATTTATATCTATCTTTATCTATCTCACCTGCTGGATATTTACAAATATAGGGTGGAATAATTTTATTGTTGGGGGGGCTGGGGAAATCATTTTATGGCTGGGGGCATCATTTTTGTTGGGGGCATCATTTTATTGCAGGGGAGATGGGACATAATTTTATTGCTGGGGCATCATTTTTTTGCAGGGGGGCATGGGGGCATATTTTTATTGCTGGGTGCATCATTTATTGCAGGGGGCATCATTTTTTTTGCAGGGGAGCTGGGGCATAATTTTATTGCTGGGGCATCATTTTTTGCAGGGGGCCTGGGGGCATACTTTTATTGCTGGGTGCATCATTTATTGCAGGGGGCATAATTTTTTTTGCAGGGGAGCTGGGGCATAATTTTATTGCTCGGGCATCATTTTTTCGCAGAGGGGCTGAGGGCATCATTTTATTGCAGGTGGACTGGGCATTATTTTATTGCAGGAGGATTTCATTTTATTGCTGGGGCTTAATTTTATTGCAGTGGGGATGGGGCATATATTTTATTACAGGGGGACTGGGCATCATTTTATGGCTGGGGGCATCATTGCAGTGGGGCTGGGGTAATCATTTTATTGCAGTGGGGCTGGGGGCATCATTTTATTGCAGTGGGGCTGGGGGCATCATTTTATTGCAAGGGGGCTGGGGGCATCATCTTATTGCAGTGGGGCTGGGGGCATCATTTTATTGCAGGGGGCATCATTTTATTGCAGGGGGGCTGGGGGCATCATTTTATTGCAGGGGGCTGGGGGCATCATTGCAGGGGTGCTGGGCATTTTATTGCAGGGGGGTTTCATTTCATTGCTGGGGGCATCATTTTATTGTAGGGGGGCTGGGGGCTTCATTTTATTGCTGGGTGCATCATTTTATTGCTGGGGGCATCATTTTTTTGCAAGGGGCTGGGGGGATATTTTTATTGCAGGGGGCATCATTTTATTGCAGGGGGGCTGGGCTTCATTTTGTTGCTAGGGGCATCATTTTATTGCAGTGGGGGTGGGGCATCATTTTATTGCAGGGGGACTGGGCATCATTTTTTTTGCAGGGGGTTTAATTGTATTGCTGGGGGCATCATACTTTTGTTGGGGGCATTATTTTATTGCAAGGGAGATGGGGCTTTATTTTTGTGCTGGGGCTTCATTTTATTGCAGGGAGGTCTGGGGGCTTCATTTTATTGCTGGGGCACCATTTATTTTATTTATTGTGTGTGTGGGCTGTGTGTGTGTGTGTGTGTGGGCTGTGTGTGTGTGTGTGTGTGGGCTGTGTGTGTGTGGGGGGGGGGGGGGGGTGGGCTGTGTGTGTGTGTAGGCTGTGGGCTGTGTGTGTGGGCTGTGTGGGCTGTGTGTGTGTGTGGGCTGTGTGTGTGTGTGTGTGCTGTGTTCCTGTGTGTGTGTGTGTGTGGGCTGTGTTCCTGTGTGTGTGAGGGCTGTGTAAACCTGTGTTCCTGTGTGTGGGCTGTGTGTGTGTGTGTGTGGGCTGTGCACATCTGTGTTCCTGTGTGTGTGGGCTGTGTGTGTGTGGGCTGTGCACACGTGTGTGGGCTGTGTGTGTGTGGGCTGTGCACACGTGATTGGGCTGTGTGTGTGTGGGCTATGTGTGTGTGTGAGGGCTGTGCACACCTGTGTTCCTGTGTGTGTGTGTGGGCTGTGTGTGTGTGTGAGGGCTGTGCACACCTGTGTTGCTGTGTGTGTGGGGGGGCTGTGTGGGCTGTGTACACCTGAGTTGCTGTGTATGTGTCTGAGTGTGTGGATGTATGTGTATATAAATATCTCTCTGTGTATTATATCTGTGTGTTTGTGTGGTACAGTGCATTTCTTTTAAGCATTTTTTGTTATGGGTAGAGGCCCTGGGCTGTCTGTGTGCCTAGGGACCTGCACTTGCTAGGGCCGGTCCTGGTGTCTCTAATGTTCTTGTTATCATAAGAAAACACATAAAAATAAGGCCCAGTTCAACTCAAATGTTCCTAATTGTCAGCATAATTCTTCATTATATACATAAACAGTTGTTCCAATAGTACAAATGGTATATTGCAATATATACAATGTTATAGTGCTCCACATTAGTGGATTTATGTGTTTTTTTATATATAAAATGTTGTGCATTACCTTAAATGATTTCTTTTTTTTTCATTATAAAAGCAGTGGGGCGGGGTTGGGGGCGAGGTTGGGGGCGAGGTTGGGGGCGGATACTGGGCGGGGTTGGGGCAGATACTGGGCGGGGTTGGGCGGAGACTGGGTGGGTTGGGGGCGGAGAGAAAGGGGGCGCCATTTTGTCATCCTGCCTTGGGCCCCGCAATGGCTAGGGCCGGCCCTGCTTGAGAGTAAGGGAAATGATGAGGAGCTTGATGATTTAACCATGTGTATTAAAGGGCTTTAACTTTGCTAAAAGAAAATGCTTTAATTTGTTAACATATTTATTATTGGAATGTTGCTTTCGCATAACCATGTGGTTAACTCCTGCAAATTGAATAAACATATAATTAAAGTCAGTTCCAGAGCAGCAATGCACTACTTGGGAGCTAATGACAAGATATGAATGTGTGTAGCCACCAATCAACAGACAACTTCCAGTAGTGTATTGCTGCTGCTAAGGGTATGCAAATATTTTTTTCAACAAAGGTACCCAAGAAAACAAAGTATATTTGATAACAGCCAAAAATGTATCCCTTAAAAAGACCAAATGGGATTTCAATAGATCAAGGCTATAGAGTTTGAAAACTTGAAAATCGTGAGAAATAGAAAATGTTCCATGTAAGGTTGGGATGTTGTTATTTTTGCCACAAATGCATTTGAAACACATTTTTATAAATAACTTATCACGGGGTTCTTCATATGGATCAGAATGTATTCAAATTTGAACACTCTGCAAATCTTCAGGCACTTCAGACTAGGGTTTCCAGGTGTCCGGTATTTGACAGGACAGTCAGTTATTTTAGTTTGATGTCCGGTAATATCTGAAAAATAAAGGACATTTAAAAGGCTGAGCTACCTGAATGTCTGTGTCTGTCACTGTTAGTGATGTATAGTAAGGTGGATTGGTGCCGGAGTAGCAGCGCACATAAGCGCGGAGTAGACCGGCAGCACGCACTGTGCACAGGCTGTGTGAAATTGAATTCAGCAAGGAAAACACCATTGTTAGGGTTGCCAGCTGTCCTTCCAAAAACTACTGGACATCCAGCAGATAACTGCTGGTGGTGGTGGGGGTAGATAGATATGTGTGTGTGTGTGTGTGTGTGTGTGTGTGTGTATATATATATATATATAGATAGATAGATAGATAGATAGATAATACGGAGTCATGTGACATTGCAGGAAATAGACAATGTATCTATGTGTATATATATATATATATATATATATATATATATATATATATATACACACACAGTCACGTACAAAAATATTGGCACCCCTGCATTTCTGTCAGATAATGCACCACTTCGCCCAGATAATTGTTGCAATTACAAACGTTTAGGCATTCTCATGTTTGTTTCTTTTGTTTGTATTGGTATAACACAAAAAAAGTGGAGACATTTTTTTTCAAATCTGACACATTCCACACAAAACTCAAAAAATGGACTGGACAAAATTATTGGCACCATCAATTTAATATTTGGTAGCACACCCCTTGGAAAAAATAACTGAAATCATTTACCTCTCTACTGGAATTTTGGACCACTCTTCTTTTGCCAACTGCTCCAGGTCTCTCAGATTGGAAGGGTTCCTTGCCCAACTGCTGTTTTGAGATCTCTCAACAGGTGCTCTATGGGATTGAGATCTGGAATAATTGCTGACCAGTTCAGTACTTTGTCTTAAACCATTTCTAGGTGCTTTTTGACGAGTGCTTTGGGTCATTGTCCTGCTGTAAGACCCATGACCTCTGATGGAGATCCAACTTTCTGACACTTGGCCCTACATTGCACCACAGAATTCTTTGGTAGTCTTCAGATTTCATAATGCCATGCACACAGTCAAGACATCCAGCGAAAAGCAGCAAAGCAATCCCAAAATATCAGTGAACCTCCACCATGTTTGACTGTAGGGACTATATTATTTTTTTAAAAAGCCTAATTTCTTTATCTGAAAACAGTAGAATGATGGGCTTTACCAAAAAGCTGTAATTTTGTTTCGTCTGTCCACAGCATAATTTCCCAAAAGGATTTTGGCTTCCTCAAGTAAGTTTTGGCAAACTGCAATCTGTATTTTTTATGTTTCTGTCAGCAGTTGGGTCCTCCTGGGTCTCCTATAATAGCGTCCCTTTTCATTCAGATGGTGACGTATAGTGCAGGCTGACACATTTGTACCCTGTGCCTGAAGGTCAGCTTGAATTAGTCTGGAAGTTGATCAAGGTTCTTTATCTACCATTAGAACAATCCTTCGTTGCAATCTTTGATCAATTTTTCTCATTCGTCCGCGTCCAGGGAGATTAGCTACAGTGCCATAGGCTGTAAACTTCTTGACAATGTTGCGCACAGTGGATACAGGAACATTAAAGGGACACTGAACCCCAATTTTTTCTTTCATGATTTAGATAGAGCATGCAATTTTAAGCAACTTTCTAATTTACTCCTATTATCATTTTTCTTCTATTGCTATGTTTATTTGAAAAGCAAGAATATAAGTTAAGAATCCGGACCATTTTTGATTCACAACCTGGGTTGTGCTTACTGATTGGTAGCTAAATGCATTCACCAATAAACAAGTGCTGCACAGTGGTCTGAACCAAACATTGTCTGGCTCCTTAGCTTAGATGCCTTCTTTTTCAAATAATGATAGCAAGAGAACAAAGAAAAATTGATAATAGGAGTAAATTAAAAAGTTGCTTAAAATTGCATGCTCTATCTGAATCATGAAAGAAAACATTTGGGTTTAGTATCCCTTTAAGATCTCTGGAGACTTTTCATGCTTTTCCCCTCAGACAATTCTTTGCTGCTCTTTCTCTTCTCCATGCTCAGTGTGGCACACAGAGACACACAACACAAAGGTTGAGTCAATTTTTCACCATTTTAACTGGTTGCCGGTGTGATTTCTATATTGTCAGCACCTGTTAATTAATTACAAATTGCAGGAGCATCACAAACTTTGAATGCAATTATTTCTTACAATTTTAAGAAGGTGCCAATAATTGTGTCCAGTCTATTTTTGGAGTTTTGTGTGGAATGTGTCAGATTTGGCTTATTTTTTCTCCAGTTTTTTGTGTCATACCAATACAAACAAAAGAAATAAACATGAGAATGCCTAAACATTTGTAATTGCAACAATTTTCTGGGCGAAGTGGTGCATTATCTGCCAGAAATGCAGGGGTGCCAAAGTTTTTGGCCATGACTGTATATACACATACAGTGTGATATACAGTATATAAATATATATGCATGTGTATATAAATATATTATTTTCCTGTGGGTGATAATTTAATAAAAAATAATATAATAATAATAATAATAATATATGTGTATACGTATATATATATATATATATATATATATATATATATATATATAAATAATTATATATACACACACACACATACATATATATATATATATATATATATATTGTTTTACCTAAAGAGAAAGCTTGCTTCCCTATATCCAGCACCAGAGCATACGGTCTAAATTATAACTGTATCAATATAGAAATTAACACACTCCAATCTGGTTCCTTAATAACTCCTCAACAGTTCCGCAGCTATACATTCATATTACACAAAAGATATACAAGCCAATACATAATTATACTAAGTATTTATTGCAACAGGAGATTGCACAGGTTTAAATTACATGTATAAAGATAAGTGTGGGCCCACTTCAACTATTTGGTATACCAAAATGAGTCAGCTGACTTAAAAATATAAACATGGAAAAAAGAGAGTTCCTTTTAAAAGGATAGTTGTAACGTTCCACTCTGCTTATAAGTGTAACTTTTGCACCACACTTCTTTACTTTGTTTCAATCTTCAGTGGGAGATTATGGCAAGGTATTTAAACACTCACGGATATTTGTAATCCCACAGTCACAGCTTAATATTCTTGTGTGTCTATACAGGGAGTGCAGAATTATTAGGCAAATGAGTATTTTGACCACATCATCCTCTTTATGCATGTTGTCTTACTCCAAGCTGTATAGGCTCGAAAGCCTACTACCAATTAAGCATATTAGGTGATGTGCATCTCTGTAATGAGAAGGGGTGTGGTCAAATGACATCAACACCCTATATCAGGTGTGCATAATTATTAGGCAACTTCCTTTCCTTTGGCAAAATGGGTCAAAAGAAGGACTTGACAGGCTCAGAAAAGTCAAAAATAGTGAGATATCTTGCAGAGGGATGCAGCACTCTTAAAATTGCAAAGCTTCTGAAGCGTGATCATCGAACAATCAAGCGTTTCATTCAAAATAGTCAACAGGGTCGCAAGAAGCGTGTGGAAAAACCAAGGAACCAAGGCGCAAAATAACTGCCCATGAACTGAGAAAAGTCAAGCGTGCAGCTGCCAAGATGCCACTTGCCACCAGTTTGGCCATATTTCAGAGCTGCAACATCACTGGAGTGCCCAAAAGCACAAGGTGTGCAATACTCAGAGACATGGCCAAGGTAAGAAAGGCTGAAAGACGACCACCACTGAACAAGACACACAAGCTGAAACGTCAAGACTGGGCCAAGAAATATCTCAAGACTGATTTTTCTAAGGTTTTATGGACTGATGAAATGAGAGTGAGTCTTGATGGGCCAGATGGATGGGCCTGTGGCTGGATTGGTAAAGGGCAGAGAGCTCCAGTCCGACTCAGACGCCAGCAAGGTGGAGGTGGAGTACTGGTTTGGGCTGGTATCATCAAAGATGAGCTTGTGGGGCCTTTTCGGGTTGAGGATTGAGTCAAGCTCAACTCCCAGTCCTACTGCCAGTTTCAGGAAGACACCTTCTTCAAGCAGTGGTACAGAAAGAAGTCTGCATCCTTCAAGAAAAACATAATTTTCATGCAGGACAATGCTCCATCACACGCGTCCAAGTACTCCACAGCGTGGCTGGCAAGAAAGGGTATAAAAGAAGAATATCTAATGACATGGCCTCCTTGTTCACCTGATCTGAACCCCATTGAGAACCTGTGGTCCATCATCAAATGTGAGATTTACAAGGAGTGAAAACATTACACCTCTCTGAACAGTGTCTGGGAGGCTGTGGTTGCTGCTGCACGCAATGTTGATGGTGAACAGATCAAAACACTGACAGAATCCATGGATGGCAGGCTTTTGAGTGTCCTTGCAAAGAAAGGTGGCTATATTGGTCACTGATTTGTTTTTGTTTTGTTTTTGAATGTCAGAAATGTATATTTGTGAATGTTGAGATGTTATATTGGTTTCACTGGTAAAAATAAATAATTGAAATGGGTATACATTTGTTTTTTGTTAAGTTGCCTAATAATTATGCACAGTAATAGTCACCTGCACACACAGATATCCCCCTAAAATAGCTATAACTAAAAACAAACTAAAAACTACTTCCAAAACTATTCAGCTTTGATATTAATGAGTTTTTTGGGTTCATTGAGAACATGGTTGTTGTTCAATAATAAAATTAATCCTCAAAAATACAACTTGCCTAATAATTCTGCACTCCCTGTACAGCTTACTGAGTTAATTATTACTTATCCCAGATTCTCAGCATATATTACAAGCAAACGAAAATGCCTCACCAGGTATATATATATATATGTGTGTGTGTATTTAAAAACTCAGAAAAGGACTGCACTTTCAAACAAGACTGGGTACACATCCTATGACCCTGCACAGTCCTGGGCGCTCAACAGCACTTACAGCGGTCTGAACAGTTTTCAGAGAAACAGACAGTTAACCCCAGACAAGTTTTGGTTCAAAGCACATAGGGAAATTTACAAAACAAAGTAATCAACAAAAAACACAAAAAAAGTCTGGCACTCTCTTGTAAGCACACAGCTAAGAGTAAACATGAAACTGGAAGAGTTAGTTACCGCATCTAGCCAAATAGTTCAAGCCCATAACCACGTTAAGGTCTCTTCCCTCCTGGGTCCCTGATGCTGTAACTCTTCCATGTTTGCTTTTACTCTTAGCTGTGTGCTCACAAGTGAGTGCCAGACTTGCTCTGTGTGTATATATATAGAAATATATACAATCCCCCTCCCCTCATTTATCTGCTGGCTGTCCGGGTTTTTTTTTTTTGGTAGGACAGATGACAACCCTACAAGATCACAATCCTGTATATATTGTGCAATAATAAACAAATTATCCAATAAAAAAACTTTAAGAAAAGGGATTTTAAATTTAAAGTTTAAGGGCTAAAAATGTTAAGCTTGAAAAATTATAGCCATTTTCAAATTGTTAAAAAATGTCAACATAACAACATAACAATAATTCTTAAAATTTGAACCTAATTACAAATAACATTCAGCATTATGATTTTGAACGAAGTCTCCTCGACAGTATATATCAAATTCTATGCAACAGTGACATCTGTTGGCTAATTTGAGGTACAGGCGATAACTTGGTGCAGCTACAGCAATTAAAAATGTCAGTGCCGACAATAAATCTTCCTAATAAGTGTACCCAGCCAAGGATTTATTGACATTAATTTGTAAGCAACATGCACACTTTTAAAACTGAAACAATGGCAGAGTGGCAATGTTTTTTTGGCACATTAAATGGATAATTTCAGTAATTCCAGCTCATCTTTCATTTTACTATAACCAAATTACTGACTTGCATAAGAAGATGCGTCATATGTTTACCATTTATTTAACATAATTCATGGTTAAAGTTTAATTCTTTAATTTTCAGGGACTGACCTTTTAAGAAACTTTGCCACAAGCAAATACTGCACCTTTCTCAGCAATGGGTTTGCAAGGAAAGTATAATCTCTTATTCAAAGTTACTATTTTTTCACTACCTAAAACTGATTTGATATCAGTCCACATTACTTATTGGTCAACAACATTGTGTATTTAAGAAAATATATATATATATATATATATATATATATATGATCCGGTCAGGCACTCTTTAAACCTCTTTAATAGTGACGTTTGTAATTCTTCAGTCTGAGGAAGGGGGACCACCCCAAAACGTCACTATTAAAGAGGTTTAATGACCGGAGAGTGCCTGACCGGATCTTCTTTATGCACAATTTGTTTGAAGTGCACCCCGGCAGTTGGTACAATTATTGGGCAATTTGGAGTGCTGAATCCATTGGAGGACTATATATATATATATATATATATATATATAAATATATATATATATATATATATATATATATATATATATATATATATATATTTATATATATATATATATATATTTATATAAATATTTGCATACAGTATATACATATATATGTGTGTGTGTGTATATACACACATATATACACACACACACACACACATATATATATATATATATATATATAATTATATATATATATATATTCATGTGGATTCACACTCTCACCGATGAAAGCAGCTACTAGGGGGACAGGACAGGTTGGAGATATCAACAATGAGGCAAAAGATCCACACTAGTGTTTATTACTTGGATTGGACCAAGCAAGTGCAGATCTTTTGCTTCATTATATCTCTCTATCTATCTATCTATCTATCTATCTATCTATCTATCATCAACAAAATAGTAATTGGAAAATTGTAATAAATTTCTCCCAAATACAGTGATGTTTCTGCGCTATTAAGTGCTCCTTCTTCATCAGACGATTCTACACAGCTCTATTTTCTCATAATTCTTCCTGCTTTAACCACTTTCCAATTAATTAATTATTTTTGTTCCCGTGATTGTTTTTTTTTTTTTTTGGAGCTTGAGCTTCTTTCATTCCATGTTCTAAATTGTTCATTGGTGTAGATATTTCTTTTATTTCTAGTATTGTCTCAATATTTCTTTGCAAACAAGATGAAATAACAACTTCTCTATATTCAGTAAAGACTAGAGCAATATTAAAAGGACATGAAACACATTTTTTTTTCTTTCATGATTCAGACACAGCACTGGTTTTCAAACCTGTACTCAGGCCTCCCCAACAAGTCAGATTTTCAGGATTACCTTGGGTGAGAGCAGGTAAAGTAACCATGGTTACTAATCAGATGATTATTTCATCTGTGCTTCAGTTCACATATCCTCAAAATGAGACCTGAGGAGCAGTTTTAAAACCAGTGAGACAGATCTTAAACAACTATCCAATTTACTTTTATTATCTAATTTCTTTTGTTGAAAGGGATACCTCAGTAGGCTCAGGAGCTATTATTGGCTCACCCAGTGTTCAGGCAGCTCCCAGAAATGCATTGCTGCTTCTTCAACAAAGGATACCACTTGAATGATGCAAATTAGATAACAGAAGTATACTGGAAAGTTGTTTAAAATTGTATTCTCAATCTGAATCATTAAATAATTTTCTTATTTTTTCTTGTTTTTTTAAATAAAAAGGCACATTACTGCCATGAATAAATAAAGTTTTTTTGTTAGGCTTGCAGACAACTCTCTGCAGTGCTCCTACTAATGTTTCTTGGCTGATAAGTACTAATGCCCATCGTTCCTATTGATCCAATGAGCACTAAGAGGAAGTTTACATTGAAATAGCTTTCACCTCACGTTTTTCAGGCACAATATATCATGCTAAGTTGCAGCTGAGCAGAGAGAGGGGGAGAAAGCAAATCCGCTGGTAGATTTGGCATTTTACTTTCCTGCCAAAGGTAGCTTCAGTTTCATTCCAGCCCATGAAAATGTATTTTTTCTCTCTTAATCCACCTCAGGTGTTTCCTTTTGGGTTGTTTGCAAAGTTTATTTAACTGGGGAAAGACAGTATAAGCTGTATATGATCTATACTGATGTATATTGCATTTTGTTTTGTGCAAAAGACACCGCCATTATTTAGGGTTTTCAAGTATGTGAGACCATTGGATTTTTTTAAAAATTTTATTTTTTATTTTATGGGTAGGCAGGATACAGAACAGAAAAATATAAGGGAATGTGGTAAAAAGGGATACAGAAAAAAGAAGCATTACATCATGTCAAGATACAATCATAGTTCCACATAGTTCTTCAGTTCAATCATTTTTCAAAACCTTGCACAAGACACATACAATTTCAATTATATTAATAACTTTAACCTTTTTTATTACAGAGGAAGGGGAAAAGGAAAAGTGGGAATGGGGAGAAGAAGAGAGAAAAAAAAAGGGTAAGGAAGGAACAAAACAAACCACAAGAAAAACAAAGAAAGAGAAAACACAAAGCGCTTAATAGGTCTTGCTGGATATGTGAATCCATATCCATTTATATGTTATTAACTAAAACAAACTTATTATTAATTGACTTAATGGCATGTTATACCTTGTTGGAGAGTGGGGTCGTACTCCAAGCAACAACCTGAGCCAACCGGCCCCTGAGACGTGGGGGGAACGAGGGAGAGAAAAACCCCCCAAAAAACCCTTCACTCCGTTAAACTATAGTTTGCCAATTGGTTGGAGCTTGTCCAAGTTCCAGTTGTTGTATAAGCCATCTTGATTTCCTTAATGGAGCAATTATTTGTAGTTGAACATCTAGTGATGTAACTAATATCTCATCCCCTAACTTAATCCCTTTTAACTCCTTTCTTAATGAAATTGCGAGAAGTTCTAAAGATAAGTTGAAAAGCAGCGGTGAAAGGGGGCAGCCTTGACGGATACCTTGTTGCAAAATGAATCTATCTGATATCTCGTCAATAACAATAATGGTGGAAGATGGAACCTGATACAACACACAGACAAAATGATAGAAACAACCTACTAGACCAAATCCTTCAAGTGCACTAAATAGATGGTCCCATATTATCGAGTTGAATGCTTTCTCTGCGTCAACTGTAAGCAGGACTAGGTCTATTCTGTTATGGGACTTTTTGCCTATAGGTTTGTTCCAAAAATGATCAATGACTAACATAGCTTTCCGGGAGTTTTTTCACCAGATTCCTACCCAACATAAAGCCTGCTTGATCCGTTGATTAATGAGTTCAAGTGTTGCTTAAGTCTATGTGAGATAGTGGCGGTTAAAAGCTTGTAGTCTTGATTCAATAAGGGTATAGGCCTGTATAAGGATAAGGTTTCTGGGTCTTTATCCTTTTTTAGAATTAATACCACATTGGATCACGTAAAAAACTTTGATTGCATTTGGTTTTTTATATAATATTCATTAAAAAGTGAGGATAATGTGGGGAGGATTTGGTCATGCAGGAGTCTATAGAACTCGGCTAGGAGGGCATCAGGACCTTGGGTTTTATTTAATTTGGCCTTTTTAATAGCTTCTGAAATCTCACTTAGTGAAATGGGTTCATTTAATTGGAGGAGATCCTGAGTAGCAATTTTAGGCAATTTTATACTTTGCCAAATTTTTTTTTATTCTCAGCATTGACTTCTACGGCCGAATAAACTTCCTGGAAATATTTGACAAATTCTCGCCTTATCTCTGAGATATTAGTAATTCTTTTGTTGCCACTTTTAATTGTTGCTATGAAATTTTTCTGGCTCCAACCCTTAGATAATTTAGCTAAAACTGTTGCAGATTTCCCGTAATGCCCTCTGAACCTAGCTTTCTGTTTTTTGTCATCCAGAATTACTCCTTGTTTCAAAAAAAGGTCTTTCTCTAATCTTGCAGCGGTATATTTACCCCAGGTAGTCTGGGATAGATTAAGTAGATATTTTCTGTAGGTATTCTTTACCTGATTAGCTAATTGTTCCTCCCTACTATTGTTCTTTTTCTTCCATTTACATATGAAAGCTTTAATTTCACCCCTAAATACAGATTTCGCTGTTTCCCAGAAAATGTCTGGGTTGTCTGTATATGCGGCATTAAACTCATGAAATTCTTTCCATCTTTCTTGTAGCCAATTCTTAAATTTAAGGTTATTTACTAAGTACTGGGGGGGGGGGGGGGGAAGAATCGTGATTTATTTGGACTTTTAGAGCAGATAGCATTAATCTCCAATATAATGATGGCATGATCCGAAATGATAATATCCCTGTTATCTGACTTAATCTCCAAACCCAGCATGTTACTTGATATTAAAAAATAATCAATTTGAGAGGACTTGAAAGTTTTGGCTTCGCAAGTATACTCCTTACTATCTGGGTGTTGTAATCTCCAAATGTATTTTATTGATAATATATAGCAAACATTTTGCAGTACCCTAGCTTTCCTGTTATTCCTAGACACTTGAGAAAAGTTAGACCTATCCAAAGCAGGGGCGAACGCCATATTCAAATCTCCGGCCAAGATGACATTCCTCCCAATGAAAGGAAGCAAATTCAAACTTAGCTGATCCCAAAATCATCTATCCAAGGAGTTTGGGCCATAAATATTACATAAAATAAATTGACATTTATTAATAAGTAATTCTATTATTTGAAATCTTCCTTATGTATCCTGATCCTGTGATATAATTTGATGAGAAAGTTGTTTATTAATCAAAATAGCAACTCCTCTTTTCCTTTTAGCATATGTTGCAAAGATTTCTCCTACCCACTTGGTTTTTAATTTAGATATTTCATGCGGTTTAAGGTGTGTCTCTTGAATAAATGCAATATCAGGCCTATGTTTCCCAAGCTCCTTTATAATAAGTTTCCTCTTAATTGGGGATGAGATGCCCCCAACATTCCAGGAGACAAATTTTAATTTCTCTGGCATTTAGAACAGAGGCAAAAGGGATCCCCAAAAAGTATATACGAGTATAAAATAAAAAAAATAAACACAAAAGAAAAAGTAGTGGTATACAGAAAAAAAACCCCTCAACCCCCCACACTCTCAGGCAACGATCGGGTCTCAGACATAGCCTATCCATCTGGGAACTCTGGATATACTAAAGTTTGGCTCCATATATGTCAATCTATTGAGTGTTTGGAGCAGAAGTGTTATTAGATTGCCTTCTTTTTCAAAGAGTAATTTTGGCTGGGTACAGAAATCTTTTTTTTCGCCTTATCTGGAAATATCAAAGATGCTGTATGCAACATATTTCAATAAAATTTAGTCATCACTTTGCAACATAATCTTAACCAGTGTCTAGATCAGCTAGCTTATGTTTATCTATGTTCCCCCAAAATATAACAGGTTTGACATACATCTAATCAATAATCATAATATAAAAAAAGACAAAAAAAAGGATTTCGCCGTGGGAGACACCAGATGCTTCTACACTGTGAATTCCACAGTATAGAAGCCAGAGTAGTATAGAAAAATCTCGACCTTAAGTTTATATGAAGGTTTGGAACAACCACTAAGGACATTTTATACATTTCTTAAACAAGAACAGGGAAGAGCTCAAATTTAGCTTATCTCTTAATACATAATACATAATACAGGGGGGGTCAGCAGAGGGAGGGCCGAAAAAAAAAAGAAAAGAAGAGTAATGGTAGTTTTTACAAGAGGGAAGTAGGAGAGAGTGTAACAAGCCCATAGATCTATTTATTTAGTCCTAAATTATGCAAAGGCATTAGTAACTGTCTCTGTGAGTTATCATTTTTGTATGATTTAATAAAGTCCAACCATTTTGTAACAAACCTATTTTGCTGCATTTCCGAATTGTTTGGGTTATCAAACTGTTCTATTATAAATTGTGATTGAAGTAAAAATGTTAGGTTATTAATGGTAGGTTCCCAATTTTTCTTCCAGTTCCTAAGAATAAGATATCTCCCCGCTAAAATTGTTGTATTAATAAACTCCCTATTATATGACTTATCTCGGGTATCTACTAAGAAAAAGATATGTTGAAGTTCTATTAAAAAATGTGTAGTTGTCACCTTAACTAGCCAAAATTGCATACGTTTCCAAAATTGTTGAATTTTTGGACATCTCCAAAACATGTGGACCAGGTTGGCCTCATAAGAACAACATCTAGGACATAGATTTTGAGATAGGGGATACCATTTGTTTATTCTGGCCGGAGAGATGTGTGTTCTGTTTAATATTTTGACATGCATTTCGCGCCAATTTGCAGATAATGTGGCTTCCTCTACAGCAATTATACTGTACTTCACTTTCTCTTCATCCAAAATTGGAATATCTGGTCACCATTTTGAACATATTTCTAAAACATTAGATTCCCCAAATTTAGATAAGATCATTTTATACCAATAGTTAATAGAGCATTTACCCATTTTAAATAATGACAGACCCATTTTAATACCTAAATGTGTCCAATCAACATTTCTATCTTTAGTTGTTTCACGATACCAATGCCTTACTTGTAGATATGCATAAAAATCTGTATTCTGGAGCTGAAAACGATCTTTAAGATTTTTGAACGTATGTACATTATGGGATTCCAATTCTTTTAGTTGAATTAAAAAAATCAACCCAGAGGCAGCCCATCTCCTAAATACTTTGTTATTCAAACCAGGGATAAAATGTGGGTTCCCTACAATAGGTAATAGATCAGAGGTAGAAGGATCACATTTTAGGATATGTTGTATATCCTGCCAGGCTAAAATAATATGAAATATAGTATATTTTTTCTTAATTTTCTTTGGAATATATCTTTTAGGACAATGCACTAGAGCACTTAAGGAGAAAGGATATATTAGTTTTTGTTCTGCTTCTAGAAACGCCACATAATTCCCACCAGTAAGCCAGAAATCATTGAATAAAACAGGGTAACCAAATCTTTTGCAGTGTTATGACTCGCTATAGTGGAACACACAACTTAAGTCTTGAGCTACCTATAGAACGACTCACATTAATCAGCAAAAAATGACAACTTGCTAAT
Source organism: Bombina bombina (assembly GCF_027579735.1). NCBI lineage: Eukaryota > Metazoa > Chordata > Amphibia > Anura > Bombinatoridae > Bombina > Bombina bombina. Next base: position 652,946,200 of record NC_069500.1, read on the forward strand.
TTTACAGAAGTCAGGGGCTAACCATAATATCTAGGTTATACTTGCAGGGTTTATTAATGGGTATCTTTACAACAATTACCACTGTGCATAAACCCAAGAATACCTTGGCATTACTTTAAGCTATATTCCTCACAGGCTAGCTTAATCTTGTTCTACAGGCTAGTTAAGTTAAGGAGTTATAATCTCCTATTGCCCTCACAAGAAAAATTAAAGATATAGGCCACGACCCAACTGTAAGTGTTGATGTGTTGACCAAATTAGATATGTAAAGAGCACCATCTATTGGACAACAGGATTAATTGCAGCATATATCAATTTATACATTTCTACTGGAATCAATAGTTATCTGCAGCGTGTTTAACTACTTGTATCACCCCCAGACCAGGATCATAGCCTCACGTCTGGGCCTTCTCTAGCAGTTAAACAGACCCCATAAGACTGTAGCAATAACCAACACAAACTAATTTCTCTTGCCTGCTCTTTAAGCCCCCTTTTAGCCGCTGTATTTTACTGAGTAAACAACATACTTGCTCCTTATAACGTCATGTCCCAGACCAAACACACGCTGAGATAAAGCTGACAGTCACCTTTCTGTTGCCATCAGGGTCCTCTGCACCAAGGTTAATACTTCCCAAACTCAGCTGTTTTGTAGGAAACTGGAACCAGGCCAGCCAGCTAGTGTAACCGCTTCAATCTTTCCAGAGAGAGGGGGTTACAAACTCCAGATACCTCTGTGTAGTCAAGCCCCGCCCTGCTTTCGTAGGGAATATGGATCCAAACACCTCTCAGCCTTCTCCCGTACCTTCACCTCGCCCGTAGCCGGCAACAAGACCAACATCCGGCTTGTCTCACTCCAGCTAGGGTCAGTTGTATCCAGGTGTCATTGGTGGTGTGGCTCAGCAGTTGAGCCCAGCAGCAACATGTGACTTCCTCGCCTGTAAGCAGACCGGGTCTGCCCGCTACCCAAACTGTAGTCGCCGAAGTACAGCCAAGGGATTTAGGCATCCTGGGGAGATATTCTTGGCCCTTCTTGAATTTAGAGCGCACAGTCAGCGTGCGTGTAATTGCAGACTCAGCCCAACCGGAAGTCCGAGACCACTGGATAAACAATTTTGTTGCCAATGGTTTTTATTTTTTGCAGTCAGATTCAAAAGTAGATCCTGGGGTTTACTAGGTGTTTATAATCCTGTATTTAGACTTGAGATCATTAAATACATTTGTAAATGTTGCCCTGCTTCAAAATATAGTTTCTGTGTTTAGTTGTTATAGTTAGGTTAGGTTAAAGGGACAGTCTACACCAGAATTTTTAATTGTTTTAAAAGATAGATAATCCCTTTATTACCCATTTCCCAGTTTTGCATAACCAACACAGTTATAATAATATACTTTTAACCTCTGTGATTATCTTGTATCTAAGCCTCTGCAAACTGCCCCTTTTTTCAGTTCTTTTGACAGACTTGCAGTCTAGCCAATCAGTGCCTGCTCCCAGATTACTTCATGTGCACGAGCACAGTGTTATCTATATGAAATATGTGAACTAACACCCTCTAGTGGTGAAAAACTGTTAAAATGCAATCTGAAAGAGGTGGGCTTCAAGGTCTAAGAAATTAGCATATGAACCTCCTAGGTTAAGCTTTCAACTAAGAATACCAAGAGAACAAAGCAAAATTGGTGATAAAAGTAAATTGGAAAATTGTTTTAAATTACATGCTCTATCTGAATCATGAAAGTTTATTTTGGCCTAGGCTGTCCCTTTAATATGTGTGTGTGTAAATAGGAGAATCTTTCTTCATTTAGTGTATTAACAATATGGGTCTGCAGGATTCTTAAATATATAAATGGGACCCTTCTTTTTCTTTTTGCCACTACCCATACAAAGGACAGTTTTTCCAGGGGTTCTCTGTAAATCTTGGTGAATTAAATAGCTTGTCTTTGATGTTTTAGTATTGTTAAAGTTTTGATTGGCATATGATTCTATCCAAAGTCCTTTGCTGCATTCAGAATCCTGTTTCTGGAGTTTCTACATCTGTTCTTACAGTCAGGAATATTGGGCTCCTGCATATTGTCTATTAAAGTGATTACATATTTTACACTGATTTAATGGCCACAATTCTGACGTGTCCGCCGCCAGTTGCGCACGCAAGGAATGTTGGCTGCACGAGGCAGCCAAAAGAATGTTGGATGCGTGCGCAGCCAAAAGAATTCACCTGGATGCAGTGTAGGCAAACAAAGCCTTAAAAAAAACTAAACACGCAATCGCCCGCACGAAACAACAAAAAATACATAACTACCCACAAGAAATAAAAAAAAACTAACAGCCCGCACAAAGTTTAACAAAACAACTAACCTCCCACACGAAGTATTAACAAACACCGAAACTGCCAACATCGCAAAATAATAAAGTAATTAACCACTAATCTGCAAATAACATCAGTGAAATATTAACCCCTTAACTGCCAACCCCCACATCGCAATAAACCTAATTAACCTATTAACCCTTAAACCACCAAACCTCAATATTGCAATAAACCTAATTGACCCCTAAACCGACAAACCCCCACATCGCAATAAACCTAATTAACCTATTAACTCCTAAACCACCAACCCCTCACAATGCAAATAACTAATTTAATTACTAAGCCCCCAACCTAACACCCCCTAAATTAACCCCAATACAAAGTTATGCTTAACTAAAACCTAACATTAAATTACAAAAAAATTATCTAAAATTACAAAAAAATAAAAAACTCTAGAATTCCAGAAAAAAATAAACAAAATTATGAAAAATAAAAAAATTAAACCTAATCCCTATGAAAATAATAAAGCCCCCCTAAAATAAAAACACCCCCTAAACTAAACTACCAATAGCCCTTAAAAGGACCTTTTGTAGGGCATTGCCCTAGTTAAACAGCTCTTTTACATTGAAAAATCACTAAATCCCCCCTAACAGTAAAAACACCCCATCCATCAAACCCCCCTAAATAAAAAAAAAACGCTAAAAGAAACTAAAGGGGCATTTGTATTGGCATTGCCCTTAAAAGGGCATTCAGCTCTTTTACTGCCCTTAAAGGGGCAATCAGCTCTTTTACAGCCAATTAAATCCCTAATCTTAAAAATCCAAAAAAAATCTTAACACTAAGCCCTAAATAGGTACTCACCATTTCTGAAGTCTGGCAAAGAAGGTCTTCTTCCAGGCGGTTCCTTCATCTTCTATCTTCATCCGGAGCGAATAGGATTTCAGTAGCTCTAATCCTATTGGCTGATTTCAAAATTTCAGCCAATATGAATGCAAGGTACCCCAAATTGATTGCGGTACCCTGCATTCAATCTTCAGTGTACAATGGACATCGGAGCCTCCACGCCACCGAGGACCGCCGCTGTTGAGGACCGTCGTTGAGGATCCACGCATTGGGGAAGACAGCTCCGCACCTTCGCTCTGTGCCACCTTAGTTTTGGATGAAAATAGAAGATGATGGAGCTGCCTGGAAGAAGACCTTCTCCACCTATTTGGGGTTTATTTATTTTTTGGGGTGGCTTTTTTTTAGATTAGGGTATTTTGGACTGGAAAAGAGCTGATTGCCCTTTTAAGGGCAGTAAAAGAGCTGAATGCCCTTTTAAGGGCAATGCCCATACAAATGCCCCTTTAGGGGCAATGGGTAGTTTAGTTTTTTTTTATTTTGGGGGGTTTGGTGGGTGGGGGGTTTTACTGTTAGGGGGTAATTGGTAATTTGTTTAGTTAAAAGAGCTGTTTAACTTAGGGCAATGCCCTACAAAAGCCCTTTTAAGGGCTATTGGGCTATTTTAGTATTAGATTAGGGGGTGTTTTTATTTTGGGGGGATTTTTTTATAGGGGTATTAGTTTAGGTTTAAATTTTTTATTTTGGATAGCTTTGTTTATTTTTTTCTGTAATTTTACATTTCTTTATATTGTGTAATTTTAGCTTTGGGGTTTGTAGTTTTTTTCTTTTTTTTTACATAGACTGCCCTCTGGGCAGGCTTATCGCCTAGTAAACTATAAACAAAAATACATGTATCACAGAGTTCAAACAGTTTTAACAGTGGTTTATGATAGAAAAAGATAATATAGACAAGCAAAATTAAAACATAGAAACCTAATAATGATAATTATGCTGAACATTTGAATGCTGGTTTAATTTACTTGAAGGAATAAGAAACACAATTTTTTTCTTTCAGGATTCAGATTTTTTTTGTTCAGCACCCTGGGTAGTGCTTGCAGATTGGTGGCTACATTCAGTAGCCCCTGGTTGCGGCTGGGACCTGTGAAAAAGTGTTGGACATAGGTACTATGTGAACACATAACACTAGGCAAAGTACTCTGTGACATGGTACCTATGTACAATTGGCACAAGGGGTTAAACAGCTGAGGACTACAGGAGCAAGGTGACTTCTCACCATGCTATTGTTTTTCCTCCTGTACCTGCGGCTCTCTTTAAATCTGTTCTCTTCTTTTATCTATTATAGAAGCCAGTTGTTAAATCTCTGCATCTTCATACCGGTCACCTCCATCTTGGTACGCATGCATTGTTACATCCTGTGATGGAAGCGGTGCACTTTTACTGATCAGTGATGTCATTGGCTTTTTTCAGCTGTACCTTGCACTTTACATTAGATTGCACAATAGAAAGTGGAAGCTTTACTTTTTTTTTCAAAACAGAATTTACATAATAATAATAAAAAATCCCTCAGAAATAATATAGAGCAATTCAGCCACTGCAAAAATATACAACACCTGGGGGTAGATTTATCATAGTGCGAGCGGACATGATACGATGTAGCGTATCATTCATGTCTGCTGCACATCGATAAATGCTGACAGCATACGCTGTCTGTATTTATCATTGCACCAGCAGTTCTTGTGAATTGCTTGTGCAATGCAGCCTCGTGCAGATTCGCAGACAATCGGCCGCTAGCAGGGGGTGTCAATCAACCTGATCGTATTCAATCGGGTTGATTTCTGTCCGTGGCCTCAGAGCAGACGGACAAGTTATGGAGCAGCGATCTTTAGACCACTGCTTCATAACTTCTGTTTCCGGCTAACATGGGCATCGAGCTCAATACCGAGCTTGATAATTCGGCCCCCTGATCTGTATTGGGCCCTCTAAACTGAAATGTACATGAATGGCTTGTGCCATTCATTCATCTATACATCTATTCATTCATTCATCATTCATCTATACATCTATTCATTCATTCATCATTCATCTATACATCTTTTCAGTATCTTACCACCTTTAGAACTCTCCAGCTGCCACTGATACATATTAAAAATTGGAACAACAATAACGTCATTTCCATATAGTAAATGCGTTCTGATGAATGTAACAGATTGCACATTCACTATACATTACCCGTGTTAAGATTTAAATCAAACACATCTGTTTAGTTACTTTTCTGTTTGAGAAAATAATTAGCTTGGTTTGCCTTAGTGAATGAGATGCTTCCTATTGCTATCATATAATACATTTTTCCTTAACATATGGGGATTTTGCTGTGTAGTGGATGATGCACACTATGGAGAAAAAATGCTTTTTTTCAACCTCCTACTTTCTGTTTTCGTCTCAGCTTAATAAACTATCTTGTGTTTTTGTTCTACATCAAACACTTAAAAAAAATCTGACTGGCATATTCTTCTCATGCATTCTGACAACAATATTTGCAAATCACTTACAAGAGGCAAATTCCACTACCTGTATATACAAACATTTTTTTATTCTTAACACGCTTCTAAATTTTACACAGCATAGAGAAGTGCGTTATCTTAATATGTTTATGTGCATTAAGAAAACACCACTATTATACAGTGCATATGCCAACATTTATGATTTATGGGCTGCTAAATTTAGCAATACGGTTTTGATATTGCTTGGAGTATTATATAAACACACTTCTGTGTGCGAGTCACCTACGGAAAACAATAGCATACACCTCTTTAGCAAAAGCTTGTACTGGCTCAATTAATCATTTTAACTGCTGTATTCATTTTGGATAAACAAAATATGCTTTAGATGATATGTCCTAGAAATCTAGTCAGCCTTATAAAATGCTGGTCTTTGCTGCTATACTCTCATTATCGCTTTGCAAATAGTTTCCTGAAAGGGAAAAAAAACTATTCAAGCAAAATATTAAACAGCCCCCATTTGTCTTGTTCCTACAGGGAACAAGCAGGAACCTGCTGCGGCTGAAAATATGCGGTCATTATAAAGCTTGCAGTGAAATTGCTTCTTTCTCTCCCTCTTTGTTGATGTTGTTGCCTGGATGATCTTGCATTGAAATTGGTAATATTCACTCCTTCCACTCACTGTGCTGCTCTTCAGCTTCAAAACGTCAGACAAGATACAAGTTTGCTTTCGCACTTTCACATTTTTTATCTTCCAATTTGCTTTTTTTTTTTTAATATGTGAGAGACAAAATCTCATCATTTTTTGTCAGTATCAGCTCTGAAGGGAAAAGCGCTGTCCTTCTCCATTGATCGTGTCTGTGTGCTGATTCATTTTATAGTCTGAGATTCAATTCTACAGAAAAATGTTTATTGGGGCAAAAATAGACATATGTAGGGTGACCATATTGCCGCTTTACAAAGGGACACATGAAAAATACATATGTCAGGGCTGTTTAAAGAAGTGTTGTGAATAATGTTCCATTATAAGAACCCTGACATATGTATTTGTCATATATGCCCTGTTTTAAAGCAGCAATTTGGCCACCCTACATATAGGGCTAGATTACGAGTGTAGTTCAAAATTAAGCTCTCGCAAGCTCGATATTTGCGCTCCACTCAGTAATATCGGCGCACGCAAATGTGTGCTGGTATTACAAGTAAATCACAATGAAAACACAACGTCGTGTTCGTTTTGCATGGAAGCTTTGTGCTCACGAGAGCTCACTTCCATAGGCTCCAATTTGCGCAGCGAAGGAGGAGGTAAGTCGCGCAGCATTGGGCAGCATATTTAAAACATATATGAAAATATATATATATTTATATATTAACACATAAATATATATGTATATAAGCATATACAGTACATATATATTTACAGTTTAAACACAGTCTCCATGACCGTTATGTAAAGGCACTTTAACACCTTATAACTGCTTTGTGCAGTTATTTTAATAAAAAAAAATAAAAGATGCTCATTTTCTTTTTTTTTTTAGAAACGAACTGAACACTTTATTTTGGGGGAAATTGGGGGACATTTTTCATTACCCAGAGATAACTAAATTATAAACATTGTAGTGCTAAATTGGCTTATTTCACTTGGCATCCTTTGCTAAAATGTATCTTAATTGCATGTAACCATTCCTAAGTAGGCACAGGAGTGTAAATATGACATGAGCATTATTTGTATAACAATTACAAATGCTATTGCAAATGCTACCATATAGTAAGAGATTAGAAGGCCTTGGACAAAAAAAAAAAAAAACTGAAAAGCTTGGAAAACCCCCACATATTTGTATGGATATTTTTTTTTGCAATGATAAATAACATGTTTATTACAGGGTGTTCCTTTATTTAAACCTCCAATATTATGTCATAGAACTATATAACATGAAGACTTTTATGTAAGACTACGTAAAGTATGAAATGATTTCAATTCCTGTTCACTGAGGATAAGAAAATGCTGGAATGCATTTCAAATGCTGAGAAAATAATGAGGATACAATTCTCAAATGCAAAAGAAAAATGCATTTCTGTCTTTAGGTTGCACTGCAGTGAAAAGGGTTTGTTTCTTTTGCTTGTGAGCTCTATATTGTTGGTATAGTATAGTTGATGGAACAGTTTTTGCCCTCTCAGTTAATTGAAAGAGAAGAGTTTAAATATCTCTGAATTCAGAAAACTAAACCATAATTACCTGCATTAGTTTATCTTCATAGCCATTATCTAATTAAAGGGACAGTCTACACAAAAAATGTAATTGTTTAAATAGGTAGATAATGCATTTACTACCCATTCCCCAGCTTTGCACAACCAACATTGTTAGATGAATATACTTTATAACATTTAAATCTCTACATTTCTGCCAGTTTCAAAAGCTCTATTGACAGCCTCTTAATCACAGGCTTTTGTATTTGCTTTTCACAACAGGAGACTGATAGTTCATTTGGGCCATATAGATAACAATCGCCTAGATTTAGAGTTCTGCGTTAGCCGTCAAAACCATCGTTAGGGGCTCCTAACGCTGGTTTTGTCCTCCCGCTGGTATTTAGAGTCAGTCAGGAAAGGGTCTAACGCTCACTTTGCAGCCACGACTTTTCCATACCGCAGATCCCCCTACGCCATTTGCGTATCCTATCTTTTCAATGGGATCTTTCTAACGCCGGTATTTAGAGTCTTGGCTGAAGTGAGCGTTAGAAATCTAACGACAAGACTCCAGCCGCAGAGAAAAGCCAGGAGTTAAGAGCTTTCTGGGCTAACGCAGGTTCATAAAGCTCTTAACTACTGTGCTCTAAAGTACACTAACACCCATAAACTACCTATGCACCCCTAAACCGAGGCCCCCCCACATCGCCGCCACTCTAATAAATTTTTTTAACCCCTAATCTGCCGTCCGCACACCGCCGCCACCTACATTATCCCTATGTACCCCTAATCTGCTGCCCCTAACACTGCCGACCCCTATATTATATTTATTAACCCCTAATCTGCCGACCGGACCTCACCGCTACTATAATAAAGTTATTAACCCCTAATCCGCCTCACTCCCGCCTCAAAAACCCTATAATAAATAGTATTAACCCCTAATCTGCCCTCCCTAACATCACTGACACCTAACTTCAAGTATTAACCCCTAATCTGCCGACCGGACCTCACCGCTACTCTAATAAATGTATTAACCCCTAAAGCTAAGTCTAACCCTAACCCTAACACCCCCCTAAGTTAAATATAATTTATATCTAACGAAATAAATTATTTCTTATTAAATGAATTATTCCTATTTAAAGCTAAATACTTACCTGTAAAATAAACCATAATATAGCTACAATATAAATAATAATTATATTGTAGCTATTTTAGGATTAATATTTATTTTACAGGCAACTTTGTATTTATTTTAACCAGGTACAATAGCTATTAAATAGTTAATAACTATTTAATAGCTACCTAGTTAAAATAATTACAAAATTACCTGTAAAATAAATCCTGACCTAAGTTACAATTAAACCTAACACTACACTATCAATAAATTAATTACATACAAATACCTACAAATAAATACAATTAAATAAACTAACTAAAGTACAAAAAATAAAAAAAGAACTAAGTTACAAAAAATAAAAAAATAATTTACAAACATTATAAAAATATTACAACAATTTTAAGCTAATTACACCTACTCTAAGCCCCCTAATAAAATAACAAAGCCCCCCAAAATAAAAAAATGCCCTACCCTATTCTAAAATAAAAATTGAAAAGCTCTTTTACCTTACCAGCCCTTAAAAGGGCCTTTTGCGGGACATGCCCCAAAGGATTCTGCTCTTTTGCCTGTAAAAAAAAGCATACAATACCCCCCCAACATTACAACCTACCACCCACATACCCCTAATCTAACCCAAACCCCCCTTAAATAAACCTAACACTAAGCCCCTGAAGATCTCCCTACCTTGTCTTCACCACGCCGGGTATCACCGATCCGTCCAGAAGAGGGTCCGAAGCCTTCATCCAAGCCCAAGCGGGGGCTGAAGCGCTCCATCATCCGGCTGAAGTCTTGATCCAAGCGGGGGCTGAAGAGGTCCATCATCCGGCTGAAGTCTTGATCCAAGCGGGGGCTGAAGAGGTCCATCATCCGGCTGAAGTCTTCTATCAAGCAGCATCTTCAATCTTCTTTCTTCCGGCTCCATCTTCATCCCGCCGACACGAAACATCCATCCTGGCCGACGACTTCCCGACGAATGACGGTTCCTTTAAGGGACGTCATCCAAGATGGCGTCCCTCAAATTCCGATTGGCTGATAGGATTCTATCAGCCAATCGGAATTAAGGTAGGAAAATTCTGATTGGCTGATGTTAGGGAGGGCAGATTAGGGGTTAATACTATTTATTATAGGGTTATTGAGGCGGGAGTGAGGCGGATTAGGGGTTAATAACTTTATTATAGTAGCGGTGAGGTCCGGTCAGCAGATTAGGGGTTAATAATTGTAGGTAGGTGGCGGCGACGTTGGGGGCGGCAGATTAGGGGTTAATAAATATAATATAGGTCTCGTTCGGTGTTAGGGGCAGCAGATTAGGGGTACATAGGGGTTAATAATAATATGCAGGGGTCAGCGATAGCGGGGGCGGCAGATTAGGGGTTAATAAGTGTAAGGTTAGGGGTGTTTAGACTCGGGGTACATGTTAGGGTGTTAGGTGCAGACTTAGGAAGTGTTTCCCCATAGGAAACAATGGGGCTGCGTTAGGAGCTGAACGCTGCTTTTTTGCAGGTGTTAGATTTTTTTTCAGCTCAAACGGCCCCATTGTTTCCTATGGGGGAATCGTGCACGAGCACGTTTTTTAAGCTGGCCGCGTCCGTAAGCACCGCTGGTATTTAGAGTTGCAGTGGCGGTAAATTATGCTATACGCTCCCTTTTTGGAGCCTAACGCAGCCCTTCTGTGAACTCTAAATACCAACGGTATTTAAAATGTGCGGGGGAAAAAAAGCACGCGTAGCTAACGCACCCCTTTGGCCGCAGAACTCTAAATCTAGGCGAATGTGTTCACGCCTGGGAAGTTATTTAAGAGTTAGCACAACACAGTAACAAATGCAACTCAATAGATTTTAAATAGTCACAGTCATGTGATCAGGGGGCTGTCAGAAGATGCTTAGATACAAGGTAATCACAGAGGTAAAAAGTATTTTAATATAACTGTATTGGTTTTGCAAAACTGGGGAATGGATAATAAGGGATAAGGGATTATCTATTTTTTAAAACAATAACAATTTTATTGTAGACTTCCCCTTTAAGTGAGTGCCAACTTCTTAATACATGGGACGATAAACCAATATTTTAGAAGCCCTAAAGGTCACATAATAATTTATGGATATTAAACACACAAGTGATATGTTTCCGAAAAATCTCTAGTGCTACAGGGCCAGCTTTAGATGATGTTGCAGGGTGCCCTCTATATGCTAATATTCCCTTCAGACACCTTATTTAAGTTTTCCCATGAACCAGACGTCCCCAAAACATACTTTTTTAGTGATCTAAATGATTGAGAAAGATCAGGTGTTTCTATAATTTCAGTACTTTCTAGATCCATTTGTAAAAAACATAGGGTCAGAATTGAGCACTAACATTTACACACGAGCGATAAGGGGTTTATCGCGGGTGTTTGTGCTCGTCGAGTTTACCGCTGGTATTACAAGTTGAAAGTAAACACGTTCGCTTGGGCGCAATTGCGATTTACGCTAGAATGATTACCGCGTCCTCAGTGCTCTGGGTAACTGATTCGTGAAACTAAAAAGTGTCACAAAAGACACCAAATATACATTACAAAGTACAGTTAAACTCATAATAACACCATCTAATAAAAATTTTATAAAAAAAATATTGCACACGAAAATTATGAAGACTCAAAGAAATGAGGTCTCAGGTGTTAGAAAAAAATAAAAAGGCAGGCAAAAGGCTTTAACATAGACATACATACATATACATCTCTAAATATGTATATGTGTATGTAAATGTGCATATATATATATATATATATGTATATAAATATATATATATATATATACTGTATGTCTTATATGTGTTCATATGTATTTATATGTATTTATATGTGTATATATGTATTTACAGACATATATACACATACAAACACATAAATATGTACACATATATAAACATTTACATAAGTGCATTGGAGCCCTTTGCAGTTAAAGTGATGGTAAATCCGATATTGTGTACGCATTCACGTATTCCCCCATACAAGTCAATGGAGAAAAAAGGTGGAAAAATACCTAACACTCTACTCGCGCGCAAACCTGATTTATACCTATATATATATATATATATATATATATATATATATATAGACAAAAGATAAATGAACCAATAGAAAGAATCCACTGAATCACTCCCAGGCGCTCACTGTCAAATAAAGCAATGCCACCAGGTATATATTCTATACCCAGCACCTCATAGAGGTATATATATTTTCAGTAGGTAGTGTCCAGCTGCCAAAACCCAAAAGGAATAGAGGAGACCTATCACTCCTCAAAAAAGGAACATAAAAAGAAAGGGGCAGGGTGGCGCAGACAACTCAAACTAAAAATATATAATATATATAATAAGTGAATATAATAAGTTAATATATAAAATTTGTACAGTTTATAGTAAAATATTATGGCAATGCATAGTTAAAAATAAAATAAAATAAATAATATAATGCAATATTAAGTTACAAATGTCCATAAGCTATATCAAAAATCCTAAACGATCAGAGGTAATCAGGAGCACATCAAATGTAGAGGATAGAGTCTTCAGATTTTAATCCCCTATTAGATGTGCACTTACTTGAATGAACCTCAATCACATGAGGTAAGAATGTAGCACTTTCAATACAGAATAAGGCACTCCCTGTAGAAAAGATAGAATCATCCACTGGATCTCCCAGAATGCAGACTTCTGTATCTTGGAATATGGATAGTAGAATCCTCCAAAAGTCCTCGTGCTCTCTTTAGTAAGTAGTAACTTCCAATTCCAGAGTTGGTGTCATATGAAGAGAACCAGAAAAGCAAACATAGTGTAAAACTGCTTTAATGGAACATAAATGACATACAATAAGGTACACTCACATAAAAAACCTCAACTAATGAGGTATGAAGAGAGCACATAGAAATGATAAAGCTGCAGCCCAGGAATTCAATAGGTGTCCGCAGTGGGAATCTTGGTTCAAAGGCAGATGCAGGCTCCACATTTACAGAAGTATCAAAATAGTTCATATAATTTATACAACAGGTAATGTACCTTCCTTAGAAAATCTTACGCGTTTCGAAGGGTTAAATAAATTAAGTTCCCTTCTTCATCAGAGATACAGGCTATTACAGGACTCACCTATAAATAGTACCCCAAAAAAAGTGGCTACATTCTTCTCGAGATCCACCGCGGGAGGTTTGACACGCACGCCGGCATTTCCTGGGTCCGTGACACGCAAAGCGTACTTCCGGACATGCGCTTATGCCAGGACCTCTAGCTCAGGGTAAACTGTTGTCATGGATACAGACAACATAGTTCCCTTAAACCATGCTTAAAATATCCTAGAATCTATAAAAACATTAATATCTTTAAGCACATATTAAAAGGATTATATATATACAAAGATTATTTTATACCTGAACACTTTTCAACAGAATCAGATAATATAAAATACATAAAATATATAAAAAAACTCCATAAATTATTATATTTATAAAAAGCGAAATTTCATAACATATCATGTATAATAAAAGGGAATTGGTATCAATTAAAAGACATCATATGGAAATGACGGACTTATCAGATTTTAGGTGTGAATAAAAATATATAAATATAAATATATAAAATATAATATATAATATATAAGTATATGTCCATTTACAGATCCATATTAGTTAATTAGGTTTTATAATACTTAATATTTCTAAAAAATACCATAAATGATATTATTAATACTTTAAAATATAATATAAATCAATTAAGTAAACCTCAACCTCAAAAGGGGATGGAGGAGGGAGGGGGATTTCAAAATATAAGATACATAATACTAAAAGATGCATATGTATATATATATATATCACAATATTAACAGTTAAAGAGCGATAAAAAGTGGATCTATAGGAAAGCAGCAATATCTATATCCACATTTAGTCCAGCTGGGACCCTAGTGTTGAATGCATGGATCCAATATGTTTCTCTTTGTCTAAGAAGAGTTTCCCTATTGCCACCCCTAATTCCAGTATTGACCTGTTCTAAAATCGTGCCCCTGAGGCACTCAGGGTTTTCATTGTGTATCTGTCTATAATGTTCAGACAGGTTATGGGATTTCAGACCTTCTTTGATGTTGGTCACATGCTCATAGAGCCGTTTCTTATATGGTCTGGTAGTTCTCCCTATGTACTGGAGATTACAACTACATTGTAATAGATATACTACATATGTGGTTTTACAGTTGACAAGGTTTTTAATCCTACATTCCTTGCCATTTGAAGTGGAGGTAATACTCTTCGTAGGTTTTTTTCCATGGTACATTCTCTCACAAGATACACAATTCAATCTATTGCATCTATAAAATCCTATAGATTCCTTACTTAGCCAATTCTCCTTTCTTTTTGTATCCTTCAATAGACTTGGGGCTATAATGGTTTTTAGGTTTCTATTCCTTCTAAAGATACAGGTAGGTTTAATCCCTATCTTATCCCTCAATAAATCATCCTTCTGAAGGATGTACCAATGCTTTTTCAGGATCTGTTTAATACCTCCTGATCCTTCATTGTAGGTAGAGATAAAACAAGTTTTATTTTCACCAAATTCTTTTTCCCTATCTGGTATTGGAAGGCCAGATATGTCTTTAGGCCTGAATTTCTCTTCTACCTTATTATATGCCTTTTCAATCCATTTCTTTTTGTATCCTTTTTCCAGGAATTTTTTAGTCAGTTTATCTGCTTCTATTGTATAATCATCATAGTCTGTGCAGTTCCTTCTTATTCTTTCCATTTGTCCCACCGGGATATTCTTTATCCAGGATACATGATGGCCACTGGAAGCATGAATGTACCCATTACTATCTGTTTCTTTTGTAAACAGTCTAGTTTTTATGGTACTCTCTTGATGAAATAAGATAAGGTCCAAAAATTCTATTTCCTCCTTACTATGTTTTTCAGTGAACTTCAGATTCATGTCATTGACATTGAGATATTCAAAGAATTTGGTCAGGGAATCTTCCCCTCCCTTCCATATCAAAACTATATCGTCAATGAATCTTAACCAATTTACAACATTATCATAGAATGGGTTATTGTGCCATACATATTTTTCCTCCCAAAAACCCATGTACAGGTTGGCGTAACTGGGGGCAAATTTAGTGCCCATAGCTGTTCCGCCAACCTGTACATAATAATCATTTTCAAATAGGAAATAGTTTTTTTCCAAAATAAATTTGATTGCTTCTTTCAGAAATGTCTGTTTATTTAATGCCAGATTTGTGGAAGTATCTAGCCAGTATCCTACTGCTTCAATCCCCAATTTATGTGGGATATTTGTGTATAGGGCTGTTACATCAATTGTAGCCCAAATATAATCTGCTTCCCATTTAATCTTGGTTATCTTAGATATAGTATCAGGGGTGTCTTTAATATAGGATTTCACTTTTGATACTATGGGTTGTAAATAATGGTCCACATATTCAGATAGTGGAGAAGTTAAAGAGTCAATACCAGCAATAATTGGTCGACCCGGAGGATTCTGTATGTCTTTGTGGACCTTAGGTAAATGATAAAATATTGCCGTTTTAGGCTCCTTTCTGTCCAAAAATATGAATTCATCGTTGTTTAAGATCCCCTCATATTTGGCATTGTCAAGCAAATGAGAGTATTGTTGTAAAAAAGTACTAGTGGGATTTTTTTGGAGTTTTCTATAGGTAGTATGATCATCAAGAAGTCTTTTAGCTTCTCTTACATATATCTCCCTGTTTTGAATCACCACTCCACCGCCTTTGTCGGCTTCTCTTATCACAATCCCAGCATTTTCAGAAAGAGTTTTAATTTCCTCCTTTTCCTTTTTATTAAGGTTATCATGTCTAATTTTATAGTTCTTGCAGTATTCATCGAATTCCTGACCAACAAGGGTTTCGAAGACCGAAATATAATGACCCTTAGAGTTTAGTGGATAGAAGTTGGAGGGTAACTTTAATGTCGAAAATTGTTTGTACATTATTTTATTATTTTCCTCCAATTCAGGTTCCCCCATATTCTGACCCCCACTGGTCTCCAGTTCTTCCAAGATGCACAAAGTATCTAAATCCTCCTTTTCAAGAATAATATTCAGATTGTTTTCTGCTTTATTTAATTGATCTTTCTGATTTTTGGCAAAATGCCTATCTAATGTGAGTTTCCTCACAAATTTCTGTAGATCAATATATAGAGAGAATGGATTGGGTCCTCTAGTAGGGGCAAAGGATAAACCCTTCCTAAATAAATTTAAAGTGTTCTCAGGAAAGGTTTTATCAGTTAGATTAAATATTTTTACACTTTTTAATAATCCCATTCTATATTTGTTCTGTTCCTTTTTGGATTCCCGGCTTCGTACCAATTTCCCTGCTCTACATCCTCTAAATTTCTTTCTAGACCTCTTTTTTGACTTTGCCTTCTCCATTGCGGAGTAGGTGGTCTGTTCCGAGGTTGTTGCTGTGGACTCAAATGTTGGTCCCTGAAGCGTTGTTCCAAAAAAGTCTGTTTATTTGTTTTGTTATTTCTATTTTGTTCAAAATTTTGTTGTCTTTTTAATTTTTGCGTATTAATGTGACCCTGTATTCTTAAATCCATGCCTCCATGTTTAATATGGCTCATTTGTTTATTGGGTACCCTATTTGAGGGAACTCTCTTCCTATTGTTAGCCTGGATGTTTTTTGGGTGATTTTGAACTATCCCCACTTTATCATGCTTATTCCTATTATTATAATTAATATAGTTCCTTTTATTAGAATTTATCGTGGTCTTGGGGTGTCCAATAATTGGACCCTCCCCCCACATAGTGCCATCCTCCCTATAATCAGGGGAATAGATGTCGGTCCAATCCCAGTTGGAACCTCCTTCTTTCGGATCATTCTCCCTTCTGTTATCTACTTCATGAAATACCTGATCATCCAAGTCCTCCCCATTTTCATTGGGTCGACTCGTGGATCTTCCTTCTATATTGTCTGTCCCAGATAGTAGTTTAGAATTCTCTTCATCCTTTTGTTTTTTTAGGCTATAATCCCTTAAAAATTTAATTTTCTTTTTGTTTTCAACTTTGGATTCAAAGATTTCTATTTTCTTTTTGTTCGCCAAATCCAGTTCCTTATAATATAGATCCCCTTTAAAATTGTTTAATCTTACTCTAATATCATTAATTTGAGTAGTGGCCATAGATACTTGCTTTTGTCTGTATCTAATTAAAATGTCTATCAATTTAAAGGAGATTTCCTCCATACTATTATCCCATTCAGTTAAAAGTTCTACTTCTGATGGATCCATTATAGCTACTTTCTCAAATTTCAGGCCTTTAGGTATGATCTTATATTTGACATACCTTTCTAAATTTGTACAGTCATGCCAACTGAGAAGTTGCTTTTTGGTTAGTTTCTCTAATTTTTCAAACAAATGTTTGGGATTAGTGATACTTAGATTTTCATTGAGGATTTCATTCCCTTCATCAATAGACAGATTCTTTGCTTTATTTATTGGGTCAAAATAGGCCCCATATTCAAAGTCTAATGATTCAGCCATAATTAAAAGTAAACAGCCTCTATTAAAAAGACCTATATATAAGTATATATGTGTGTAAGAGGACAAAGCTATGAAAGTATAGCAGCCAGGGAAATAGGAAACAATACAGAGACAAAAGATAAATGAACCAATAGAAAGAATCCACTGAATCACTCCCAGGCGCTCACTGTCAAATAAAGCAATGCCACCAGGTATATATTCTATACCCAGCACCTCATAGAGGTATATATATTTTCAGTAGGTAGTGTCCAGCTGCCAAAACCCAAAAGGAATAGAGGAGACCTATCACTCCTCAAAAAAGGAACATAAAAAGAAAGGGGCAGGGTGGCGCAGACAACTCAAACTAAAAATATATAATATATATAATAAGTGAATATAATAAGTTAATATATAAAATTTGTACAGTTTATAGTAAAATATTATGGCAATGCATAGTTAAAAATAAAATAAAATAAATAATATAATGCAATATTAAGTTACAAATGTCCATAAGCTATATCAAAAATCCTAAACGATCAGAGGTAATCAGGAGCACATCAAATGTAGAGGATAGAGTCTTCAGATTTTAATCCCCTATTAGATGTGCACTTACTTGAATGAACCTCAATCACATGAGGTAAGAATGTAGCACTTTCAAAACAGAATAAGGCACTCCCTGTAGAAAAGATAGAATCATCCACTGGATCTCCCAGAATGCAGACTTCTGTATCTTGGAATATGGATAGTAGAATCCTCCAAAAGTCCTCGTGCTCTCTTTAGTAAGTAGTAACTTCCAATTCCAGAGTTGGTGTCATATGAAGAGAACCAGAAAAGCAAACATAGTGTAAAACTGCTTTAATGGAACATAAATGACATACAATAAGGTACACTCACATAAAAAACCTCAACTAATGAGGTATGAAGAGAGCACATAGAAATGATAAAGCTGCAGCCCAGGAATTCAATAGGTGTCCGCAGTGGGAATCTTGGTTCAAAGGCAGATGCAGGCTCCACATTTACAGAAGTATCAAAATAGTTCATATAATTTATACAACAGGTAATGTACCTTCCTTAGAAAATCTTACGCGTTTCGAAGGGTTAAATAAATTAAGTTCCCTTCTTCATCAGAGATACAGGCTATTACAGGACTCACCTATAAATAGTACCCCAAAAAAGTGGCTACATTCTTCTCGAGATCCACCGCGGGAGGTTTGACACGCACGCCGGCATTTCCTGGGTCCGTGACACGCAAAGCGTACTTCCGGACATGCGCTTATGCCAGGACCTCTAGCTCAGGGTAAACTGTTGTCATGGATACAGACAACATAGTTCCCTTAAAAACCGAGACAGCGGTTATGCCTGTGTATGCGAGTCAAAACCAAGCGGGGCAGACCATGCTTAAAATATCCTAGAATCTATAAAAACATTAATATCTTTAAGCACATATTAAAAGGATTATATATATACAAAGATTATTTTATACCTGAACACTTTTCAACAGAATCAGATAATATAAAATACATAAAATATATAAAAAAACTCCATAAATTATTATATTTATAAAAAGCGAAATTTCATAACATATCATGTATAATAAAAGGGAATTGGTATCAATTAAAAGACATCATATGGAAATGACGGACTTATCAGATTTTAGGTGTGAATAAAAATATATAAATATAAATATATAAAATATAATATATAATATATAAGTATATGTCCATTTACAGATCCATATTAGTTAATTAGGTTTTATAATACTTAATATTTCTAAAAAATACCATAAATGATATTATTAATACTTTAAAATATAATATAAATCAATTAAGTAAACCTCAACCTCAAAAGGGGATGGAGGAGGGAGGGGGATTTCAAAATATAAGATACATAATACTAAAAGATGCATATGTATATATATATATATCACAATATTAACAGTTAAAGAGCGATAAAAAGTGGATCTATAGGAAAGCAGCAATATCTATATCCACATTTAGTCCAGCTGGGACCCTAGTGTTGAATGCATGGATCCAATATGTTTCTCTTTGTCTAAGAAGAGTTTCCCTATTGCCACCCCTAATTCCAGTATTGACCTGTTCTAAAATCGTGCCCCTGAGGCACTCAGGGTTTTCATTGTGTATCTGTCTATAATGTTCAGACAGGTTATGGGATTTCAGACCTTCTTTGATGTTGGTCACATGCTCATAGAGCCGTTTCTTATACTATCCATATTCCAAGATACAGAAGTCTGCATTCTGGGAGATCCAGTGGATGATTCTATCTTTTCTACAGGGAGTGCCTTATTCTGTTTTGAAAGTGCTACATTCTTACCTCATGTGATTGAGGTTCATTCAAGTAAGTGCACATCTAATAGGGGATTAAAATCTGAAGACTCTATCCTCTACATTTGATGTGCTCCTGATTACCTCTGATCGTTTAGGATTTTTGATATAGCTTATGGACATTTGTAACTTAATATTGCATTATATTATTTATTTTATTTTATTTTTAACTATGCATTGCCATAATATTTTACTATAAACTGTACAAATTTTATATATTAACTTATTATATTCACTTATTATATATATTATATATTTTTAGTTTGAGTTGTCTGCGCCACCCTGCCCCTTTCTTTTTATGTTCCTTTTTTGAGGAGTGATAGGTCTCCTCTATTCCTTTTGGGTTTTGGCAGCTGGACACTACCTACTGAAAATATATATACCTCTATGAGGTGCTGGGTATAGAATATATACCTGGTGGCATTGCTTTATTTGACAGTGAGCGCCTGGGAGTGATTCAGTGGATTCTTTCTATTGGTTCATTTATCTTTTGTCTCTGTATTGTTTCCTATTTCCCTGGCTGCTATACTTTCATAGCTTTGTCCTCTTACACACATATATACTTATATATAGGTCTTTTTAATAGAGGCTGTTTACTTTTAATTATGGCTGAATCATTAGACTTTGAATATGGGGCCTATTTTGACCCAATAAATAAAGCAAAGAATCTGTCTATTGATGAAGGGAATGAAATCCTCAATGAAAATCTAAGTATCACTAATCCCAAACATTTGTTTGAAAAATTAGAGAAACTAACCAAAAAGCAACTTCTCAGTTGGCATGACTGTACAAATTTAGAAAGGTATGTCAAATATAAGATCATACCTAAAGGCCTGAAATTTGAGAAAGTAGCTATAATGGATCCATCAGAAGTAGAACTTTTAACTGAATGGGATAATAGTATGGAGGAAATCTCCTTTAAATTGATAGACATTTTAATTAGATACAGACAAAAGCAAGTATCTATGGCCACTACTCAAATTAATGATATTAGAGTAAGATTAAACAATTTTAAAGGGGATCTATATTATAAGGAACTGGATTTGGCGAACAAAAAGAAAATAGAAATCTTTGAATCCAAAGTTGAAAACAAAAAGAAAATTAAATTTTTAAGGGATTATAGCCTAAAAAAAAAAAAAACAAAAGGATGAAGAGAATTCTAAACTACTATCTGGGACAGACAATATAGAAGGAAGATCCACGAGTCGACCCAATGAAAATGGGGAGGACTTGGATGATCAGGTATTTCATGAAGTAGATAACAGAAGGGAGAATGATCCGAAAGAAGGAGGTTCCAACTGGGATTGGACCGACATCTATTCCCCTGATTATAGGGAGGATGGCACTATGTGGGGGGAGGGTCCAATTATTGGACACCCCAAGACCACGATAAATTCTAATAAAAGGAACTATATTAATTATAATAATAGGAATAAGCATGATAAAGTGGGGATAGTTCAAAATCACCCAAAAAACATCCAGGCTAACAATAGGAAGAGAGTTCCCTCAAATAGGGTACCCAATAAACAAATGAGCCATATTAAACATGGAGGCATGGATTTAAGAATACAGGGTCACATTAATACGCAAAAATTAAAAAGACAACAAAATTTTGAACAAAATAGAAATAACAAAACAAATAAACAGACTTTTTTGGAACAACGCTTCAGGGACCAACATTTGAGTCCACAGCAACAACCTCGGAACAGACCACCTACTCCGCAATGGAGAAGGCAAAGTCAAAAAAGAGGTCTAGAAAGAAATTTAGAGGATGTAGAGCAGGGAAATTGGTACGAAGCCGGGAATCCAAAAAGGAACAGAACAAATATAGAATGGGATTATTAAAAAGTGTAAAAATATTTAATCTAACTGATAAAACCTTTCCTGAGAACACTTTAAATTTATTTAGGAAGGGTTTATCCTTTGCCCCTACTAGAGGACCCAATCCATTCTCTCTATATATTGATCTACAGAAATTTGTGAGGAAACTCACATTAGATAGGCATTTTGCCAAAAATCAGAAAGATCAATTAAATAAAGCAGAAAACAATCTGAATATTATTCTTGAAAAGGAGGATTTAGATACTTTGTGCATCTTGGAAGAACTGGAGACCAGTGGGGGTCAGAATATGGGGGAACCTGAATTGGAGGAAAATAATAAAATAATGTACAAACAATTTTCGACATTAAAGTTACCCTCCAACTTCTATCCACTAAACTCTAAGGGTCATTATATTTCGGTCTTCGAAACCCTTGTTGGTCAGGAATTCGATGAATACTGCAAGAACTATAAAATTAGACATGATAACCTTAATAAAAAGGAAAAGGAGGAAATTAAAACTCTTTCTGAAAATGCTGGGATTGTGATAAGAGAAGCCGACAAAGGCGGTGGAGTGGTGATTCAAAACAGGGAGATATATGTAAGAGAAGCTAAAAGACTTCTTGATGATCATACTACCTATAGAAAACTCCAAAAAAATCCCACTAGTACTTTTTTACAACAATACTCTCATTTGCTTGACAATGCCAAATATGAGGGGATCTTAAACAACGATGAATTCATATTTTTGGACAGAAAGGAGCCTAAAACGGCAATATTTTATCATTTACCTAAGGTCCACAAAGACATACAGAATCCTCCGGGTCGACCAATTATTGCTGGTATTGACTCTTTAACTTCTCCACTATCTGAATATGTGGACCATTATTTACAACCCATAGTATCAAAAGTGAAATCCTATATTAAAGACACCCCTGATACTATATCTAAGATAACCAAGATTAAATGGGAAGCAGATTATATTTGGGCTACAATTGATGTAACAGCCCTATACACAAATATCCCACATAAATTGGGGATTGAAGCAGTAGGATACTGGCTAGATACTTCCACAAATCTGGCATTAAATAAACAGACATTTCTGAAAGAAGCAATCAAATTTATTTTGGAAAAAAACTATTTCCTATTTGAAAATGATTATTATGTACAGGTTGGCGGAACAGCTATGGGCACTAAATTTGCCCCCAGTTACGCCAACCTGTACATGGGTTTTTGGGAGGAAAAATATGTATGGCACAATAACCCATTCTATGATAATGTTGTAAATTGGTTAAGATTCATTGACGATATAGTTTTGATATGGAAGGGAGGGGAAGATTCCCTGACCAAATTCTTTGAATATCTCAATGTCAATGACATGAATCTGAAGTTCACTGAAAAACATAGTAAGGAGGAAATAGAATTTTTGGACCTTATCTTATTTCATCAAGAGAGTACCATAAAAACTAGACTGTTTACAAAAGAAACAGATAGTAATGGGTACATTCATGCTTCCAGTGGCCATCATGTATCCTGGATAAAGAATATCCCGGTGGGACAAATGGAAAGAATAAGAAGGAACTGCACAGACTATGATGATTATACAATAGAAGCAGATAAACTGACTAAAAAATTCCTGGAAAAAGGATACAAAAAGAAATGGATTGAAAAGGCATATAATAAGGTAGAAGAGAAATTCAGGCCTAAAGACATATCTGGCCTTCCAATACCAGATAGGGAAAATGAATTTGGTGAAAATAAAACTTGTTTTATCTCTACCTACAATGAAGGATCAGGAGGTATTAAACAGATCCTGAAAAAGCATTGGTACATCCTTCAGAAGGATGATTTATTGAGGGATAAGATAGGGATTAAACCTACCTGTATCTTTAGAAGGAATAGAAACCTAAAAACCATTATAGCCCCAAGTCTATTGAAGGATACAAAAAGAAAGGAGAATTGGCTAAGTAAGGAATCTATAGGATTTTATAGATGCAATAGATTGAATTGTGTATCTTGTGAGAGAATGTACCATGGAAAAAAACCTACGAAGAGTATTACCTCCACTTCAAATGGCAAGGAATGTAGGATTAAAAACCTTGTCAACTGTAAAACCACATATGTAGTATATCTATTACAATGTAGTTGTAATCTCCAGTACATAGGGAGAACTACCAGACCATATAAGAAACGGCTCTATGAGCATGTGACCAACATCAAAGAAGGTCTGAAATCCCATAACCTGTCTGAACATTATAGACAGATACACAATGAAAACCCTGAGTGCCTCAGGGGCACGATTTTAGAACAGGTCAATACTGGAATTAGGGGTGGCAATAGGGAAACTCTTCTTAGACAAAGAGAAACATATTGGATCCATGCATTCAACACTAGGGTCCCAGCTGGACTAAATGTGGATATAGATATTGCTGCTTTCCTATAGATCCACTTTTTATCGCTCTTTAACTGTTAATATTGTGATATATATATATATACATATGCATCTTTTAGTATTATGTATCTTATATTTTGAAATCCCCCTCCCTCCTCCATCCCCTTTTGAGGTTGAGGTTTACTTAATTGATTTATATTATATTTTAAAGTATTAATAATATCATTTATGGTATTTTTTAGAAATATTAAGTATTATAAAACCTAATTAACTAATATGGATCTGTAAATGGACATATACTTATATATTATATATTATATTTTATATATTTATATTTATATATTTTTATTCACACCTAAAATCTGATAAGTCCGTCATTTCCATATGATGTCTTTTAATTGATACCAATTCCCTTTTATTATACATGATATGTTATGAAATTTCGCTTTTTATAAATATAATAATTTATGGAGTTTTTTTATATATTTTATGTATTTTATATTATCTGATTCTGTTGAAAAGTGTTCAGGTATAAAATAATCTTTGTATATATATAATCCTTTTAATATGTGCTTAAAGATATTAATGTTTTTATAGATTCTAGGATATTTTAAGCATGGTCTGCCCCGCTTGGTTTTGACTCGCATACACAGGCATAACCGCTGTCTCGGTTTTTAAGGGAACTATGTTGTCTGTATCCATGACAACAGTTTACCCTGAGCTAGAGGTCCTGGCATAAGCGCATGTCCGGAAGTACGCTTTGCGTGTCACGGACCCAGGAAATGCCGGCGTGCGTGTCAAACCTCCCGCGGTGGATCTCGAGAAGAATGTAGCCACTTTTTTGGGGTACTATTTATAGGTGAGTCCTGTAATAGCCTGTATCTCTGATGAAGAAGGGAACTTAATTTATTTAACCCTTCGAAACGCGTAAGATTTTCTAAGGAAGGTACATTACCTGTTGTATAAATTATATGAACTATTTTGATACTTCTGTAAATGTGGAGCCTGCATCTGCCTTTGAACCAAGATTCCCACTGCGGACACCTATTGAATTCCTGGGCTGCAGCTTTATCATTTCTATGTGCTCTCTTCATACCTCATTAGTTGAGGTTTTTTATGTGAGTGTACCTTATTGTATGTCATTTATGTTCCATTAAAGCAGTTTTACACTATGTTTGCTTTTCTGGTTCTCTTCATATGACACCAACTCTGGAATTGGAAGTTACTACTTACTAAAGAGAGCACGAGGACTTTTGGAGGATTCTACTATCCATATTCCAAGATACAGAAGTCTGCATTCTGGGAGATCCAGTGGATGATTCTATCTTTTCTACAGGGAGTGCCTTATTCTGTTTTGAAAGTGCTACATTCTTACCTCATGTGATTGAGGTTCATTCAAGTAAGTGCACATCTAATAGGGGATTAAAATCTGAAGACTCTATCCTCTACATTTGATGTGCTCCTGATTACCTCTGATCGTTTAGGATTTTTGATATAGCTTATGGACATTTGTAACTTAATATTGCATTATATTATTTATTTTATTTTATTTTTAACTATGCATTGCCATAATATTTTACTATAAACTGTACAAATTTTATATATTAACTTATTATATTCACTTATTATATATATTATATATTTTTAGTTTGAGTTGTCTGCGCCACCCTGCCCCTTTCTTTTTATATATATATATATATATATATATATATATATATATATATATATATATATATATACACAAACAGTATAACACTTTATTAAAAATGAATAATGCATAAATATGTTTTTACATGTTTTCATCTACTTAAAGTGATGGTAAATCCGAGTGTTTAACAAATGCTAGGATTACCATCACTAAAAATAAAGCTGAGTTTAAGTCATCAGTTATTAAAAAAGTGCTAAAAATAAATACACAGAGCGCCTCCTAAAAGGCTAAGACACTAGTAGTGACAAGATTATTTAAATAAAAAATATATTGAAATTCTATAGGGGTATATAAAATATTTTATAAGCTACTTATAGCTAAAATATACAAACAAGATACAAAAGTGGATCCACTTAAAATTAACAATAAAATATGCA
Source organism: Bombina bombina (assembly GCF_027579735.1). Taxonomy (NCBI): domain Eukaryota; kingdom Metazoa; phylum Chordata; class Amphibia; order Anura; family Bombinatoridae; genus Bombina; species Bombina bombina. The sequence continues at coordinate 652,972,272 of NC_069500.1, forward strand.
TATATCTATATAAAAAACAATACAATTGTGGTTAAAAACCACAACAATATACAATCTTAATCAAAAAATAAATTACAATAAAACAGCTGTTGATGGTTGGATAAAAAATAAATATAAAAACATCAATTTACTGAGTAGGTGTCCATAAATATGTAGGTCCCAAACTTTAAATTCTTTCCAGAGAGTGAATGTCCAATATGAAGATTCTATTTTAAAACAGTTATCCTTATATATCCCTCGATAAACGGTGAAATGATGATTTCAAAAATTATTGTGAATATCCAAAAAATCCTGAAAAGATGATGTGATGAAGTGGGCGTGAATAATCAAAAATGTGTGCACACAAAAATGAAAAAAGAAAAAGGAAAAAATGTAAAAAAATAATCCAAATGAATATTTAGGATGTGTTAAAGTGAATAACACACTTATAAAGTGACCCTTATGTGAATACAAGATGTGAAGAGATGCTCCTAAAAAGTTATTCCTGTGTGTAAACGATGAAAAAATACAGAAATGGATCCTATGTCTCAGGGATCAATTCATTCAAAGATATACCTGTAATAAAACAAATATAACATAGTGCAAAACTGATATTCAAACTTAGTCAGTAATTGAAAAGAAGCTTACCATATATGTCAACGCGTTTCGGCCCTAAGAACTGGGCCTTTATCAAGACTATAGATGGATTAGCATGGTAGCTCCTTTTATAGCTATTACAGGCCAATAAGTGCCAGTGTTGTTTTGGCGCCAAAAAATAACCTCTACTTCCTGTTCCTGTTGACCTGGAAGTAAAAAAAATAACCTCTACTTCCTTTTCCTGTTAACCTGGAAGTAAAAAAATATAACCTCTACTTCCTGTTCCTGATGACCTGGAAGTACTATTGAGTTTATTCTATTTTTGTATATATGTTCCTAGTAAAGTACATGTTCATTTTTATTTGTTTCATTAATATTTGAAAGATAATATTTGCCTAAAATCGGCAAACCGGAACTGTGTGTTCAGTCATTTATCACCATGGAAACCAATATAAGAGTGAATGAATAGAACAATTTTCAGTCATATATTTAGATTTACCATGCCTGATCTGAAAATAGGCTTAATCTATCCTAAGGTAACTAGCTATTTTTGAAAATTGTAAGGCTGCTTGTTATTTCAAAAATAGCTAGTTACCTTAGGATAGATTAAGCCTATTTTCAGATCAGGCATGGTATATATATATATATATATATATATATATATATATATATATGTGCGGACTGAGACCAATCAGGGCCCCCGGGCAAAAATTAAGGAAGGGTCCCCACTGTCTCACACTGACCCAAATTTATGCAAATGAACATTGTAGCCTCCCTGTCCTGCCCCCACCAGGCCCCCCAACCTCCAGGGTCAGTAACCCCAGCATCAAGGGCCAGAGACAGGGTCCCCAACCTCCAGGGCCAGACCCCACACTCTGTGGCCCTTGCAGCAATAGACCCCCAACAGGATCCCCGCACTCTAGGCCCCCCAATGCAATAATCTCCAAATGCTGGCACAAGGCCCCCATTCAGGGGCCAGGCCCCTCACTAAACCCACACTTAACTGCTTAGTTACTGAAAGGACAGCTGTCAACCCCAGTTTAAGCAGCACACCAGGAGCCATGGAGATGCCATTTGTGGGCCCTCCTACATGCTGGGCCCTCGGTCCAGGTCCTATTTGCCCAGCTGATCAGTCCGCCTATAAATCGGGTTTGCGCACGAGTAGAGTGTTAGGTTTTCTTCCACTTTTTTTTCTCCATTGACTTGTATGGGGAAATATGTGAATGCGTACACAATATCTTAAGTTCAGCTTTTTCTGCTCGTCGGGTTAGAGCACAAGCAAAAACGGTTTACTTTCAACTCATGATACGAGCGCAACCCGATGAGCACTTTAGTTAACGCTCCATTGTAATCTGGCTCAAAAAGTTTTAAAAAGTAAATTTAATTTGTTATTTACTGAATAAACTTTACTTTTAGTTCAAGCAATACTTTTATACATTTTATGTTCCAAATGTAACAAAGTGACTCTTTATCTGTAAAGAGTAATCATATTGATATTTTTTTTCTGAAAATATAATTTTTTAATGATTTTTTTTCTATAATTTTATGGCTTCAAAATGTCTTTATAATATTACATCCCTACATATAATGCTGAGGACACGTGCACACTCCTGAGCTTAGCACAGTTTGCTTTCATGCAAAGGAATTACTTGACAAAGGATACAAAGTTAAAGTTTTTTTTGAATATATTAAAATTGGTGTATACTGTCCCTTTATCGCACCAGCGGGAGTGATAAATAGCGATACACTCGTAATCTAGCCCTTAGTGGGAAAATCTATTACAATATACCTACTAAATATAGAGACTTTTCCTCCATCGGAGACAGAAAGATTTATTAAAAGAAAATGTTCGGAAAAAAATGTAAACCCCAAACAGCAGTTCAAAGGGGATGAATTCTGACTCCTGCAAATTCCAAATAAAAGTATCTAAAATGCTGTGATTATTTTGGGGTACATTCTGCAGCTGAGTTATATGATATATTTTGTTCACATGTGACTACTGAGTTACGCAATACCCCTTATTATGAAGTTGAAAACGCAGAATTTAAAGTTAACGTGTCAGTAAACATTTTCCTTTATAATTGCATAAATTATTTTTTAAAATAAAATACATTAATTTTAAGATGTTTTTATTGCTTACTTTATCGTTCAGGATCAGTTACTGGTCTGTTGGCTGCCACCCACATATCTAACCACAAGAAGAATTTGCTGTCTGCCCTCTTCTCTTCCCACTGTTTTAGTGCTGAGACTGTGCATGCTCTGCTGGTCTGCTCAGGGAAGATGGACAAATGCAGGAGATTGTGTTCATTATTCTCTATGGCATGGTTGGTATCCTTTTGCTAGGCAAATTCATCTGCAGCTACAGGGAAAACACTGCACAAACCAAGAGGTTGCTGATGGAAGAGACAAGGGGTAAAATGTGTCCATTTAAACTACATACTCTTGTACATATGGCATGTGGTGTTTAAAAAAAATCTGGGTTTACTGACTCTTTAAATATAAATTAATTATTACAACTTATGAGCCCATATCAGAGAAGACTCCATGTTATGTACACTATCATTACATTTTGCTACATTCACTAAGAGGTCTTGCTAGCTTCTACAGTTTTACAGGCTTGACCAGACTCTAAGGTTCCAATAATTGAAAGTGCAACGAGGCAGCAAGATATTCAAAAGGGATCCATTGTGATGTCGAGAAAGCCGGCAAGATATTCAAAGTGGCTGACATTGGTGTTAAAAGGCATTGTTTTTTATACATCTTAATGGGTGGAGACGCTGGTGATATATTCACAGCAGCAACGCCACCTACATTGACAATGTAAAAGATCACAAAACCTACAAGCAGCCTACAAGAATGAAAAGAATAATCAATGAACTAATGAAAACCATTACTATATTAGTTTAATCCTTATTTTAATGTAAATACAGCACACCAATTAATATTTTACACAGACCGACAATATTAACCCCTTTTGTGCCCTTACCTCCAGCACATCCTAACCCCACTACATTACTAACCCATTATGCAACCTTATGCCCAATGCACCCCAAACTCTCTATGCTATTAACCCCTTACATGGCCTTACCCCGAGTGTACCATAACCCCACTACATTTTTAACCCCTAAATCAACCCCACTACAATATAAACCCATGAATTATCCTAACACCATAGGAGAAAAAAATAAGACACAAAAAAACAGCAGTAATAAAAAAAACTCTACCAAAAAACTTTACTTAAAAAACACAACCCCACATTAATAAATCACTGCCAAAAAAAATTCCTAAAAAAAACCTACCAAAATACCGTACTAAAAAAATTACACTAAAATCTTTCCTAAAAAACCAAAACACTAAAAACCTTCCAGTACCCCCCCCCAAAAAAACATTCCTAAAAAAAAAAAAACATTCAGCTGGTAACACCTCCCTCCATTTTACTCACCATCCTAAAGGCTTTATCAGTTCTAATCAACTACAATCCAGGCAGAGAATTTGAAAAAAATAAAAAATGATTTCATCAGTTGTACATCCACATCAATCCTGTCGATTAAAAAGGCATAAAAAATCAAAAATGCCCCAAAAAATACATGTAGGGCCATTTGTAATCCACAAGGGTCATCAGCAGTGGTCCTCCAGGTCACCAATGTCCGGAGTAATCCTCCCTGGTGGCATCAGGGTTCTTCTCTGGCTGTGGTGATTCTCTGCGAAGATGATCCCTTCCGGCAATGGCTTCTTGGCAGCAACCCTCCTCTTCTTCTCAGCTCCTATGCTCATGCTATCCAGCAGCACACTCAATTTAGGATGTTAGTTCCACCCTTTTATAGGGGTGTGCTGGCATCCTATCTTTTATTTTTATTTTAAATCAGTTTCTATTTTTTTTAACTCCAAAAAAAAGCTATTTTCTATTGGCTGATAGATTTTTTAAAATCACCCAATAGAAATAAAGTAGATTTTTTTGGCTGATTTATAAAAATCTGTCAGCCAATAGAAAATAATTTTTCTTTAATCGCGCTTTAAGTTTGCAATATTGCATGTGTATTATACTTCTAATATTGCAAACGTTATGGTGCGATTGTGTTTTACTAATAATATTGCAACTGCACTGCACAAATGTGCTCTATATTAATGTTTTAAATAAATTATATTATATAAGTTAAAAAACACGCCTAAGTACAATCTCGCATAAAGTTTACATACATAGAACATTATACTATACATTACAAATACACTAAGCATTGTATATACATATTTTATATTACAAATCCCAAGGTCCTATTGTTTTAATAGTAAATTTTTTTTGTCTTTATTAGAAAGGTAGATCGAAGACATGACGTTTTCAGAATCCTTTAAAAAATCCCATTATATTTTACAGGTGTTTCATACACAACCTTCTTCTAATTTGGCAGGGGAATGAAAACAATATTTTATTTTTTCCCTGAATCAATGATAATGATCTGGGTTTGAAATTTACTCATGATGTACTAAAAACAGAAATAAACTTTTTAGGCACCACTTTAAGGGGAAATTTGAATGGTCGCATTGAAACCAGTATCCTTAGGATAGGAAACCAATTTAGGGTAAATCCATTCTTCACACCAAAAGTTGCCATCCCAGGCATGTCCCCTATGCTATTGCTAAAGGGCTATTGCTAAAGGTGGCCCCTGCTCACTAATAGGCTTCCAGATACACTGGGAGGTGGCCCCTGCTCACCAGAATGCTTCCAGGCACCTTGAGAAAGTGGCCCCTGCTTACAAATAGGCTCCCAGGCACCCTAGGAAAAAGGCCCCTGCTTCCCAATATGTTCCCAGGCACCCGGAAATGTGGCCCATGGTTTGCAATAGGCTCCCAGATACCGCAAGAAAGTGGGAGCTTAGTGGCAAGCATTGGCCATTTCCCTGGGGTGCCTGGGAGCATATTGGCAAGCAAGAGCCACTTTCCCGGGGTGCCTGGGAGCCTATTGGTGAATAGGGGCCACTTTTACAGGGTGACTGTTCTTATTTGCAAGAAGGGGCCACGTTCCTGCGGACCTTGGTGAAAAAACTGCAGAGCTAATTTGAATGCAGAAAACTATTTGCCTGAATACTGTTAGCAAAAAACTTTTGCCTAGGCAAATGTTTTTTACAGCTTAAACAATGTTAGCCTATTGGCGAGCAGGGGCCACTTTCTCTGGGGCCTAGGAGCCTATTGGCAAGCAGGGGCCACTTTCCTGGAGGACATGGGAGCCTTTTGGCAAAAAGGGGCCACTTTCTCAGGAGCCATTGGAGCCTATTGCCAAGCAGGGGCCACTTAACTGGGGTGACTTGAAACCTATTGGCAAGCAGGGGCTACTTTCCCAGGGTGCCTGGGAGCCTATTGGCAAGCAGGGGCCACTTTATCAAGGGCCCTAGGAGCCTATTGCCAAACAGGGGCCACTTAACTGGGGTGACTTGAAACCTATTGGTGAGCAGGGGCCACTTTTTTTAGGGTGCCTAGAAGCCTATTGGCGAGCAAGGACCACATTACAGGGATGGCTGAGAGTCTATTAGGAAGCAGGGTCCACTTTCTTTGGGTGCCTGGGAGCCTATTGGTGAACAGGGGCCACTTTACCAGGGTGCCTGGGAGCCTATTGGCAAGCAGGGCCACTTTCCCGGGTTCCTGGGAATATATTGGCAAAATCATATTCAAATGGTGACAGCAAAAATATTTATTTATATTTTAAACAGACAGCATAATAGTCAGGTTTCAGGGAGCAATCCCTTAATCATATTATACACAATTAAACAACATTGTAACTTATATACACTAATACCGCTAGATGGCGCCAAAAGTACATTAACTCTTTCATTACTTTTCCAATGTAAATAGTAAACTTCAAACATATTCATATAGATAGCTCTAACAGTATTAAATATGAGAAATTAATTAGTTCCTATAATGACTAACAACACAGTTCTACAAAAAAATAGATAAATCCAAAATGATTATTTTTGCTTTAACATGAGTTTCTTATTACCTCCTCTACGTGGTTTAGGTATATAATTAATAACTTGAAAATGTAACTGACTTATTGCATGAGCTGCCTTCAAACTCACGTATATTGATAAGTCTACAAGAAGTGTTAAAGAGAACATAAAAGCAACATCAGGACTAAGAATTTGAATGCCCCTTTAACTAATCATTTTTTGAAGGCAGGTCATACAATAAGTCAGTTACGTTTTCAAGTTATTAATTATATACCTAAACCCCGTAGAGGAGGTAATAGGGAATTCATGTTAAAGCAAAAATAATCATTTTGGATTTATGAGCTAGGGAAACTTGAACCAAAAGATATGAATAAAGTATGGAATTTATCATTATTTTTTTTAGAACTGTGTTGTTAGAGACATAATAGGAACTAATTGATTTCTCATATTTAATACCGCTAATGCTATCTATGATCTAGATTACAAGTTGTGCGGTACCTAAACAACCAACAAGATAGGCTAAGCCAGCCGTATCTTGAAAAGACTACATATATAGCACTCTGGGGGTTCAAATATCTATATTGATGCCCACTTGGGATGACAAATGGATAGTCCAGAAAAGGATGCACAATACAAAATTGCGGATGGCAGCTATTGTGAATTAAAAATTAACTTTTATTAGAAGCAAAATTTAAAATTGGAAAAACATTCAAACACTTTTAAATTTTGCTTCTAATAAAAGTTAATTTTTAATTCACAATAGCTGCCATCCGCAATTTTGTATTGCGCATCCTTTTCTGGACTATCCATTTGTCATCCCAAGTGGGCATCGATATAGATATTTGAACCCCCAGAGTGCTATATATGTAGTCTTTTCAAGATACGGCTGGCTGAGCCTATCTTGTTGGTTGTTTAGATATTCCTTTACTACATAGCACCTAACTCCTTTACCTTATCATTATTGTGATTCAATTCACACTTTATATCAGGAAGAATAGGGGTATAATTGATATTATCATATAGTAGTGCCATTGGTATTTCTCCTCCTCATATCCTAAGTTGTGCGGTACGTTTATACAGCTGAGAAATTGGTCTTTGTGAGTGCAATATTCAGCTCACTTGTATTACAAGTTGCCGCGGTACGGCTATACGGCTAGCGTTTTAGCCTATACCGCAACGATCCATTCCGCACTCAAAAAAGTTTTTTTAGTGTGGAATTTTCAGGTCACCCATATTGCAGGTTGTGCGGTCCGGCTATTACGCTAGCGTTATAGCTTATGCCGCCCCGATCCATTCCGCTATCAAAGACCAGTAGTTATGGATTTTGCAAAACAAAAGTGTTTCACAAAACTCATAACAAAAATGTTACGAAGTACACTAACACCCATAAACTACCTATTAACCCCTAAACTGCCACCCCACATTGCAAATACTATAATAAACCTATTAACCCCTAATTTGCCGCCCACCAAGATTGCCAACATTAAATTTAAGTTTTAATCCCTAATCCGCTGCTCCCCTACATTGCCAAAACTAAATAAACCTATTAACCCCTAAACCGCTAACCCCTCACATCGCTAACACCTAAAAAAAAAATAATAACAACCCCTAATCTGTCGTCCCCTGAATCTCCAACACTAAATATAGTTATTAACCTCTAATCCGCCACCCCCCCCGCATCACAAATACCAAACTAAACCTAATAACCCCTAAACCTCCAAACACCCTCATCCCAAATACTAAATTAAACTATTAACCCCTAAACCTAACACCACCCTAACTTTAAATTAAAGTTACAATATAACTACCTTCAAATAAATAAAAACTTACCTGTGAAATAAAACAACCTAAAATTAAATTATAAATAAACCTAATATTACTATTTTAACAAAATAAAATATACAAAAAAATAAAAAAAACTATATTACAAAATTAAAAAATCCTAACACTACGAAAAAACCCCAACTAGCATTACAAAAAAAAAAACAGTCTAAAATTACGAGCAATCAGCTCTTTTGCTGCCCATTAAAAAATAAAAAAACCCTAATCTAAAAAAAAAAAAAACCCCAACCCCCCCCCCAAAAAAAAACTAACACTAACCCCGACAAAGGTACTTGCCATTCCTGAGGTCCGGTGGTGAAGGTCTTCTTCCAGGCGGCTTCATCTTCAATCTTCATCCCGGTGTCGCGGAGCCATCTTCCATCTTCATCAAGGGGTAGCGGAGCTGAGGTGGCATGGAGCAGGATCAGAGACTGCAATGACATCCGACGTAGAGCCTCCTCTTCATGCGATTGTCCTCCGCACACTGAAGATTAAATGCAAGGTACCCGTTTTATATTGGGGTACCTTGCATTCCTATTGGCTGAAATGTTCTAATCAGCCAATAGAATGAGAGCTACTGAAATGGGCTATTGGTAGTTTAGTGTTAGATTAGGGGTGTTTATTTTGATGTGGATTTTATTTTTTATAGGTGTATTAGATTTTTGTTTGTAATGTTATTTTTTTTTCATACTGTTAGGATTTTTTAATTTTTTAATTTAGGATTTTTATTTTTTGTATATTTTATTTTGTTAAAATAGTAATGTTAGGTTTATTTATAGTTTAAGCTTAGTTTTTATTTCACAGGTAAGTTTTTATTTATTTGAAGATAGTTATATTGTAACTGTAATTTAAAGTTTGGGGGTGTTAGGTTTAGGGGTTAATAGTTTAATTCAGGTAGTCACGATGTGGGTGTTTGGCGCTTAAGGGGTTAATAGGTTTAGTTTAGTATTTGCAATGTGGGGGTGTTTGGGGGTTTGGGGTTAATAGGTTTAGTATTTGCAATGTCGCGGGGCGGCGGTTTAGGGGTTAATAGCTTTATTTAGTGTTGGCGGCAGTGGATTAGGGGTTAATAGCTTTATTTTGTGTCAGCAATGTCGGGGGTGGCGAATTAAGGGTTAAAGGGATAGTAAACCCCAAAATTTTCTTTTATGATTCAGATAGAACATACAATTTTAAACAACTTTCCAATTTACTTCTATTATCAAATTTACTTTATTCTCTTGTTATCCATTGCTGAAAGGACAGCATTGCACTACTGGCAGCTAGCTGAAAACATCAAGTTAGCCAATCACAAGAGACAAATGTGTGCAGGCACTAATTAGCAGCAGCTCCCACTGGTGTATGATATGTGTGTATTCTTTTTTAACAAGGGATACTAAGAGTACGAAGCACATTTAAAAATAGAAGTGAATTTAAAAGTGTCTTAAAATTACATGCTCTATCGAAATCATGCATGTTTAATTTTGACTTTCCTATCCCTTTAATAGCTTAATTTAGTGTCGGCAATGTCGAGAGGCGGCGGAATAGGAGTTAATAACTTTATTTAGTGTTGGCGATGTCGGGGGGTAGCGGATTAGGGGTATTTATATTAGGGGTTTATGTTAGGGTTTTTACATAACCTTCTTGTCTCAATAGACATCAATGGGGATTGCGTTTATCGATCGCCATTCCGCAATCGTAGGTGTTAGTTTTTTTTTTTTCTAACACTTTTTCTCCATTGATGTCTATGGGGAAAAACGTGCACGAGCACGTCAAGTTAGGACTTGGCTTTTGTGCGGTATGGAGCTTATCTCACCATTCCGCACAACACAAGAAGGTTTTTTGTAAATTGTAATGGCAGTGCTATGGAAAGTGCGATACCACTAAATTTTTTCATTATTTACACACCGGGTTTAGCGCACAACTTGTAATCTAGGTGTATATGAAAATGCGGTATTTGTGTATATAAGTTACAATATTGTGTAATTGTGTATAGCATGATTAAGGGATTCTCCCCAAAACTTCGCTATTACGCTGTCTGTCTAAAATACAAATAAATATTTTTGCTGTAACTACTTGAATGTATTTTTGAGAAGTTTTGGGGCTGTTGACAGTGGCCTCTGGGTGACTTACAATTCATCTGGTGTGCTGGATTATACTTGCCTTCTGATTAGTATATTGGCAAGCAAGGGACACTTTCCTGGGGTACCTAGGTGCCTATTTTCAAACTAGGGCCACTTTCCGGGAGGTGCCTGGGAGCCTATTGGTGAGCAGGGTCCACTTTCCTGGGGTACCTGTGAGTACATTGGCAAACAAGGGGTACTTTTCTGGGGTGCCTGGGAGCACATTGGTAAGCAAGAGCCACTTTCCCGGGGGTGCTTGGGAGCCTATTGGCAAGCAGGGGCCTCTTTCCCTGGGCGGTTCCTGGCAGTATGTTGGCAAGCAAGGGACACTTTCCTGGGGTGCCTGGGAGCATATTGGCAATAGAGAAGAAACACAAGCGCCCACAAACGGACCTCTAAGGGTAAAATTTTTAACACAATTTATTTAGCGCTATATTAAAAGCACGTACAAGATAATAGATAAAATATAGCAATCAGTGATAATGTCACCGTGAACAGCTTCCTCTGCTCGACTGAGGAACTGCTGTGATCTTTACTATATTCACTGGTCTGGCGTGTAGATCTCAGATGCAGCTGGTTCGCTTGTGACAGTCTAGCTGGCGTTGCTCCGATGACATAGATCCTCTTCCTCAGTTCGTCAGTCGAGCAGAGGAAGCTGTTCACATGAACATTATCACTCATTGCTATATTTTATCTATTATCTTGTACGTGCTTTTAATATAGCGCTAAATAAATTGTGTTAAAACTTTTACCCTTAGAGCTCCGTTTGTGGGCGCTTGTGTTTCTTCTCTATTTTCTACAGTGCCTACACTTTTGGCAACCGTTTTGCAGGAAACCTCCCACAACACGAAGCTTCAGCCCCATAGCTATTGCAAAACACACCGAACCAAAAACCTGGAGGAGCTCACAGTGTGGATTAAAACATAATTTATGCTTACCTGATAAATTTATTTCTCTTGTGGTGTATCCAGTCCACGGATCATCCATTACTTGTGGGATATTCTTATTCCCAACAGGAAGTTGCAAGAGGACACCCACAGCAGAGCTGTCTATATAGCTCCTCCCCTAACTGCCATATCCAGTCATTCGACTGAAAACAAACAGAGAAAGGAGAAACCATAGGGTGCAGTGGTGACTGTAGTTTAAAATAAAAAAATACCTGCCTTAAAATGACAGGGCGGGCCGTGGACTGGATACACCACAAGAGAAATAAATTTATCAGGTAAGCATAAATTATGTTTTCTCTTGTAAGGTGTATCCAGTCCACGGATCATCCATTACTTGTGGGATACCAATACCAAAGCTAAAGTACACGGATGAAGGGAGGGACAAGGCAGGTACTTAAACGGAAGGTACCACTGCCTGTAAAACCTTTCTCCCAAAAATAGCCTCCGAAGAAGCAAAAGTATCAAATTTGTAGAATTTTGAAAAAGTATGAAGCGAAGACCAAGTCGCCGCCTTGCAAATCTGTTCAACAGAAGCCTCATTTTTAAAGGCCCATGTGGAAGCCACAGCTCTAGTAGAATGAGCTGTAATCCTTTCTGGAGGCTGCTGGCCAGCAGTCTCATAGGCTAAGCGGATTATGCTTCTTAACCAAAAAGAAAGAGAGGTTGCCGAAGCCTTTTGACCTCTCCTCTGTCCAGAGTAGACAACAAACAAAGCAGATGTTTGACGAAAATCTTTAGTAAGTAAAACTTTAAAGCACGAACCACGTCCAGATTGTGTAATAGACGTTCCTTCTTTGAAGAAGGATTAGGACACAAAGACGGAACAACAATCTCTTGATTGATATTCTTATTAGATACCACCTTAGGTAAAAACCCAGGTTTGGTACGCAGAACTACCTTATCTGCATGGAAGATCAGATAAGGAGAATCACATTGTAAGGCAGATAACTCGGAAACTCTACGAGCCGAGGAAATAGCTACCAAAAAAAGAACTTTCCAAGATAAAAGTTTGATATCTATGGAATGAAGAGGTTCAAACGGAACCCCCTGAAGAACTTTAAGAACCAAATTTAAGCTCCAAGGTGGAGCAACAGGTTTAAACACAGGCTTGATTCTAATTAAAGCCTGACAAAATGCCTGAACGTCTGGGACATCCGCCAGATGCTTGTGCAAAAGAATAGATAGCGCAGAAATCTGTCCCTTTAAGGAACTAGCTGACAATCCTTTCTCCAATCCTTCTTGGAGGAAAGATAATATCCTGGGAATCCTGACCTTACTCCATGAGTAGCCCTTGGATTCACACCAATAAAGATATTTACGCCATATTTTATGATAGATTTTCCTGGTGACAGGCTTTCGTGTCTGAATTAAGGTATCAATTACTGACTCGGAGAAACCACGCTTTGATAAAATCAAGCGTTCAATCTCCAGGCAGTCAGCCTCAGAGAAATTAGATTTGGATGGTTGAAAGGACCTTGAAGTAGAAGGTCCTGTCTCAGCGGCAGAGTCCATGGTGGAAAGGATGACATGTCCACCAGATCTGCATACCAAGTCCTGCGTGGCCACGCAGGCGCTATCAAGATCACTGATGCTCTCTCCTGCTTGATTTTGGCAATCAGACGAGGGAGCAGAGGAAACGGTGGAAACACATAAGCCAGGTTGAAGGACCAAGGCGCTGCTAGAGCATCTATCAGCGTTGCCTTGGGGTCCCTGGACCCTGGATCCGTAACAAGGAAGCTTGGCGTTCTGGCGAGACGCCATGAGATCCAGTTCTGGTTTGCCCCAATGATGAATCAATTGTGCAAACACCTCCGGATGGAGTTCCCACTCCCCCGGATGAAAAGTCTGTCGACTTAGAAAATCCGCCTCCCAGTTCTCTACACCTGGGATATGGATAGCTGATAGGTGGCAAGAGTGAATCTCTGCCCAGCGAATTATCTTTGAGACTTCTAACATCGCTAGGGAACTCCTTGTTCCCCCTTGATGGTTGATGTAAGCCACAGTCGTGATGTTGTCCGACTGAAATCTGATGAACCTCATTGTCGCTAGCTGAGGCCAAGCCTGAAGAGCATTGAATATCGCTCTTAGTTCCAGAATGTTTATTGGAAGGAGTGACTCCTCCTGAGTCCACGATCCCTGAGCCTTCAGGGAGTTCCAGACTGCAAACGAACCTAGAAGGCTGGCATCTGTCGTTACAATTGTCCAATCTGGCCTGCGAAAGGTCATACCTTTGGACAGATGGACCCGAGATAGCCACTAGAGAAGAGAATCCCTGGTCTCTTGATCCAGATTTAGTAGAGGGGACAAATCTGTGTGATCCCCATTCCACTGACTGAGCATGCAGAGTTGCAGCGGTCTGAGATGTAGGCGTGCAAACGGCACTATGTCCATTGCCGCTACCATTAAGCCGATTACTTCCATGCACTGAGCCACCGAAGGGCGAGGAATAGAATAAAGAACACGGCAGGAATTTAGAAGCTTTGATAACCTGGACTCCGTCAGGTAAATTTTCATTTCTACAGAATCTATCAGAGTCCCTAGGAAGGAAACTCTTGTGAGGGGGGATAGAGAACTCTTTTCCTCGTTCACCTTCCACCCATGCGACCTCAGAAATGCCAACACTATGTCCGTATGAGACTTGGCAATTTGGAAGTTTGACGCCTGAATCAGGATGTCATCTAAATAAGGGGCCACTGCTGTGCCCCGCGGCCTTAGGACCGCCAGAAGCGACCCCAGAACTTTCGTAAAAATTCTTGGGGCTGTAGCTAACCCAAAGGGAAGAGCTACAAACTGGTAATGCCTGTCTAGGAAGGCAAACCTGAGAAACCGATGATGATCTTTGTGTATCGGAATGTGAAGATAAGCATCCTTTAAATCCACTGTAGTCATGTATTGACCCTCCTGGATCATAGGTAGGATGGTCCCATCTTGAATGATGGAACTCTGAGGAATATGTTTAAGATCTTTAGATCCAAAATTGGTCTGAAGGTTCCCTCTTTTTTGGGAACTGCAAACAGATTTGAGTAAAATCCCTGTCCCTGTTCCTCCTTTGGAACTGGATGGATCACTCCCATAACTAGGAGGTCTTGTACACAGTGTAAGAATGCCTCTCTCTTTATCTGGTTTGCAGATAATTGTGAAAGATTAAATCTCCCTTTTGGGGGGGAAGCCTTGAAGTCCAGAAGATATCCCTGGGATATAATTTCCAACGCCCAGGGATCCTGGACATCTCTTGCCCATGCCTGGGCGAGGAGCGAAAGTCTGCCCCCTACTAGATCCGTTACCGGATAGGGGGCCGTTCCTTCATGCTGTCTTAGAGGCAGCAGTAGGGTTTTTGGCCTGCTTACCCTTGTTCCAGATCTGGTTAGGTCTCCAGACCGTCTTGGACTGAGCAAAAGTTCCCTCTTCTTTTGCATTAGAGGAAGTTGATGCCGCACTTGCCTTGAAGTTTCGAAAGGCACGAAAATTAGACTGTTTGGCCCTTGATTTGGACCTATCCTGAGGAAGGGCATGACCTTTTCCTCCAGTGATATCAACAGTAATCTCCTTCAAACCAGGCCCGAATAGAGTCTGCCCCTTGAAGGGAATGTTAAGCAGCTTAGACTTTGAAGTAACGTCAGCTGACCATGATTTAAGCCATAGCGCTCTGCGCGCCTGGATAGGAAAACCAGAATTCTTAGCCGTTAGTTTAGTCAAATGAACAATGGCATCAGAAACAAAAGAATTGGCTAGCTTAAGTGCTCTAAGCTTGTCAAGTATGTCATCCAATGGAGTCGCTACCTGTAAAGCCTCTTCCAGAGACTCAAACCAGAACGCCGCAGCAGCAGTGACAGGAGCAATGCATGCAAGGGGCTGTAGGATAAAACCTTGTTGAATAAACATTTTCTTAAGGTAACCCTCTAACTTTTTATCCATTGGATCTAAGAAAGCACAACTGTCCTCGACAGGGATAGTAGTACGCTTTGTTAGAGTAGAAACTGCTCCCTCCACTTTAGGAACTGTCTGCCATAAGTCCCGTGTGTTGGTGTCTATTGGAAACATTTTTTTAAAAATAGGAGGGGAGAGAACGGCACACCTGGTCTATCCCATTCCTTAGTAATAATTTCTGTAAACCTTTTAGGTATTGGAAAAACATCAGTGCACACCGGCACTGCATAGTAATTATCCAGTCTACACAATTTCTCTGGCACTGCAATTGTATCACAGTCATTCAGAGCAGCTATCCTGAGCAACACGCAGAGGTGTTCAAGCTTAAATTTAAATGTAGAGATATCAGAATCAGGTTGCATCATCTTCCCTGAGTCAGAAACATCACCCACAGAAAGAAGCTCTCCTTCTTCAGCTTCTGCATATTGTGAGGCAGTATCAGACATAGCTCTTAAAGCGTCAGTATGCTCTGTATTTCGTCTAACTCCAGCTAGCTATCTCGATTTCCTCTAAATTCAGGTAGTCTGGCTAATACCGCTGACAATGTATTATCCATGACTGCCGCCATGTCTTGTAAAGTAAACGCTATGGGCGCCCTAGATGTACTTGGCGCCATTTGAGCGTGAGTCCCTTGAGCGGGAGTCAAAGGATCTGACACGTGGGGAGAGTTAGTCGGCATAACTTCCCCCTCGTCAGATTCCTCTGGTGATAAATTTTTTAAAGACAGAATATGATCTTTATTGCTTAAAGTGAAATCAGTACATTTGGTACACATTCTAAGAGGGGGTTCCACAATGGCTTTTAAACATAATGAACAATGAGTTTCCTCTATGTCAGACATGTTTGTACAGACTAGCAATGAGACCAGCAAGCTTGGAAAACACTTTAAATCAAGTTAACAAGCAAATATAAGAAACGGTACTGTGCCTTTAAGAGAAACAAATTTTGTCAGAATTTGAAAAACAGTGAAAAAAGGCAGTAAATCAAAATTTTTTTTTACAGTGTATATAATAAGCTAACAGAGCATTGCACCCACTTGCAAATGGATGATTAACCCCTTAGTTCAAAAAACGGATCAAAAAAACGATATAGACGTTTTTTAACAGTCACGCCAAACTGCCACAGCCTTGCTGTGGGCCTACCTTCCCAACAAATGATTTTGGAAAGCCTAAGAGCCCTTTAGAGATGTCCTATAGCATTCAGGGGACTCCTGGAGGAAGCTGGATGTCTCAGTCTGTAAAAGTTACTGTGCAAAAAAGCGCTAAATTAGGCCCCTCCCACTCATAGTAACACAGTGGAAAGCCTCAGGAAACTGTTTCTAGGCAAATTTAAGCCAGCCATGTGTAAAAAACTAGGCCTCAATAAAGTTTTATCACCAAAGTATATATAAATACGTTTAAACATGCCAGCAAACGTTTTATATTGTAAATATAAAAGAGTATTACCTCAGAAAGTAAGCATGATACCAGTCGCTATTAAATCACTGTATTCAGGCTTACCTTACATAAATTTGGCATCAGCAGCATTTTCTAGCATTCACATCTTCTAGAAAAATCTTAACTGCACATACCTCATAGAAGGATAACCTGCACGCCATTCCCCTGCTGAAGCTATCTCTCTCTTCAGTCATGTGTGAGAACAGCAATGGATCTTAGTTACAACCTGCTAAGATCATAGAAATCACAGGCAGAGTCTTCTATTTTTCTGCCTGGAACAAAATAGTACAACTCCGGTACCATTTAAGAATAATAAACTTTTGATTGAAGCAAAATAACAGCTACATTTCACCACTTCTCTCTTACTACCTCCATGTTTATTGAGAGTTGCAAGAGAATGACTGGATATGGCAGTTAGGGGAGGAGCTATATAGACAGCTCTGCTGTGGGTGTCCTCTTGCAACTTCCTGTTGGGAATGAGAATATCCCACAAGTAATGGATGATCCGTGGACTGGATACACCTTACAAGAGAAAAGGGTCACTTTATGTACGGACCCGCACCTGTATTTTAGACTCAGTTTCTTTATCAAGTCCTTTGATACAAGGTCGGTGTAACATATATTTGCTTTGAATATAACTCCTATTGATATACATTTACACACAAGACTGTGGTCTACATCACTATGTGACATATTGGGATTTGTATAATAAACTTTTTCTTTTAGAGAGTCCACGATTCATTGGTGTAGCAACAAGGTCATATTGGAAGCACCTTGGTTAGCTATAAGTGCATACATTTTGTTAAGGGTAGCGCAACAGCAATTTTAAAGTATTTGTAGCATATTGGCAAGCAGGGGCTATTTTCCCTGGAGGCCTTGGATTTAAAAAGTTGAATAGGGGGGCGTGTCCGAACAGCATCCTGGATAGGACGCATTTTCTGCAAGCTCTGGTGGAATCTTTGATAATCCGCCGATTATCATTACTTAACAGCTAATGTAAGATCACTAACTACAACCACTCCACAGTACAGGTGATTGTGGCCCTTTATATGATCATTGGCTGTTTTTGTGACACTAAGGGCTCAGATCGGAGCACAAGGGCCTAGGACGGCGGCCTACTAAGGCATTCACCTCCCCCCCGGGAAGAGCCGGGTTACCGGTGCTGTCTGAATAATCAGACTTACCGGATCTCTTCAAACCATATCGCATAAATACCAAAACACAGAGCAAGGAACATATAGCAAAAAACAAACAAACTTCAAAGCAGTTATATTCTACCAGATCTTCTCAGAATGGCAACCGCATGGGAGATACGTTTGGAGCAGGAGCTGGACCGGCGCTTTGCTAAACTAGAGAGCTTGCTTCTCAAAATATACCAAAGGACACTTCCACTAGACTGCACAGAGTACACCCTACCCTCGAATGTGCACACCAATACTGAAGACCCAGCACAGATCCTTGTAATACATCCAAATGAAGATGGCGACCGGAGGGATATATTAGTGGAGGAAAATCTCTCACCTGATGAAACACTCCCTATGCAGCTGAGGGAGCGGGAGCCAGCTAAAACCTTACGGGACGATAAGTGCACCTTATACAGTAAAGAGGCAGACCTGGCTGACACTACCCTGCAGATAGCGTTGAAGGGCCTCGGCTTGGTTAAAGGGACAGCTCATGCTTTTCGGCTGCCGGCTGGGACCGGCCCCGCTGCCCCTGATACCGGTGAGTCAGCTATATGCACCACTAACAAGCAGTTAATGTCTGAGGCCGGAATTAACATGACAGTTTCAGTGCGGAAACCCTCCGTTGCCAGAGCATCACCAAAAGCAAACGCTAGCATGCAGCATTATGCACTGGATAACGCATCCCAGCATGATACCCGCAGCATCTCTTCACATGGGACTAATACTGCACAGATTACATTCAAAAACAATTCAATCTCCTTTTGGCACTTACAGGGAGAGAACTGCCTCACTAATCTCTTGCTTAGAGCAACTAGTGCCTACAGTGAGTCGCTGCTCCACGTGCAAATAGACCCAGGGGGCTGACAATCTATAAATGTAAAATTGATCTTTGTTTTCCCTTGACTATTAGACCTTCTGTTAAAGTTCCCTTTTTTTTAATGTTATGTTATGTTGAGTTCTGTTCTTATAAGCAGATAATGTTTTCAATATGTTCATCTGACACTTCATTGCTGGCTCTATACGGGCTAATTTTTATAATATGTCTGGCAAACAGGTTTCAGTTACTAACATAATATTAGGGAGTGTAGATCTGATATTTATATGCTTGTTGGTGCTGTGGCTTCTACCACTGCGTTCCAGTTATACACAAGCTCTTCATTCATAATGCACACTACATTATAAATACCTGTTTTGTAGTCACTGACCATGTTACAGTCTCCAACATCATCTGCCCTATTTCATATTAGCCCATAGTTACAGCATGATCTGCTGGACAATTATTGCCACATATATAATAGCCTGCACTGCAGCTACAGACAACACATTATGGCGGGCTGCATCTCTTTAGAGCTACATGAGATAACAAGCTTTGCAGACATGCACCTGCTCATTACCCATCTCTTGGTGGTATAGGGTAGATCATCAAATAATCCTTGCCTACTAACAATTAACTCAGTACTTAGAGGTTCAGATTGTGTTTAACCTAGTTTGTTCTACAATATTTTGTTATAATCTTACACAACCCTATAAAATCCCAACTTCTAATGGATATAGACTAATCAAAGGCCCAAGAGTGGTCTAGAAAATTGTTTTATGGGAAAAAAAAAAAAAAAATGAGGATTGACTTCACAGCTCAATGTATTTTTGCATGAATCAACATCTGCTTTCTTGTTACTTGCATTCTTAATCATGTATGTATACTTCCTCCATAAAAAAAAAAAAAAAAAAAAAAAGTTGAATAAACTGTGCACAGCTTATTTAACTTTATTCTGAAAACTATTTGCCTGAATAGTAGTTAGGCAAAAGGCTTTTGCCTAGGCAAATGATTTATAAAACTTAAACAATGCTTCAAAAACTATTTACCTTGCTTTACCTTATTTTAGCATTTTACATGTGCTTTGTCGTACTTTTATTCTAGCCTTAACACTTTACTTCAAGTCTCAAGTTGTGCTAACTTTTTTAGGGTTATTATGTGTTGCTCTTGCCTGCAACACATAACTTTCAACTTGTAATATGAGTAATCCATTGAAAGTATTGGACGCGCTAAAGGGATGTTAGCCTCGCTAAACATTCTCTGGTTATTAGTTTTACCATGGACTTTTAATACGAGATTGAGTGCTAATCCTGGCACCGTTCTGCGATATTGATAGTTTACCCTGTGCTATCAATAGCTCTCCACTTGTAAACTAGGCTTTTGTGAGTACATTGTTGAAATTGGATAAGATAATATTCACAACATACACAGACACCGTTACATACGTAATGAGATACTCATATTTATAATAGTAATTATATAACTATAGCTAATATCAATCTTACGGCTAGATTACGAGTTGTGCGTTAAGGTAAAAAAGCAGAGTTAACAGGTCCTAACGCTGCTTTTTTACGGCCGCTGGTATTACGAGTCTTGCAGGTATAGGTGTACCGCACACTTGTTTGGCCTTACTGCAAACCGACTTACGTAAACTTCGTAAACCCTTTTTTCTATGGGACTTCCATAGCGCTGGTATTAAGAGTCTGTCCTGGGAGGCCAAAAAGTGAGCGGTACACACTACCCTATCAAGAGTCCTAACGCATTCTAAAGTCAGTAGTTATGAGTTTTACACTACAACGCCGTAGCATAAAACTCATAACTAAAGTGCTAAAAAGTACACTAACACTCATAAACTACCTATTAACGCCTAAACCGAGGCCCTCCCGCATCGCAAACACTATAATAACATTTTTAACCCCTAATCTGCCGCTCCGGACATCGCCGCCACTATAATAAACATATTAACCCCTAAACCGCCACACTCCCGCCTATTTATTTTAGCTAGGTAGTTAGTAAATAGTTAATAACTATTTAGTAACTATTCTACCTAGTTAAAATAAATACAAACTTGCCTGTAAAATAAAAATAAACCCTAAGCTAGATACAATGTAACTATTTTACAGGTAAGTATTTAGTTTTAAATAGGAATAATTTAGTTAATGATAGTAATTTTATTTAGATTTATTTAAATTATATTTAAGTTAGGGGCTGTTATTGTTAGACTTAGATTTAGGGGTTAATACATGTAATATAGTGGCGGCGACGTTGGAGGCAGGAGATTAGGGGTTAATAAATGTAGGTAGGTTGCGGTGATGTTAGGGGCAGCAGATTAGGGGTTAATAAATATAATGTAGGTGTCGGCGATGTTGGGGACAGCAGATTAGGGGTTAATAAGTATAATGTAGGTGGCGGCGGTGTTGGGGGTGGCAGATTAGGGGTTAATAAATGTAAGATTAGGGGTGTTTAGACTCTGGGTTCATGTTAGGGTGTTAGGTGTAAACATAAAATGTGTTTCCCCATAGGAATCAATGGGGCTGCGTTACGGAGCTTTACGCTGCTTTATTGCAGGTGTTAGACTTTTTCTCAGGCGGCTCTCCCCATTGATGTCTATAGGGAAATCGTGCATGAGCACGTACGACCAGCTCATCGCTGACTTAAGCAGCGCTGGTATTGAAGTGCGGTATGGAGCTCAATTTTGCTCTACGCTCACTTCTTGCCTTTTAACGCCGGGTTTGTAAAAACCTGTAATACCAGCACTGCAGGTAAGTGAGCGGTGAGAAAAAACTGCTCGTTAGCACCGCACAGCTCATAACGCAAAACTCGTAATCTGGCCGATAGACATTTAGCTTCCTATTCATTAAAAAAGTATATGATGAATGCAGAATCACAAAGGTTAATTGTTTTACTAGTATTTTTTGTCTTACTTGTTCTTGTTTATCCCTGATATGCTCCCTGGAGACCCCATGATAGTCTCTGCTCTGACTTCTACCATAAGAGTTATTACAAGAGTAATTAAAACATTAGTATTTATACATGGTTAAAGGATAATTAAACTTGGAGCTGCAAATTAATTTCACATTGAATATGGTTGTTATCTGTTATTTACAAGCTAATTATTTAATAATAAATCAAAAGTGTCATGCTCATGGTACACGTAATCTTGGATTTGAATCAAATGGCCTATAGATAAGAAAGGTTAGCAAAGAGTAATGAGCTAGACTTTGCCCAACTTGCATTGCCACAGTCCTGTGGCTTTGCTAGGCATCTGGGAGCTTCTGGCAATCAGGAAACTATTATATTTGCAAGGAGTATTACTCACCCCTTATATTTCAAAAGCATTCTATTATCTTGAATGTTTTCACTAGAAGGAAATTGCTTAGGTCTTGATTTATTTAAAGTGGTCACATTCTACCTATAGATGTGTTAAAATGATGGCCATATTCAGTGCCGATAATAAAAAGTAAAAAGTATAGTTTCATAAAATCTTGCATCTACTTTACTTTAAAACACTGGGTGCTTTATCATCCTATTGGCTGATTTGAATATTTCAGTCAATAGGAATGCAACGGTACCCCAATATAAAAGGGATACCTTGCATTCAAGCTTCAGTGTGCGGCGAGCGATTGCATGAATAGGAGGCTCCACGCTGGATGTCACCAGCGATCCTGGTCAGCTCCGCTCTGCGCTGCTACAACTGCGCCACCGGGATGAAGATAGAAGATGCCCCCGCCATGGATGAAGATGTTGCCTCCTGGATGAAGACTTCTCGCCGCCTGGATGAAGATGGATGTCCGGACTTCAGGAACTGTGTGAGTACATTTTTTTTTTAGATTAGGGATTTTTTTTGTTGAAAGATTTTTATTGAGGCATTAAGTAACAATAGAAGGGATTTTTTTTTATTTTAATGGGCGTAAAATAGCTGATTGCAAAAGAGGTGATTGCCCTTTTAAGGGCAATGCTCATTCAAATGCTCCTCTATGGGCAATGGGTAGCTTAGGTTTTTATTAGACTTAGTTTTGGGGGGTTGGTTTGGTGGGGAGTTTTACTGTTAGGGGGTACTTTGTTACTTTTTAGGTAAAAGAGCTGTTTAACTTAGGGCAATACCCTACAAAAGGCCCCTTTAAGGGCTATATTGGTAGTTTATTGTTAGATTAGGGGGTTTATTTTGGGGGGACTTTTTTTGTTTTTATAGGGGTATTAGATTAGGTTTAATTTTATTATTTTGGATAATTTTGTTTATTATTTTTTGTAATCTTAGATTTTCTTTATTTTTTGTAATTTTAGTGTTTGTTAGGCTTTCTTTATTTTTTTATAGTGTTAGGATTTTTTACTTTTGTAACTTAGGTTTTTTATTTTCCGTTTATTTTATTTTTTCAAAATAGTAATGTTAGGTTAATTTATAGTTTAAGCTTAGGTTTATTTTATTTCACAGGTAAGTTTTTTTTATTTAAAGGTAGTTATATTGTAAGTTTAATTTAAAGTTAGGGGGTGTTAGGTTTAGGTGTTAATAGTTTAATTTAGTGTGTTGCGATGTGGGGAGGGGGGGCGGTTTAGGGGTTAATATTTTTATTATAGTAGTTGCGATGTGGAGGGCCGGCGGTTTAGGGGTTAATAACTTTTTTTAGTGTCGGCGATGCCGGGTGGAGGCGGGTTAGGGGTATTTAGACTAGGATTTATGTTAGGGTGTTAGGTTTTAATGTAACTTTATTTTCCCCATAGACATCAATGGGGAATGCGTTATAGCGATCGCTATTCCGCGATCGCAGGTGTTAGTTTTTTTCTAACACTTTCTCTCCATTGATGTCTATAGGGGGAAACGTGCATGAGCACGTAAAGTCAGACCTTGGGTTTTGTGTGTTATGGAGCTTATCACACCATACCGCACAACAAAATATTTTTTTTCAGTAACTTGTAATGGCAACACTATAGAAAGTGCAATACCGCTATTTTTTTTGCGTTATTTACATACCCAGTTTAGCGCACAACTTGTAATCTTGGTCTAAATTTCTTTAGAAACCCTAACATTACTGAAACTAAAAAACCTACCCTTCCTCAAAATAAAAAAACAAACCTAAAATTACAAAAATAAAAAAGCTTACAAAAAACAACAAATTTAGGCCCAGATTACGAGTTTTGCGTTAGAGGCTGTGCAGTGCTAATGAGCAGTTTTGTCTCACCGCTCACTTACATGCAGCGCTGGTATTACGAGTTTTCAGAAACCCATCGTTAAAAGACAAGAAGTTAGCTTTGAGCAAAATTTTGCTCATTACCGCACTCCAATACCAGCGCTGCTTAAGTCAGCGGTGAGCTGGTCGTACGTGCTCGTGCGCAATTTCCCCATTGGAATCAACGGGGAGAACCGGCTGAAAAAAAGTCTAACACCTGCAAAAAAGCAGCGTAAAACTCCTTAACGCAGCCCCATTGATTCCTATGGGGAAATAAAATTTATGTCTACACCTAACACCCTAACATGAACCCAGAGTCTAAACACCCCTAATCTTACACTTATTAACCCCTAATCTGTCGCTCCGGACACCGCGGCCACCAACATTATACTTATGAACCCCTAATCCGCTGCCCCCAACATCGCCGACACCTACATTATATTTATTAACCCCTATTATGCCGCCCCCAACGTCGCTGCCACTATAATAAACATATTAACCCCTAAACTGCCACACTCCCGCCTCACAAACATTAGTTAAATATTATTAACCCCTAATCTGCCATCCCTAACATCGCTGCCACCTACCTACATTTATGAACCCCTAATCTGCCACCCCAACGTCGCAGCCACTACATTAAAGTTATGAACCCCTAAATCTAAGTCTAACCCTAAACCTAACACCCACTAACTTAAATATAATTTAAATAAATCTAAATAAATATTCCTATCATTAACTAAATTATTCCTATTTAAAACTAAATACTTACCTATAAAATAAACCCTATGCTAGCTACAATATAACTAATAGTTACATTGTAGCTATCTTAGGGTTTATTGTTATTTTACAGGCAAGTTTGTATTTATTTTAACTAGGTAGAATAGTTATTAAATAGTTATTAACTATTTAATAACTACCTAGCTAAAATAAATACAAATTTACCTGTAAAATAAAACCTAACCTAAGTTACACTAACACCTAACACTACACTATAATTAAATAAATTAACTAAATTAAATACAATTACCTAAATTAAATTAAATTAGCTAAAGTACAAAAAACCACTAAATTACAGAAAATAATAAACAAATTACAGATATTTAAACTAATTACACCTAATCTAATAGCCCTATTAAAATAAAAAAGCCCCCCAAAATAAAAAAAAACCCTACCCTAAACTAAACTACCAATAGCCCTTAAAAGGGCCTTTTGAAGGGCATTGCCCCAAAGTAATCTGCTCTTTTACCTGTAAAAAAAAATACAAACAACCCCCCCAACAGTAAAACCCACCACCCACACAACCAACCCCCCAAATAAAATACTATCTAAAAAAACCTAAGCTTACCATTGCCCTGAAAAGGGCATTTGGATGGGCATTGCCCTTAAAAGGGCAGTTAGCTCTTTTGCAGGCCCAAAGTCCCTAACCTAAAAATAAAACCCACCCAATACACCCTTAAAAAAACCTAACACTAACTCCCTGAAGATCGACTTACCGGTAGAAGTCTTCATCCAAGCCGGGCCGAAGTTCTCAACGAAGCCGGGAGAAGTCTTCATCCAAGCCGGGTGAAGTCATTCTCCAGATCGGCAGAAGTCTTCATCCAGACGGCATCTTCTTTCTTCATCCATCCGGTGCGGAGCAGGTCCATCTTCAAGACATCCAACGCGGAGCATCCTCTTCATCCGACGACTAAAGCTGAATGAAGGTACCTTTTAGTGACGTCATCCAAGATGGCGTCCCTTAGATTCCGATTGGCTGATAGAATTCTATCAGCCAATCGGAATTAAGGTAGAAAAAATCCTATCAGCCAATTGGATTGAGCTCACATTCTATTGGCTGTTCCAATCAGCCAATAGGATTTTTTCTACCTTAATTCCGATTGGCTGATAGAATTCTATCAGCCAATCGGAATCTAAGGGATGCCATCTTGGATGACGTCACTTAAAGGTACCTTCATTCAGCTTTAGTCGTCGGATGAAGAGGATGCTCCATGTCGGATGTCTTGAAGATTGACCCGCTCTGCGCAGGATGGATGAAGATAGAAGATGCCGTCTGTTTGCGAGGCGGGAGTGCGGCTGTTTAGGGGTTAATATGTTTATTATAGTGGTGGCGGCATTGGGGGCGGCAGATTTAGGGTTTAAAAAGTGTAGGTAGGTTGCGGCGACATTGGGGGCGGCAGATTAGGGGTTAATAAATATAATGTAGGTGTTGGAGATGTTGGGAGCAGCAAATTAGGGGTTCATAAGTATAATGTAGGTGGCAGTGGTGTCCGGAGCGGCAGATTAGGGGTTAAAATTTATATTATAGTGTTTGCGATGCGGGAGGGCCTCGGTTTAGAGGTTAATAGGTAGTTTATGGGTGTTAGTGTACTTTTTAGCACTTTAGTTATGAGTTTTATGTTACGGCGTTGTACCATAAAACTCATAACTACTGATTCTTAAATGCATTAGTACTCTTGACAGGGTAGGGTGTACCATTCACTTTTTGGCCTCCCAGGACAGACTCGTAATATCAGCGCTATGGAAGTGCCATAGTAAAATGACTTTACTAAGTTTTCGTAAGTGGTTTTGCGGTAAGGTCAAAGAAGTCTGCAGTGACCCTAAACCTTCAAGACTCGTAATACCAGCGGGCGTAAAAAAGCAGCGTTAGGACCACTTAACGTTGCTTTTCTACCCTAACCCACAACTCGTAATCTAGCCGTTAATTATCCAAAATAAAAAGTTATTCCTATTCTAATCCCTTATTAAAAACAAAAAAGCCACCCCAAATAAAAACACCCCCTAATCTAACAATAAATTTCCAATAGCCCTTAAAATGTCCTTTTGTAGGGCATTGCCCTTAAAGGGACAGTCAACACCAGAATTGTTGTTATTTAAAAAGATATAAAATCCCTTTATTACCCATTCCCCAGTTTTGCATAACCAACACAGTTAAAATAATACACTTTTTACCTCTGTGATTAACTTGTATCTAAGCATCTTCTGACATCCAACTGATCACATGACATTTTATGTATTATCTAATGACTTTCATTCTAGTC
Organism: Bombina bombina; assembly: GCF_027579735.1. Lineage (NCBI taxonomy): Eukaryota > Metazoa > Chordata > Amphibia > Anura > Bombinatoridae > Bombina > Bombina bombina. Next base: position 652,999,224 of record NC_069500.1, read on the forward strand.
AATTAGTGCAGTGTCTGCCACAAGCCACAGGTGTGCTACATGAACTAGCTCTCCCCTGTTGTGAAAAGCAAAGAAAAAAGCATGTGATAAGAGGTGGCCTTCAAGGGCTTAGAAATGATCATATGAGCCTTCCTAGGTTTAGATGTCAACTAAGAATACCAAGAGAACAAAGCAAAATTGGTGATAAAAGTAAATTGAAAAGTTGTTTAAAATGACATTCCCTATTTGAAACATGAAAGTTTTTTTTGGACTTGACTGTCCCTTTAAAAAATCAGCTCTTTTAAAAAACAAAGAAACAAAAAAAACCCAACTTATCTACCCATTGCCCCTATAGAGGCATATGTATGCGCATTGCCCTTAAAAGGGCAATCAGCTCTTTTTGTGCCCATGAAAATTAAAAAAAGAAGTTTTGTAATAATTTTAATATATGCTGCCTATGTGCAATATATTTTAAGGCCTAGGTTCTATTGAGGTAGCAAATTGTGGAAACTGGCGATAAAACTGTTATCTCAATTAAAGTCTATGGAGGTTTTTTTTTTTACCACCAGTTTTCAAACTTTACCACCTCAAAGAAAACTAGGCCTAAATTGGATGCACAGACGTCATTGAGTATATAGTCTAGATTTATTAAACTTACTGAATGTTAATTGCTATTGTATAGTCAGTTGGTATTGGGCAGCAAAGAAATTGACTTGCATATGTGTTTAATACACAATATTTCGTAAGTTAACAAGATCTGCAGGAAACACGAGAAAATGGAAACCATTACAGTCTAATACAGTAATGAAAATATTATAAAGTTCCTAATATATCTTTTTACAATTTTGAAATAAAATAAACCTGTCATAGTAGATTATCTTAAATAGATTTAAAAAACAAACAAAACATCTTTATGCCAAATACAACAAGCCTCAATCTGTGCAGTGGGGTTTTGAACTTTTGGTGATATGTTAAAATGCCCAACTTAGGTCCAGATTACAAGTGGAGCGCTAACTAGCGCTTTCGCTAGAGCGTTAACTGCACTAGCAACCCTTTGCACGAGTTGGGTTGCGCTAGTATTACAAGTTGAAAGTAAAAATGTATCGTTCCATCGCTAACCCGACTCGTGCAAGAAGGTTTACCACTAGCTCAGTTACAATATTGCTTGCACGATAACCTGCTGCCCATTGAAGTCAATGGAGCAAAAAAAGTTAAAAAACAAACAAAACCCTACTGGTGCGCTAACCCGAATCGCCATAAGACTTCTACTCTAATAATCTTTAAACTGCCACACCCCCAACTGTACAGTAACCCACTACCTTATTAACCCCTAAACCGCCATACCCCCACAGCAAAGTAAGCTTTGACACTATTAACCCCTAAACCGCCACCCCCCACCGCAAAGTAGGCTTTTACACTATTAACCCCTGAACTACCACACACCCCACATCGCAAAGTCTGCACTATCCTATTAACCCCTAAACTGCCAGCCCCCCAATGCAAAATAACCCACTACCATCTAAACCCCCAAACCTTACAACACCTAAGTTAACCCAAAATAGACTAATCCTACCTTTACAAAAAAACTAACTGCCTTTAACAAAATAAAAATGTAACTGAAAAAAATAAAAATCTAACCTTACCTTTAAAAACAAACAACACGACCATTACTGTTAACCCCCCTAATATTACAATTAAAAAATATACCCTAAGATTACAATTAAAAAACAAACAAACATTACAGATATTTATATGGGCAGCAAAAGAGCCCTATGGTCTTTTCAGGGCACTTTTTAGATTTTTAATTTTTGGGGGTGAGGGGGGGGGTAATGTTAGGTGTTTTTTTTTATTTTACCAAAGAGCTGGATCACTTTAGGACAATACCCTACAAAAGCTATTTATAGTTTATTTTTATAAAAGTTTTTATTTTATTTCGGGGTGGGTATTCTATTTCGGGGTATTATTATTGTTTGTTATTGTTTGTAAGGTTAGTGTTTGTTATATTTTGTAATGTTAGTTATTCTGTAATGTAAGTATTTTTTTTTAATTGTAATGTTAGTTTTTTTTAACAGTAATGGTAGTTTTTTAAGGTAAGTTTATTTTTTAGGTACATTTTTACTTTTTTAAAGGTAGTTAGTTTTATTTTATAATGGTAGTGTTAGTCTATTTTGGGTTAACTTGGTTTTTTTAGGTTAGGGGTTTAGATGCTAGAGGGTTATTTTGCATTGAGGGCAGGGCCGGCCTTTGGGCAAGGCGGGCTCTGCGGTCAGGGGGCCCCTTCTAATTTAATAAAAAAATATTTAAAAAAAAAAAATTAATATTTTTTTTTAATTGTATTTTTTTAAAATGTATTTTTTTAGTGCCTTTTTTGGTGCAATAATTTTTTAATTTGGCACCGGTCCGGAGGGCGGAGGCGAGCATAGCTGCCTGCTTTTCATGCTCATGAGGGACTTCAGTGAGCAGCAGGCAGCAGAGTGAGCAGCAGTCCGAGTTGTAGACCACTTGTAGCCAGGTAGGAGCCCTGCTTTGGCCCAGGCCCTCAGACTGTCAGTCAGACACAGTGAGTGTGTGACTAGTGTCACATTTTAATTATTCAAAGGCACTCTGGCAGGTGGCCTGGGCCCTGGGCATAATTTTATTGCATCATGGGCTGGGGTATAATTCTATTGCAGGGGGGGGGGACTGGGCTTCATTTTATTGCAGGGGGGATTTATTTTATTGCTGGGGGCAATTGAAGGGGGGCTGGGGCATAATTTTATTGCAGGGGGGATTAATTTTATTGTTGGGGGGCTGGGGAAGGAAATCATTGTATTGCTGGGGGCATCATATTTTTGTTGGGGGGATAATTTTATTGCAGTGGAGATGGGACATAATTTTATTGCTGGGGCATCATTATTGTGCTGGGGGCATCATTTTTTTGCAGGGGGGCCTGGGGGAATATTTTTATTGCAGGGGGCATCATTATATTGCAGTGGGGCTGGGGGCACTATTTTATTGCAATGGGTCTGGGGCATCATTTTATTGCAGGGGGGCTGGGGGCTTCATTTTATTGCTTGGTGCATCATTTATTGCAGGGGTACTGGGGGCATCATATTTTTGTTGGGAGCATCATTTTATTGCAGGGGCTGGGGGCAACGTTTTATTACAGGGGAGTTGGAGCATAATTTTATTGCTGGGGCATCATTTTTTGCAGGGGGGCTGGGGGCATCATTTTATTGCAGGTGGACTGGGCATTATTTTATTGCTAGGGGCATCATTTATTGCAGTGGGGATGGGGCATCATTTTATTGCAGGGGGCTGGGCATTATTTTATTGCTGGGGGCATCATTTTATTGCAGTGGGGATGGGGCATCATTTTATTGCTGGGGGACTAGGCATCATTTAATTGCTGGGGGCATCATTGCAGTGGGGATGGGGTAATCATTTATTGCAGGGGGGCTGGGGGCATCATTTTATTGCAGGGGAATCATCTTATTGCAGGGGGGTGGGCATCATTTTATTGCAGGGGGCTTCATTGTATTGCTGGTGGCATAATTTTATTGCAGTGGGGCTGGGGGCATCATTTTATTGCAGTAGGGCTTCATTTTATTGCTGGAGGCATAATTTATTGTTGAGGGCATCATATTTTTGTTGGGGCATCAATTTATTGCAGGGGCTGAGGGCATCATTTTATTGCAGGGGAGTGGGGGCATAATTTTATTGCTGGGGTATCAATGTTTTTTGCAGGGGGCTGGGGGCATCATTTTATTGCAGGGGGACTGGGCATTGTTTTATTACAGGGGGTTTCATTTTATTGCTGGGGGCTTCATTGTATTGCTGGGGGTTTCATTTTATTGCTGGGGGCATTATTTTATTGCAGTGGGGATGGGGCATAATTTTATTGCAGGGGGACTGGGCATAATTTTATTGCTGGGGGCATCTTTGCAGTGGGGCTGGGGTAATCATTTATTGCAGGGGGGCTGGGGCCTGGGGACATCATTTTATTGCAGTGGGGCTGGGGGCATCATTTTATTGCAGTGGGGCTGGGGGCTTCATTTTTTTGCTGGGGGCATCAATTTATTGCAGGGGCTGAGGGCATCATTTTATTGCAGGGGAGCTGGGGCATAATTTTATTGCTGGGGCATCATTATTTTTGCTGGGGGCATCATTTTATTGCAGGGGGACTGGGCATTATTTTATTGCAGGGGGTTTCATGTTATTGATGGGGGCTTCATTTTATTGCTGGGGGCATCATTTTATTGCAGTGGGGATGGGGCATAATTTTATTGCAGGGGGACTGGGCATCATTTTATTGCTGGGGGCATCATTGTAGTGGGGCTAGGTTAATCATTTATTGCAGGGGGCTGGGAGCATCATTTTATTGCTGGGGCATCATTATTTTTGCTGGGGGCATAATTTTATTGCAGGGGGATTGGGCATTATTTTATTGCAGGGGGCTTTGTTTTATTGCTGGGGGCTTAATTTTATTGCTGGGGCATCATTTTATTGCAGTGGAGATGGGGCATAATTTTATTGCAGGGGGACTGGGCATCATTTTATTGCTGGGGGCATCATTGCAGTGGAGCTGGGGTAATCATTTATTGCAGGGGGGCTGGGGGCATCATTTTATTTCAGTGGGGCTGGGGGCATCATTTTATTGCAGTGGGGCTGGGGGCTTCATTTATTGCTGGGGGCATCATTTATTGCAGGGGTACTGGGGGCATCATATTTTTGTTGGGGGCATCATTTTATTGCAGGGGCTGGGGGCATCGTTTTATTACAGGGGAGTTGGAGCATAATTTTATTGCTGGGGCATCATTTTTTGCAGGGGGGCTGGGCATTATTTTATTGCTAGGGGCATCATTTAATGCAGTGGGGATGGGGCATCATTTTATTGCAGGGGGCTAGGCATTATTTTATTGCTGGGGGCTTCATTTTATTGCTGGGGGCATCATTTTATTGCAGTGGGGATGGGGCATCATTTTATTGCTGGGGGACTAGGCATCATTTTATTGCTGGGGGCATCATTGCAGTGGGGATGGGGTAATCATTTATTGCAGGGGGGCTGGGGGCATCATTTTATTGCAGGGGAATCATCTTATTGCAGGGGGTGGGCATCATTTTATTGCAGGGGGCTTCATTGTATTGCTGGTGGCATCATTTTATTGCAGTGGGGCTGGGGGCATCATTTTATTGCAGTAGGGCTTCATTTTATTGCTGGAGGCATAATTTATTGTTGAAGGCATCATATTTTTGTTGGGGCATCATTTTATTGCAGGGGAGTGGGGGCATAATTTTATTGCTGGGGTATCAATGTTTTTTGCAGGGGGCTGGGGGCATCATTTTATTGCAGGGGGACTGGGCATTGTTTTATTGCAGGGGGTTTCATTTTATTGCTGGGGGCTTCATTGTATTGCTGGGGGCTTCATTTTATTGCTGGGGGCATTATTTTATTGCAGTGGGGATGGGGCATAATTTTATTGCAGGGGGACTGGGCATAATTTTTTTGCTGGGGGCATCTTTGCAGTGGGACTGGGGTAATCATTTATTGCAGGGGGGCTGGGGCCTGGGGACATCATTTTATTGCAGTGGGGCTGGGGGCATCATTTTATTGCAGTGGGGCTGGGGGCTTCATTTTTTTGCTGGGGGCATCAATTTATTGCAGGGACTGAGGGCATCATTTTATTGCAGGGGAGCTGGGGCATAATTTTATTGCTGGGGCATCATTATTTTTGCTGGGGGCATCATTTTATTGCAGGGGGACTGGGCATTATTTTATTGCAGGGGGTTTCATGTTATTGATTGGGGCTTCATTTTATTGCTGGGGGCATCATTTTATTGCAGTGGGGATGGGGCATAATTTTATTGCAGGGGGACTGGGCATCATTTTATTGCTGGGGGCATCATTGTAGTGGGGCTGGGGTAATCATTTATTGCAGGGGGCTGGGAGCATCATTTTATTGCTGGGGCATCATTATTTTTGCTGGGGGCATAATTTTATTGCAGGGGGATTGGGCATTATTTTATTGCAGGGGGCTTCGTTTTATTGCTGGGGGCTTCATTTTATTGCTGGGGCATCATTTTATTGCAGTGGGGATGGGGCATAATTTTATTGCAGGGGGACTGGGCATCATTTTATTGCTGGGGGCATCATTGCAGTGGGGCTGGGGTAATCATTTATTGCAGGGGGGCTGGGGGCATCATTTTATTGCAGTGGGGCTGGGGGCATCATTTTATTGCAGTGGGGCTGGGGGCTTCATTTATTGCTGGGGGCATCATATTTTTGTTGGGGGCATCAATTTATTGCAGGGGCTGGGGCATCATTTTATTGCAGGGGAGCTGGGGCATCATTATTTTTGCAGGGGGGCTGGGGGCATCATTTTATTGCAGGGGGCTGGGCATCATTTTATTGCAGGGGGGCTTCATTGTATTGCTGGGGGCATCATTTTATTGTAGTGGGGCTGGGGCATCATTTTATTGCAAGGGGACTGAGGGCTTCATTTTATTGCTGGGTGCATCATTTATTGCAGGGGTGCTGGGGCATCATATTTTTGTTAAAGGCATCAATTTATTGCAGGGGCTGGGGGCATCATTTTATTGCAGGGGAGCTGGGGCATCATTTTATTGCTGGGGCATCATTTTTTTGCAGGGGGGCTGGGGGCATCATTTTATTGCTGGGTGCATCATTTATTGCAGGGGTGCTGGGGGCATGATATTTTTGTTGGGGGCATCATTTTATTGCAGGGGCATCATTTTATTGCAGGGGGGCTGGGCATAATTTTATTGCAGGGGGGCTTCATTGTATTGCTGGTGGCGTCATTTTATTGCAGTGCAGCTGGGGGCATCATTTTATTGCAGTGAGGCTGGGAACATCATTTTATTGCAGGGGGGCTGGGGGCTTAATTTTATTGCTGGGTGCATCATTTATTGCAGGGGTACTGGGGGCATCATATTTTTGTTTGGGGCATCATTTTATTGCAGGGGGCAGGGCTGGTGCATCATTTTATTGCAGTGGGGATGGGACATCATTTTATTGCAGGGGAACTGGGGGCATCATGTTATTGCAGTGGGGCTGGGGCATCATTTTATTGCTGCAGGTATCATATTTTTGTTGGGGCCATCAATTTATTGCAGGGGAGCTGGGGCATAAGTTTATTGCTGGGGGCATCATTTTATTGCAGGGGCATATTTTTTGTGCAGGGGGACTGTGCTTTGTTTTATTGCAGGGGGGCTTCATTTTATTTCAGGTGGCTGGGGCATCATTTTATTGCAGGGTGATTCATTTTATTGCTGGGGGGCTGAGGAAATCATATTTTTGTTGGGGGCATCATTTTATTTCAGGGGGGCATCATTTTATAGCAGGGGAGATGGGGCATTATTTTATTGCTGGGGCACCATTTATTTTATTTATTTATTGCGTGTGTGTGTGGGCTGTGTGGCTGTATGTGTGTGTGTGTGGGCTGTGTGGCTGTGTGTGTGTGGGCTGTGTGTGCTGTGTGTGTGTGGGGGGGGCTGTGTGTGTCTGTGGGCTGTGTGTGTGTGTGTGGGCTGTGTGTGTGGACTGTGTGGGCTGTGTGTGTGTGTGTCTGTGTGGGGGGGGGTTGTGTGTGTGTGGGCTGTGTGGCTGTGTGTGTGGGCTGTGTGTGTGTGTGGGCTATGTGTGGGCTGTGTGTGTGTGTGTGTGGGCTGTGTGTGTGTGTGTGGGCTGTGTGTGTGTGTGTGGGCTGTGTGTGTGTGTGTGTGGGGGGGTGTGTGTCTGTGGGCTGTGTGTGTGTGTGTGGGCTGTGTGTGTGTGGGCTCTGTGTGTGTGTGTGTGTGTGCGTGGGCTATGGTGTGTGTGGGCTGTGGTGTATGGTGTGTGTATTGTGTGTACATCTGTGTATGTGTCTGACACTGTGTGTGAATGTATGTGTATATAAGTATCTCTGTGTGTATTATATCTGTGTGTTTGTGTGGTACAGTGCATTGCCCCATTTCTTTTAAGTATTTTTTGTTCTGAGTAGAGGCCCCGGGCTGTCAATCTGCCTAGGGACCTGCACTTGCTAGGGCTGGCCCTGGCGTCTCTGTAATGTTCTTGTTATCATAAGAAAACACATAAAAATAAGGCCCAGTTCAACTCAACTGTTCCTAACTGTCAGCATAATTCTTCATTATATACATAAACAGTTATTCCAATAGTACAAATGGTATATTGCAATATATACAATTAGTGACCCATATTAGTGAATTTATGTTTTTTTTTATATATACAGTATATAAAATGTTGTGCATTACCTTAAATTATTTTTTTTTCTTCCATTTTAAAAGCTGTGGGACGGAGTTAGGGGTGGGGATTGGGCGGGGTTGGGCCCCGCAATGGCTAGGGCCGGCCCTGATTGGGGGATGGCGGTTTAGGGGTTAATAGGATAGTGCAGACTTTGCGATGGGGTGTGTGTGTGGTGGTTTAGGGGTTAATAGTGTAGTGCAGACTTTGTGTGGGCCATGTGGCGGTTTAGGGGTTAATAGTGTAGTGCAGACTTTGCAATGTGGGGGTGTGGCAATTTAGGGGTTCATGGTGAAGTTTAGCGCAACTGTTTCATTTGGACAAACCCTTTATGCAACCTTTTAGGTTGCATAAAAAGTCTGAGCGGTAAATATGATTGCGTTTGAGCGATTGCATTTACTTTCAACTTGTAATACGAGTGCATATTACCGTTTAATGCTACCCATAGAAAATATGAGGAGCGTAAATTAAAGCAAATTTTAACAGCGCGCCACTTGTAATATGGATTTGAGTGTAAAGAACACAGCTATCCCGTGATCGTGTTTACGCTGCTATCGCTAACGATATCGATCCACTTGTAATCTGGCCCATAATTGGCCTATACAAGGTAACCATTTCTGCATTCTTACAACATTATGTTTATGTTTTATTTAACCAAATGTTTTTCGTTTATATGGGAAAATTGGGAGCACCATGCTTCATATTTCATGGTATTGCCTCAAAATGAGGCCTATTAGCTTTCACCCACGGCTGCTATTAATGTATAACTGCTTCAGTTAAAGGTTTCTAGCTGTGAGTACTACTTAAACAAATAATACACCCCAAAATATTAATGTATATTAAAGATGAAAGTTTATTTTGCATGAAAAATACTAAATAAAAGCACTATTATGCTACACCAATATCAGTACTATACTTCCTACTAATGCTCATTAGTAACATTTCTAACTGCATCCAGCTACTACTATTCTAATACACCGACCATATAGTAAAACTGAACTTGTATCAGTGATAATATTTTGAGTGAAAATGCTTACATGACAGATGAAGAGGCCCATTTATCACGCTCCGTATGGAGCTTGAGGGCTCGTGTTTCTGGCGACTCTTCAGACTCGCCAGAAACAGCAGTTATGAAGCAGCAGTCTAAAGACCGCTGCTCCATAACCCTGTCCGTCTGCTCTGAGCAGGTGGACAGGAATCGCCACAATTCAACCCGATCGAGTACGATCGGATTGATTGACACCCCCCTGCTGGCGGCCGCGAATCTGCGGGGGGCGGTGTTGCACCAGCAGCTCTTGTGAACTGCTGGTGCAATGCTGAATACGGAGAGCGTATTGCTCTCCGCATTCAGCGAGGTCTTGCGGACCTGATCCGCACTGTTGGATCAGGTCCGCAAGACCTTTGATAATTCGGCCTCAAAGAGTGAAAAGGATTTGCTCCAGGACAGATATAATTTTCTAATGTAAGATATACACATTGTGACAAATAGAGGTTCAAGAAACTGGGTAAAATGCCCACACAATATACAAAATAATCATGTAGTGGTAAAACACACTCTTTTCCACACACACATAGAGTGGGAATATAGACAGAATGTAAAATAATCATGTAGTGGTAATACAGACAGTATACAGAATATTCATAGAGCGGTAAACCAGAAATATATCAAATAATCATAGAGTGGTATAGAGAATTCACTTTATTTCATGACACAACATATAGATAAATATAGTGGACTAAAATATAGAAATGCTGTCATCTAAAACTATAATAAATCTTTCACAGGGTGAGTCATATTATTCCTTAAGATAAAATTGTTTTTATCTCAAAATACATAGGAAGAAATTTAAATTGACTATTTTGCAGTTCTAACTCCTTTTGGCTGTTATATTTCCTGCTTTATGTTTGATTTATGTACAGTTTCCAGTGACATATATTTTTTTTCCGTGATCTTGGCTTTTGCCTTTATAAATCATACACTTCCAATTTTTGACTGCTCGTTTTCAGACCTTAGGTGACTGTTTCAATATTTTTATAATACTGGTTTGTTGCTTTTTATTGTTTCTACACCCATAAAAGTGCTATCCTGGATTTATGATGTCCACATGTGAATGATTTATCATGGTTATATCTGACCATATTTTTTTACTATCTTTTAAGTAAAATATATTTATCTTAATATTTTGTAAAAAAATACACTAACAAATATAACACATTATTGATATTTTAATTTATTAAACCATATGTTTCTGGGAAGATATATTACATACTTTCATATTCATTTTAGGACAAAAATACAATTGATTCTGAAAATTGTAAAAAAAAAACGCTCAAAATAAAAGTAATCAGACCAATGTTACAATGGTTTAAAATTGTTCAAATACAAGTTTACATTTATTCAAACATCCATGCTCCCATACATTTTTGTATTAGGAGGCTTTAAAGGGATAGTTAAGCCCAAATTGAACTTTTATGATTCAGATAGAGCATGTCATTTTAAACAACTTTCTAATTTACTTTTATCATCAAATTTGCTTTGTTCTCTTGTTATTCTTAGTTGAAGGCTAATACTAGGTAGACTCATGCTAATTTCTAAGCCCTCGAAGGCCGCCTCTAATTTGAATGCATTTGACAGTTTTTCACAGCTAGAGGGCTTTAGTTCATGTGTTTCATATAGATAACATTGTGCTCATGCAAGTGAAGTTATTTAAGAATCAGCACTTATTGCCTAAAAAGTATAGTCTGTTAAAAGATCTGAAATACGGAGGCAGTCAGCAGAAGCTTAGATACAAGGTAATTACAGATGTAAAAAGCATATTTCTTTAACAGTGTTGGTTATGCAAAACTGGGGAATGGTAAATAAAGGGATTATCAATCTTTTTAAACAATAAAATTTTTGGTGTTTACCATCCCTTTAATCTACTCTCAGAGCTGTTCTGAACCAGGCACCCCATCTATTACCCTTGTTCCTAGAGTTTTTGTAGTTTATAAAACAGGTCTACAGACTGTACCTGTGAAAGATTTTCAAGTGTTGATTGCCCAGAGTGACCATTCTTCAAGAACCTTGAACCATGTTCTGTAAGTGTAAGCAAAACCTAAAATAAAATTCCATTTTCAATTTGTGTTAAAAAACAATGTTGATAAGACAGTGTACTGTAAAGGTTTTATTTGCAATATTGGAGAAACATTTTTAGGTATAGGGGTCTATTTATGAAGCAGCGGATGCTGTTTCCAACCCTCTCCGCTTCAGTTCCGACTGAAGTGGAAGTTAAGAAGCAGCGGTCCTAAGGCTGCTGCTCCTTAACTCGTCCGCCACCTCTGAGGTTGATTGACGATCAGGTTGATTGACGCCTCCTGCTAGCGGCCGATTGGCCGCAAATCTGTAGAGGGCGGTATTGGACCAGCAGTTCACAAGAACTGCTGGTGCAATGATAAATGCCGACAGCGTATGCTGTCTGCATTTATCGATGTGCGGCGGACATGATTCGCTATAGCAGATCATGTCTGTCCGCACCTACATAAATAGAGCCCATTATGTGCAGGACTAGAAATGTTGATTTATGGGAGTCTTCAAGGAGACTGTGGGGTGTCATTGAGCGAGATAGCTTGGGCAATAAATAAAAATACAACTGGTATGGTTTATGAAATGCCACTTTAGACACATTTAGTAGAGGAATTATTATTATCGTTGATATTTTCTTCTACGTTTGGGGAGGGTTGCAAGATATCTACATATATTTGTCTTTAGGCATAAATGTCAAATGGGTTTGAAAGAACATTGAGACCAGCTGAAAATAATAATAATAATAAAGCATATTGCCACATTATATTAAAGAAATAAATATCCATTACTTTTTAGCTGTTACAATGCTTGGGCTGCTGAACTAAAGTATAACAGCTGGACAACCGCTATTGATAGCAACAGAGCTGTTGCTTTGGGTTGACTCAGTTGACATAGGTTAGGGTAATAGTGATGGGGGGAATTGGTTTGGGTAAATAACAGAGGAAAGCACACATATAGGCAGTTTACAAAGATTCAATAGTTTGTTCTAGCATAGTCATCACCCAAGAGGAAGTTTCTTTTAACCTAAAATATGCCTGTCCCCGAGAAGAATTTTCCTGTAATATATCAGTGTGAACCCACCTAAAAAGACTGCTGAGCCCCATAATACCAAATGGCACATATAACAAAAGACAGAAGGGCTCAAATTAACAAAACTTCAAACACTTGTTCTAGCTAGGTATCACCCCAGGGTGTGTGGGTTGGTAGTTAGGTTTATTGCAGTAGGAGTTAACTATTGTAAAGATCAATTATTTATAAACACTGAGTTTTAATTTGCCTAGACACTTTTGCAAGGTGTTTATTGCAGTTTTAGCTATGGTTGTCAAAATGTGTTTGTAAGAGTACTGCGACCAGCTACACATCATGACAGTCAATATGCTTTTACTATTATGTTATTAGACTGGGACCAAAAGTAGGCCCAGGTATTAAAAGCAGTCTATACCTGTGTGCAGTGTCTCTGATTTACCATGCATAGCACCTGGGTGTAGAGGAGTAAAAGAACAGCTTAGGATCTCCCTTAACCTGCTGGGCAGACAAGGAAAGACCCATTATAGATGGCCTTCACCACACATATTAAAGGGATATAATGTTGTTGCTATTTTTTTGTAAATATATTTTGATTACTGCTTCAATAGAGACTACATCTAATATTTTACATGTTCAAAATATTATGCTAGTCATTTTAAAACACATGCCTTTTATAGAATGTTATTTTATTATTGTTTGGAAACAGTGAGAATGCCACCTTTTCATGAGAAAATTCCCACCCTAACACATCCTACTCCCTTACGTAAATTCCTGCTGTGAGTGGGAACACATAAGCAATAAAATGCTGTAGAATTTAACCTTAGAATTTCCATTCGCTTTTATACATCTCAAATAAAATACCAGATTATGATGTTTAACAGTTTGTAATTCTTTGAATTATAGTTTGACCTTTTTGTCGCAATGTATTAAATTGTATGTTGTGGTTTAGTGAGCAGTGCATGGGGTACCTGTGATGAGAGTGGGAGGTGACGTCACTGGTTGGGAGCGTGGCTTATAGCCGTTATTGTCTATGTCGCAGTTACCAAGTTAGATATGTTGCACAATCTAGGACTAGAAAAGAGTGAACGATGGCACTACTTAGGTTGTTGCCCTTATTAATTTGTATGGAATAAAGCCTACATTTAAGGCTAAATAATTCAAAGATAAATGGGCGGGTGCTGTACATTACACAGGGTTACTATGCAAACAGGGTTCAGTACAAGACTGAAAAAAGAATGTACATATATAGCACTCAACAAACCAGTGTTCTAACAAATCAGTCCTCTGCCCGGATATATTGTACTGTTGACCTGGGATTTATCAATCCTACCCACTATAGCATATTGATTCATCCTTTATCATGTATGATTATTAGTTACCCTAATTTCATTTTAGGCGGGCACTTTTCCGCTACTATAGTCATACTTATTTCCGAATCCAGAGAACACTAGCACACCCATCTCCGTTGGACAGAAGGTCTTTTATTCTCTCTGTTATATACCTATAACCATTTGATTTAATAGGGGGAGTCTCTCAATGACCCTATTTTCTATCATTTCCAGTTTTGCCGTTACTGTGTTTTTAACATTTAGGGTTTGTTTGTACCCCTTTTTTAAGTGTATATAATTAATAAAAGTTAAGTTTTACACGTCTCGAACCAGACTTTCATATTCACATATTCCCTTTCTACAATAATTTGTGCTATCACCTTAGAACACTGGTTTGTTGAGTGCTATATATGTACATTCTTTTTTCAGTCTTGTACTGAATCCTGTTTGTGTTCTACAATCTGTATACTTATATGTTCTGCAATAAAATAGCTTTGTACCTTCTATGCTGTGTACTGCATCTCATGACAAGGTGTCAGAAGTACTTGCCTGCGCTTCTGTTTTCTTAATGACGATGTCGAAGTTTACCCCACCTGAGCCTTTTGATTTCTCTCAGCCTGCAGCTTGGCCCACATTGCGTCAGCGGCTTCAGAGCTTCAGTATTGCTTCCAAGCTGGAAAAGGAGAGTGGTGAAGTACAAGTTAATTATCTTTTATACTCTATGGGGAAAGATGTAGAGGCAGTGTTCAATGCCTTTACTTTCCAAGAAGGGGTAGAATTTGACTTTGAAATAGTTATGAACAAACTCAGTCTTCACTTTGTGCCCACAAGAAATTTGATTCATAAGAGGGCCCATTTTTTCACAAACGTGCTTAGCGTGTGGTAGAATCTGTGGAGTCATTTGTGCACAGTCCGTATGAACTAGCTGAATTCTGTGAGTTTGGTGTTGCTAAAGAAGAGCAAATCAGAGACAGAATAGTCATAGGAATTGCAGATACTGAGGTCTCACTGAAGCTACAATTGGAGGCTCAATTAACATTAGATGGGGCTATTAGGATGGCCCGCCAGAGTGAACTGGTGAAAAAGCAAAGTGCTGATCAGAGGTCTGAGAGTATTGTGGATGAAGTGCAGCAGTTCAGGAGAGCTGCAGGGGAAAGGCACAGTGTGAGCAGTAGACCAAAGGCAACAGATAGGGTCAGTACCAGAGGGTACGCAGGAATTGCACCCACTATGAGGACTATCTAGAGGAGTCTAAGTCATTAGATAGTAGGTTCATAGAAAAGGGGTATGATAGGAACCTTTTAACCACAGTTAAAAATAAAATTTCCAATATGGATAGGAATACCATGTTGGAACCTACAAATAAAGATAAGACTCCCCGTGCAGGAAAAGAAGAAATTAGATTTATTACTACCTACAGCCAGGGAAGCAAAGACATAAGTAATATTCTAAACAAACATTGGAAGATTTTGACCTCTGATCCGATTCTAGGAGGTGTATTACCTAATCAGCCCACTATAATTTTTAGGAAGAACAAGGATCTTAAGAATACATTGGCTCCATCTAGATTTGTATCTGAGAAAGCTCCTCCTACTATTTCCAATAGCCACTGGCTAAGTAGAAAAACAGAATTTATGCTTACCTGATAAATTACTTTCTCCAACGGTGTGTCCGGTCCACGGCGTCATCCTTACTTGTGGGATATTCTCTTCCCCAACAGGAAATGGCAAAGAGTCCCAGCAAAGCTGGTCACATGATCCCTCCTAGGCTCCGCCCACCCCAGTCATTCGACCGACGGACAGGAGGAAATATATATAGGAGAAACCATATGGTACCGTGGTGACTGTAGTTAGAGAAAATAATTCATCAGACCTGATTAAAAAACCAGGGCGGGCCGTGGACCGGACACACCGTTGGAGAAAGTAATTTATCAGGTAAGCATAAATTCTGTTTTCTCCAACATTGGTGTGTCCGGTCCACGGCGTCATCCTTACTTGTGGGAACCAATACCAAAGCTTTAGGACACGGATGAAGGGAGGGAGCAAATCAGGTCACCTAAACGGAAGGCACCACAGCTTGCAAAACCTTTCTCCCAAAAATAGCCTCAGAAGAAGCAAAAGTATCAAATTTGTAAAATTTGGCAAAAGTGTGCAGTGAAGACCAAGTCGCTGCCTTACATATCTGGTCAACAGAAGCCTTGTTCTTGAAGGCCCATGTGGAAGCCACAGCCCTAGTGGAGTGAGCTGTGATTCTTTCAGGAGGCTGCCGTCCGGCAGTCTCATAAGCCAATCGGATAATGCTTTTAAGCCAAAAGGAAAGAGAGGTAGAAGTCGCTTTTAGACCTCTCCTTTTACCAGAATAAACAACAAACAAGGAAGATGTTTGTCTGAAATCTTTAGTAGCCTCTAAATAGAACTTTAAAGCACGGACAACGTCCAAATTGTGTAACAAACGTTCCTTCTTTGAAACTGGATTCGGACACAAAGAAGGTACAACTATCTCCTGGTTAATATTTTTGTTAGAAACAACTTTAGGAAGAAAACCAGGCTTAGTACGCAAAACCACCTTATCTGCATGGAACACCAGATAAGGAGGAGAACACTGCAGAGCAGATAACTCTGAAACTCTTCTAGCAGAAGAAATTGCAACCAAAAACAAAACTTTCCAAGATAGTAACTTAATATCTATGGAATGTAAGGGTTCAAACGGAACCCCTTGAAGAACTGAAAGAACTAGATTTAGACTCCAGGGAGGAGTCAAAGGTCTGTAAACAGGCTTGATCCTAACCAGAGCCTGAACAAAAGCTTGAACATCTGGCACAGCTGCCAGTCTTTTGTGTAGTAAGACCGATAAAGCAGAGATCTGTCCCTTTAGAGAACTTGCAGATAATCCTTTCTCCAAACCTTCTTGAAGAAAGGAGAGAATCTTAGGAATTTTTATCTTATTCCATGGGAATCCTTTGGATTCACACCAACAGATATATTTTTTCCATATTTTATGGTAAATTTTTCTAGTTACAGGTTTTCTGGCCTGAACCAGAGTATCTATCACCGAATCTGAAAACCCACGCTTTGATAGAATCAAGCGTTCAATCTCCAAGCTGTCAGTTGGAGGGAGACCAGATTTGGGTGTTCGAATGGACCTTGAACAAGAAGGTCCTGTCTCAAAGGTAGCTTCCATGGTGGAGCCGATGACATATTCACCAGGTCTGCATACCAAGTCCTGCGTGGCCACGCAGGAGCTATCAAGATCACAGAGGCCCTCTCCTGATTGATCCTGGCTATCAGCCTGGGAATGAGAGGAAACGGTGGGAATACGTAAGCTAGGTTGAAAGTCCAAGGTGCTACTAGTGCATCTACTAGAGTCGCCTTGGGATCCCTGGATCTGGACCCGTAGCAAGGAACCTTGAAGTTCTGACGAGACGCCATCAGATCCATGACTGGAATGCCCCATAATTGAGTTATTTGGGCAAAGATTTCCGGATGGAGTTCCCACTCCCCCGGATGAAATGTCTGACGACTCAGAAAATCCGCTTCCCAATTTCCCACTCCTGGGATGTGGATCGCAGACAAGTGGCAGGAGTGATCCTCCGCCCATTAAATTATTTTGGTCACTTCTTTCATTGCCAGGGAACTCTTTGTTCCCCCTTGATGATTGATATAAGCAACAGTCGTCATGTTGTCTGATTGGAACCTTATGAATTTGGCCTTTGCTAGTTGAGGCCAAGCTCTGAGAGCATTGAATATCGCTCTCAGTTCCAGAATGTTTATCGGGAGAAGAGACTCCTCCCGAGACCATAGACCCTGAGCTTTCAGGGATTCCCAGACCGCACCCCAGCCCACTAAACTGGCGTCGGTCGTGACAATGACCCACTCTGGCCTGCGGAAGCTCATTCCCTGAGACAGATGGTCCAGGGTCAGCCACCAACGGAGTGAATCTCTGGTCTTTTGATCTACTTGAATCATTGGAGACAAGTCTGTATAATCCCCATTCCACTGTTTGAGCATGCACAGTTGTAATGGTCTTAGATGAATTCGTGCAAAGGGAACTATGTCCATTGTTGCAACCATCAATCCTATTACTTCCATGCACTGCGCTATGGAAGGACGAGGAACAGAATGAAGCACTTGACAAGAGCTTAGAAGTTTTGATTTTCTGACCTCTGTCAGAAAAATCCTCATTTCTAAGGAATCTATTATTGTTCCCAAGAAGGGAACTCTTGTTGACGGGGACAGAGAACTCTTTTCTTTGTTCACCTTCCATCCGTGAGATGTGAGAAAGGCTAGAACGATGTCCATATGAGCCTTTGCCTTTGACAGGGACGACGCTTGTATTAGAATGTCGTCCAAGTAAGGTACTACTGCAATGCCCCTTGGTCTTAGAACCGCTAAAAGGGACCCTAGCACCTTTGTGAAAATCCTTGGAGCAGTGGCTAATCCGAATGGAAGAGCCACAAACTGGTAATGTTTGTCCAGAAATGCGAACCTTAGGAACTGATGATGTTCCTTGTGGATAGGGATATGTAGGTACGCATCCTTTAGATCCACGGTAGTCATAAATTGACTTTCCTGGATGGTGGGTAGAATCGTTCGAATGGTTTCCATTTTGAACGATGGTACCCTGAGAAATTTGTTTAGGATCTTCAAATCCAAAATTGGTCTGAACGTTCCCTCTTTTTTGGGAACTACGAACAGATTGGAATAAAATCCCATTCCTTGTTCCTTTATTGGAACTGGGTGTATCACTCCCATCTTTAACAGGTCTTCTACACAATGTAATAATGCCTGTCTCTTTATTTGGTTTGAGGATAAGTGAGACTTGTGGAACCTTCCCCTTGGGGGTAGTTCCTTGAATTCCAGGAGATAACCTTGAGAAACTATTTCTAGCGCCCAAGGATCCTGAACATCTCTTGCCCAAGCCTGAGCAAAGAGAGAAAGTCTGCCCCCCACCAGATCCGGTCCCGGATCGGGGGCTACTCCTTCATGCTGTTTTGTTAGCAGTGGCAGGCTTCTTGGCCTGCTTACCCTTGTTCCAGCCTTGCATTGGTTTCCAGGCTGGTTTGGGTTGTGAGGCATTACCCTCTTGCTTAGAGGATGCAGAATTAGAGGCTGGTCCATTTCTGCGAAAGGGACGAAAATTAGGTTTATTTTTAGCCTTAAAAGACCTATCCTGTGGAAGGGCGTGGCCCTTTCCCCCAGTGATGTCTGAAATAATCTCTTTCAAATCTGGTCCAAATAAAGTTTTAACTTTGAAAGGAATGTTAAGCAATTTTGTCTTGGATGACACATCCGCTGACCAAGACTTTAGCCAAAGCGCTCTGCGCGCCACGATAGCAAACCCTGAATTTTTCGCCGCTAATTTTGCTAATTGCAAAGCGGCATCTAAAATAAAAGAGTTAGCCAATTTAAGTGCGTGAACTCTGTCCATAACCTCCTCATATGGAGTTTCTCTACTGAGCGACTTTTCTAGTTCCTCGAACCAGAACCACGCTGCCGTAGTGACAGGAACAATGCATGAAATTGGTTGTAGAAGGTAGCCTTGCTGTACAAAAATCTTTTTAAGCAAACCTTCCAATTTTTTATCCATAGGATCTTTGAAAGCACAACTATCTTCGATAGGAATAGTAGTGCGTTTGTTTAGAGTAGAAACTGCCCCCTCGACCTTGGGGACTGTCTGCCATAAGTCCTTTCTGGGGTCGACCATAGGAAATAATTTCTTAAATATAGGGGGAGGAACAAAAGGTATGCCGGGCTTTTCCCACTCTTTATTTACTATGTCCGCCACCCGCTTGGGTATAGGAAAAGCGTCGGGGGGCACCGGAACCTCTAGGAACCTGTCCATCTTGCATAATTTCTCTGGAATGACCAAATTGTCACAATCATCCAGAGTAGATACCTCTTTAAGCAGTACGCAGAGATGTTCTAATTTAAATTTAAATGTCACAACATCAGGTTCAGCTTGATGAGAAATTTTTCCTGAATCTGAAATTTCTCCCTCAGACAAAACCTCCCTCATGGCCCCTTCAGATTGGTGTGAGGGTATGACAGAACAATTATCATCAGCGTCCTCTTGCTCTTCAGTGTTTAAAACAGAGCAATCGCGCTTTCTCTGATAAGTAGGCATTTTGGATAAAAGATTTGCTATGGAGTTATCCATTACAGCCGTTAATTTTTGCATGGTAATAAGTATTGGCGCACTAGATGTACTAGGGGCCTCCTGCATGGGCAAAACTGGTGTAGACACAGTAGGAGATGATGTACTATCATGTTTACTCCCCTCATTTGAGGAATCATCTTGGGCAATATCATTATTTGTGGCAGTACTGTCCTTACTTTGTTTGGACGCTATGGCACAATTATCACATAAATTTAAATGGGGAGACACATTGGCTTTCATACATATAGAACATAGC
The DNA here is from genome assembly GCF_027579735.1 of Bombina bombina. Taxonomy (NCBI): domain Eukaryota; kingdom Metazoa; phylum Chordata; class Amphibia; order Anura; family Bombinatoridae; genus Bombina; species Bombina bombina. Next base: position 653,019,275 of record NC_069500.1, read on the forward strand.
TTATCTGAAGGTACAGACATGTTAAACAGGCTTAAACTTGTCAACAAAGCACAAAAAACGTTTTAAAATAAAACCGTTACTGTCACTTTAAATTTCAAACAGAAAACACTTTATTACTGAATATGTGAAAAAGTATGAAGGAATTGTTCAAAAATTACCAAAATTTCACCACAGTGTCTTAAAGCCTTAAAAGTATTGCACACCAAATTTCAGAGCTTTAACCCTTAAAATAACGGAACCGGAGCCGTTTTTCAATTTAACCCCTATACAGTCCCAGATATAGTCTTTGCTAAGACCCAACCAAGCCCTGAGGGAAATACGATACCAAATGACGCCTTCTAAAAGCTTTTTCAGAGATTCTTAGATCCTCACACATGCATCTGCATGCCCTGCTCTCCAAAAACAACTGCGCATTAATGGCGCGAAAATGAGGCTCAGTCTATGACTAGAAAGGCCCCCTGACTGAAAAAGGTGTCCAATACAGTGCCTGCCGTTTTATAAACGTTCCCCAAGATTATAAATGCCAATTATTAGCCTAAATCTGAATAATATGCACAAATAAAGCAATCGATTTAGCCCATAAAAATGTCTACCAGTTTTTTAGCCCATAATAAGCCCTTTATTCTGTTTGTTTTTGACTAAGAAAATGGCTTACCGGTCCCCATGAGGGGAAATGACAGCCTTCCAGCATTACACAGTCTTGTTAGAAATATGGCTAGTCATACCTTAAGCAGAAAAGTCTGCTAACTGTTTCCCCCAACTGAAGTTACTTCATCTCAACAGTCCTATGTGGAAACAGCAACCGATTTTAGTTACTGTCTGCTAAAATCATCTTCCTCTTACAAACAGAAATCTTCATCCTTTTCTGTTTCAGAGTAAATAGTACATACCAGCACTATTTTAAAATAACAAACACTTGATAGAAGAATAAAAACTACATTTAAACACCAAAAAAACTCTTAACCATCTCCGTGGAGATGTTGCCTGTGCAACGGCAAAGAGAATGACTGGGGTGGGCGGAGCCTAGGAGGGATCATGTGACCAGCTTTGCTGGGACTCTTTGCCATTTCCTGTTGGGGAAGAGAATATCCCACAAGTAAGGATGACGCCGTGGACCGGACACACCAATGTTGGAGAAAAATGGAACTTGGCCCTGTGGGACAAAGAATTGTAATATGTGCAGTCGTATTATCAGAGGAGATACCTTTGATAATATTGATCAGACAAAAACCTATAAGGTGAAACAGAAATTTTCGTGTAAATCCACCTTTGTAGTGTATCTCCTGAAATGCGACTGCAATTGTTTCTATATAGGTCGAACCAAGAGAATGGTCAAAAATAGGTTCAATGAACACCTTAATAATATTAAAAACGAAATTGAAAACCATAGTGTTCCTTTCCATTTTAAACATCTATATGAGGCTAATAATAACAGCTTAAGAATTATGGTGTTAGATTGGATACCTCCCAATATTTCCAACAATAGATTGAGATGTCTTAGACAACGCGAAACGTTCTGGATACATGAACTCAGGACCCTCAACACAGATAATTCCAAAGGTCTGAACATTGACTTAGATCTACAGGCTTTTATGTAAATGTTAGCTTCTTTAAGATTAGGTCCAGTATACACATTCAGTAAGCTCCCTCCATTTAAGCTCAGGGTACCTGGGTTATGGGTATGTAATCCTTTTTGACCTCCATTTTTATTTATTATTATTTTTTCTGGTATTTCATTAATTGTTTGCCATGTTCCTATCTCCTTTGTGACAGTATGCTGAACTTGCACATATGAGTTCATTGACCACTAATTAATGATTTATATGCCATATAGGTCTAATGTATTTAATGTCATTATTGGTTATTTATGTGTTTTGGGTGTGAGCAATAAATGTATACAACCAATACATGACATATTGTATAGGCACCAAACAGGTTGTATTGAGGCCATAATACATATAGGAATGTGGTTCAGTTCTTTTTAAAATAAATTGTATTTTATTTTTACAGTATGAAATGGTATATATTTGCATTGTATTACAACACTATGAATTGTTTTTAAAGGTATCATGATCTTATATTTAAGCATTTTTTATAAGTCTGTTTTTTTATATTCTCCATGTATTTTTTATGTATACTTTCTATGTAGATGCGATGCGGGTTTGTATATGCACCGTTCCGCCATGTTTCCTTATCTGCATGTATTTGTTTCCTACTTTTCAGAGTGCATATGTAACTAATAACACAACAGACTCTCTGACGAAATCCGCATAGACTATGTCTACCCACCTATCAACTTTCTCAGTATTAGGGGTGTGTCAAACCGCACCATGTTTTAAAAGTCAGCGTCTATCAGGACATAATTATTCTCTTGACAAAGTCGGGTCGTAACCCAATGAAACGCGTAGAGTCCTGAACTTTTGTGAAGAACCGAGCTACACTGCTGTAGTGTATGACAGGCGATCAATACGTATCCACGTTGCTTTATCCACCGGGATCACCTCCGGCGAGGTTTCTGGCCGTCCGGATACCGGTACTCTAAGAACTACATACAAAAAAATAAGCTACGTTGCTGGAGGAGGAACAGTCTGTGAAAAATGGACGGATGACGTCTTGTACCTGAGCGGTGACTTTTTAGTGCTTGCATTTTTTATGTTTTATGTACGTCCTGTATCTGTATTTGTCGTGACACCATTATCTTTTTCAGATTAAACAGTTTTATGTACAGAGTGGGTTGCGCTCTGTTTTTTTCTTGTTTTCACAGATAGGCCCAGAAGCAGATGGGCACAGTCGGCTCGCTGCACGCGGTGCAACCATACCCATGATCAGAATGCCACATGCCCCGCTAAAGATAAAAGATGTAGAAAGTGTAACCAAATGGATCATTTTGAAGTGGTGTGTAAAACTAAATACATTAAGGAAATGCAGGTCTATAGTGACCAGGAGGGTCAAGAAGTGTCCTTTGTTGTTGTAGGGTCTGTTGTTGAACGGTCTGGTTCAGACGAAGATTGGCAGTTTACCCTTACTGTAATGGGAGCCAAGGTTGCCTTCAAGATTGACACGGGAGCAGATATCACCGTTATGGCCCTTGCAGCATTTATAAAACTGCCTCGACAGCCTCAGCTGGTGAAAGTTACAACAAAAGTTCATAGTCCTGGTGGCCACATCGATTGTGCAGGGAAATTTCTTGCCAGCTGTGAGTACAAGCAGAGGAAATTCACCATGTGGGTACATGTAATTAGAAGTCAGTGTGTTAACAACCTATTGAGCAGGAAAGCAGCCTGTGGTTTGGGCCTTGTCGCCAGAGTGAATGAAATTTTGGAAGACATGTTTGGTGAATTGGGCCTACTGAATTGCAACCCAGTCCGTATGTCACTTAAAAGTGATGCAGCCCCATACAGCATTGCCTCTCCTCGTAGAATTCAGTTCCCGCTCATGCCTCAAGTGGAGAAGGAACTTCTGCGTATGAAGAATATGGGGGTTATTGAAGAGGTTGTTGAAGCAAATGACTGGTGTGCCCCCATTGTGCCTGTTGCAAAGAAAAACAGGAAGGTACGCATCTGCGTAGACTTGAAAAGGCTGAATGAGGTGGTGAAGAGAGAGATATCTGCTGCCGATGCATGAAGACATAACCTTGAAACTGGCTGGCGCAAAGTTCTTCTCTACACTGGATGATTCCAGCGGCTTCTGGCAGATAAACACGGAGGTATGCGGTGCGCTCTTTCTTACCCTCTACGTTTGTGGTTTCGGCACATGGGAGAGTGGGGATGACGTGTCACGTCACGTGGTCCTGTGCAGGGAAGCGGCGTGTTCATCCTTAACGCCCATATAGGAAATCCATAAACACTTAGAAATCCCAACACAAGCCGACGTAAATAAAAGTTCCAGGCTTTATTCAACACTTGTAAAAACATATGCAGTAGAGTACAGCCTTCTACAGCGTAGTAATGACTGTCAATGACTGTCACATAAAAACACTCATATCACGAAGGAAAAGCTGAGCTCCTCACACAGCAGACATGTTTCATGCTTACAAAGCACTTGTTCACTGCATGTGGGTGCTACAGCTACCTTCAGCTTAAATAGGCTACAGCTGTGAATTTTTCTTAAGATTTAAAGGTATAAATACATATATATTTCAAAACCCTTCATGATTGTTACAATTGATGTATATCCTTATATGGAATAAATGTTAGTTGTTATACAAAAGGGAATTAAGGATACAACTTTACACATTACTAGCATATTTAGATATCTCATATCGCTTATTAACTTATATTTAATATTTGATATTTAATAAATTAACTATCAACAACAAAACACTTGTAATTTATGCATATTAAAATACAGTGATAAGTACATTCACATATGTAGTAACCCTTGTTTTTTTAATTCATTACAGTTTTAGTTTCTATCCTTAATGGCAAATTAAAGGGACAGTACACTGTAAAATTGTTTTTCCATTAATGTATTTTAAATGACTTGTTATACCACCTGCAGAGTATAAAATATTTGAGAAATTGCATTTTCGGATTTATTTGTGTATATGAAGTAGCTGGTTTTGTGCTTTGAAACCACACCTATTACAAGGGTATTATCAGATCTCATTATGTTATAACTTTGTGTACACAGACTAGCTTCCTTATCTTATAATTGTCTGGAAAACCAAAGCAAACATACATAGAGAGAACAATGGAAAATTATAATTTTATTACTTAACTATCCTGCATCCCACTGAGAGTGTAAAGATAAATGACATGCGTAGTCGCACAATTTATGTAAAAGTTAATATGGGGATTACATTTAGTTTGTGTAGAAGTAAAATCTTCACCTTCCTCTACATATTCACAAGTTTTGCATATATTGTGCCTACATTTATAAAACCTTTTCCCCGCTTAAAGGGACATAAAACCCAATTTTTTTTCTTTCATGATTTAGATAGAGAATGCAATTTTAAACAACTTTCTAATTTACTTCTTTTATCTAATTTGCTTCATTCTCTTGATATTCTTTGCTGAAAAGCATATCTAGATATGCTCAGTAGCTGCTGATTAGTAGATGCACATAGATGCCTCGTGTGATTGGCTCACCCATGTGCATTGCTATTTCTTCAACAAATGATATCTAAAGAATGAAGCAAATTAGATAATAGAAGTAATTTAGAAAGTTATTTAATATTGTATTATCTATATGAATCATGAAAGAAAATGTTTGGGTTTAGTGTCCCTTTAAGCCAATAAGTTTGATTTACTCTAGGTAGGTCTGAAGGTGATAAAGCATTACCAATAGTTTTTCCTTTCTTAGAGATAAACTGACAACCCTCATTAATTATTTTTTGGAGTATCGGATCTGTATATAAAATAGGTAAACGCTCCTTAATTATTTTACATATATAGGCTGACCATATTGCCGCTTTAAGAAGGAACACATATGAACAATACATATGTGAGGGTTCTTAATCAAAACCATTTCTTTAACCCCTTAATGACCACAGCACTTTTCCATTTTCTGACCGTTTGGGACCAAGGCTATTTTTACATTTCTGCAGTGTTTGTGTTTAGCTGTAATTTTACTCTTACTCATTTACTGTACCCACACATATTATATACCGTTTTTCTCGCCATTAAATGGACTTTCTAAAGATACCATTATTTTCATCATATCTTATAATTTACTATAAAAAAAATATAAAATATAAGGAAAAAATTGAAAAAAGCACACTTTTTCTAACTTTGACTCCCAAAATCTGTTACACATCTGCAACCACCAAAAAACACCCATGCTAAATAGTTTCCAAATTTTGTCCTGAGTTTAGAAATACCCAATGTTTACATGTTCTTTGCTTTTTTTGCAAGTTATAGGGCAATAAATACAAAAAGCACTTTGCTATTTCCAAACAACTTTTTTTCAAACTTACCGCTAGTTACATTGGAACACTGATATCTTCCAGGAATCCCTGAATATCCCTTGACATGTATGTATTTTTTTTTAGAAGACATCCCAAAGTATTGATCTAGGCCCATTTTGGTATATTTCATGCCACCATTTCACCACCAAATGCGATCAAATAAAAAAAATTGTTCACTTTTTCACACATTTTGTTACAAACTTTAGGTTTCTCACTGAATTTATTTACAAACAGCTTGTGCAATTATGGCACAAATGGTTGTAAATGCTTCTCTGGAATCCCCTTTTTTCATAAATAGCAGACATATATGGATTTGGTGTTGCTTTTTGGTAATTAGAAGGCCGCTAAATGCCGCTGCGCACCACACGTGTATTATGCCCAGCAATGAAGGGGTTAATTAGGGAGCATGTAGGGAGCTTGTAGGGTTAATTTTAGCTTTATTGTAGTGTAGTAGACAACCCTAAGTATTGATCTAGGCCCATTTTGGTATATTTCATGCCACCATTTCACCGCCAAATGCGATTAAATAAAAAAAAAAGTAAAATTATGGCACAAATGGTTGTAAATGCTTCTCTGGGATCCCCTTTGTTGAGAAATAGCAGACATACATGGCTTTGGCGTTGCTTTTTGGTAATTAGAAGGCCGCTAAATGCCGCTGCGCATCACACGTGTATTATGGCTAGCAGTGAAGGGGTTAATTAGGTAGCATGTAGGGAGCTTGCAGGGTTAATTTTAGCTTTAGTGTAGAGATCAGCCCCCCACCTGACACATTACACCCCCTGATCCCTCCCAAACAGCTCTCTTCCCTCACCCACCCCACAATTGTCCCCGCCATGTTAAGTACTGGCAGAAAGTCTGCCAGTACTAAAAAAAAAAGCTATCTTTGATAAAAAAAATTTGTAAAAAAAGGCATATTTACATATGCTGCTCTGGAGGATCCCCCCTTAGCCCCCAACCTCCCTGATACCCCCCAAACAGCTCTTTACCCATCCCCCTCTAACTTATTAGTAGCCATCTTTGGTACTGGCAGCTGTCTGCCAGTACCCAGTTTATAGTAACACATTTGTTTTTATTCTTTTTTAAAATATTTTTCTGTAGTGTAGCTTGCCCCCCCCAAAAGACCAACCCCCCACCCCCTCCCAGATCTCTTAGATCAACATTCTTTAGATATATTTGTCCCTCACTGCCACTTTTCTCCCATCGTTTTTCTGTAGTGTAGCGGTTCCCACCCGCTCCCTACCCGCACGCGCGCCCGTGCGCGCCCTCACGTGCACGCGCGCGCCCCCGGCGTTCCCGCCCACGATCCACCCCCCCTCCACATCATACGGCCCACCGATGGCCGCCCACCCGCCTCCCAGACTGGCTCCCACCCACCAACGAAACCGGCCATCGATGTCCGGTGCAGAGAGGGCCACAGAGTGGCTCTCTCTGCATCGGATGGCCAAGGGGGGTTATTGCAGGATGCCTCGATGTTGAGGCATCACTGCAATAACCGGAAAGCAGCTGGAAGCGTGCAGGATCGCTTCCAGCTGCTTTCCAGACCGAGGACGTCCTCAGGCGTTAAGTGTATTTTTTTTGAGGACGTATGGCGTACGTCCTTGGTCGTTAAGGGGTTAAAGGGACACTGTACCCAAATTTTTTCTTTCGTGATTCAGATAGAGCATGACATTTTAAGCAACTTTCTAATTTACTCCTATTATCAAATTTTCTTCATTCTCTTGGTATCTTTATTTGAAATGCAAGAAAGTAAGTTTAGATGCCGGCCCATTTTTGGTGATCAACCTGGGTTGTTCTTGCTGATTGGTGGATAAACTCATCCTCCAATAAAAAAGTGCTGTCCAGAGTTCTGAATAAAAAAAAAAAGCTTAGATGTCTTCTTTTTAAAATAAAGATAGCAAGAGAACGAAGAAAAATTGATAATAGGAATAAATTAGAAAGTGGCTTAAAATTGCATGCTCTATCTGAATCATGAAAGAAAAAAATTGGGTTCAGTGTCCCTTTAAACAGCCCTGAAAACAGCCCTAACATATGTATTTTTCATATGTGTCCCTTTTTAAAGCGGCAATATGGTCAGCCTATACATTGTATTCCAGACTGTAGGTCGTGATAAATTTTGTTTTTTCACTTATCTTTTCTGGATTTTTATCTTTGTACTGTATCAAGTTATCCCTGGATATAGAATCAACTTCTCTATGTGCTTTGTCTAAAGTTTTCTGATTATATCCTCTTTCTTTTAGTCTTTGGTTAAATTTATCAGCCTGTCTCATATAACTCTCCTCATTAGTGCAGTTTCTTTTAGCCCTTATAAACTGTCCTTTGGGAATCCCATGTACAGTGTGTCTTGGATGACATGAATTAAAGTCAAGGATAGTATTCCCTGCTGTGGTTTTCCTATATAGATCGGTCTCTATCACCCCTGTATTTATATTTCCACTGATTGTTATATCTAGCAGATACCTCTAGATCCACAGTGCCGCAAACTGACTACCTTCATTACACCAGTAGGTCAGTTTTGCTTCTGCCGACTCCCCTTCAGGATATCCTCTGCTCCTGAAATCTTTTAAAGAGAGATGAGTTCCATCCTAAGGGACCACAAGGGCACGGCAGTCGTCATGGACGACATTTTAGTGTATAGGTCTACATTGGAAAAACATGACCAGTGATTGAGCTGTGTACTACAGACCATTAGAGAGTCTGGGCTAAAATTAAATAAAGAGAAATGCCATTTTAGAAAATCTGAGTTATGTTACTTTGGGTATATTATTAATGGAGATGGCATCAAGCCGGACCCTGATAAAATCCTTGCTATTGAACAGATGAAAAGTCCTTCTGATGTACACAAGCTGAGACAAATATTGGGCCTTGTGAATTATGTGGGCAGGTTCCTTCCAGATTTATCCACAGTACTACACCCTATCACAGAGTTGTTGAAGAAAGATGCTGCTTGGGTCTGGGGTCCTTCACAGGAAGAATCTTTTGTACAGGTCAAGTCCTTGCTGGGGTCTGCCCAGTGTTAGGGTTCTATGACCCTTCTAAAAAGACTGTAGTTACTGCTGATGTGAGCAGTTATAGGCTAGGGGCCGCCCTCCTGCTGCTGAATGAGAACAAACTACAGCACATTGCCTACTGTTCCCGTACACTGAGGGCTGCTGAGTCAAAATACACCCCAATTGAAAAAGAGTGATTCAGATAGAGCATGACTGCCTGCAGTTTGAGCCTGTGAGCACTTCCAGCGTTACTTAGTGGTTTTTACGAAATTTAGTCTGGAGACTGACCATATAGTCTCTCTAATCAACACCTATGATATTGACAAAACATCCTAATATGCCAGAGACTTCTGATGAGGCTTTCTTAGGTTCAACATTCAGGCAGTACATGTGCCGGGGGAACAACTGGTAGTGGCAGATACACTTTCCAGGCTCCTACTGGCTGCTGCTGAAGAATCTTCAATGGAATCAGATGTGAAAGTGTATGTGGATTCAGTTCTGGCATCCAAATCCATTTTTTCAGGGAAGCTAGAGCAAATAAGAAAGGAGACACATTTAGATACAGACCTTCAAGAAGTTATTAAGTACATAAAAGAAGGTTGGCCCAAGAGCTGGGCAGCATGGATATCTTTAAGTTCTTACCAGTCAGAGAGGTTGCAGCTCACGGAGCTGGATGGGTTGGTGCTGTTCCAGGACCGCATTGTTATTCCTGTTAGCATGCGGCAGGAGATATTAGGCAGAATTCATGATGGCCATTTGGGCATTGCAAAGTGCAGAGAAAGGGCAGCTACGTCAGTATGGTGGCCTGGGATCAGTTCCGACATTGCAAGCCACGTGTCAAAATGTGCCTTTTGCCGGGAAAGCCTGCCTACTCAGAAAAGGGAACCCTTGATTTCTACTCCGCTGCCTGCAGGCCCATGGCAGAAAATAGCTGCTGATTTGTGTGAACTGCACGGTAGAAGGTACCTAGTCATGATTGACTACTATTCCAGGTATTTGGAGATTGCACCCTTGAATGAGATCACCAGTCAAGCCATTATCACTCGTCTCAAGAGCTTGTTCGCCCCGTGGGGCATACCAATGGAGTTAGTGAGTGATAACGGAATGCAGTTTGCTTCCATGGAGTTCAGTTCTTTCAGCAGTGAATATGATTTCGTCCATGCTACATCAAGTCCACATTACCTGCAGGCCAATGGAATGGCTGAAAGGGCAGTTCAAACAACAAAGTTCATTTTAAAGCTATCTGAGCAGTACCTAGCTCTCTTGGCCTGTAGGACGACTCCCATCCAAGCCACGGGTTTTAGCTCGGCACAGCTAATGCTAGGACATCAGATTCACACCACTTTACCCTCTGTGGGTGTCTTCCAGCCTACCAGCTCTGTTCCTCGGGTTTGAGGTCCTTAGGAGGGATAAAGAGGCTAAAAGGGGTTATCGATTCTTCTACAACAGAAAACACTCTGTGAGGCCCTTGCAGGAGCTGAATGTGGGGCAAAGTTTCAGAGTTAAACTGGATGATGAGAAGAAATGGAAGACACCTGCTACGGTAATTGGATGGTCTGCAGAACCAAGGTCTTATGTAGTCCTTACTGATGGAGGGACAGTCACACATCGAAATTGAAGACAATTTCAGCCAGTACCTGAGAGTTTGGGACTGGATGGCTCAGAGCCACCACCGGTGGGATCCCCTGTTTTAAGAGGGGTGCCCTCCCCTCAGCAAGATCACAGCAGGGATACTTCTTTGCTTCCAGCAGACTCTCAATCACCTTCTTCTGTATCAGAGGACAGTTCATGTAAAATGAAGTCAAGTGGAATAGTGGTTAAACTTCCAGCCCGATATCGGGATTAGCACTAGTTAGAGCAGTGACCAGAAGAATGGGCAGAATAATCCTATGGTCACTGTGGACTAGGGTAGTCTACCCCGATGTTCAAATCAGGATTGTATTTCTTATTGTTCATATATATTCTCTTTAACTTGTTATTTGTTATACACTAAACAAAACAATTTTTGTATGCTTCTTGTATACCTTATTATTTGATGTACTCTAAAAAAAAAAATGTATGCTTTGTACTTGGAAAAAGGGGAAGATGTGATGAGTGAGAGGGGACATCACTGGATGGGGGCGTGGCTTATAGACATTATTGTCTATGTCGCAGTTACCAAGTTAGATGTGTTGTACAAGCTGTATACTTCTATGCTCTGCAATAAAATAGTGTTGTACATTCTATGCTGTGTCCTGCATCTCATGACAGTACCCATTTATTTGAGTCTGTGCCCTTCTTTTCCCCACCCAAATAGCAGTAAAGAATATTGTTTCAGTGTATTGTACTTTTTCACTTCAGGATCAGTTGCTGTATAATACGATATCTACATTTATAAAGTTCACCATTAGCTATTTTCATAAATTCATTGGGTAGCATGACAAACATACATACATACATGAAAAGAGAAAAAGAGCACATTTATGAAGCTCCGATATCAGCTTCGCAGCTCCGTCGGCTATAGGCTTGAACAAGTGACCCGGCAGCCGAGAGTTAAGAAGCAGCAATCAACAGACCACTGCTTCTTTACCAATTTGCCAACTGTTAAGTAGTGTATCTCAATCCCCCCAGACTTTTCTGACCATAGATATTGACAGCCCCTGGCTGCATGTGAGCACGGGCGGCATTGCACACTTTGCGTAGTGTGCAATGCTAAATGCGGGCAGCCTATAAGTGATGCTGGGCAGACGGGTAAAGATATATGTATGTGTCTGCGTTGTCTTTGATAAATCTGGGTCAATGTAATGTTGCAAAACTCCATTTTATACACTTTCAAAATCCGATTACATCATAGGTTTGTAGTCATTTCTCAGCCTATTCCCTTCTCTATTAAAGTGTATATATATAAATTTATAGAGGAATTTTCATAAATTGTCATTTTACATTGTAATGAAAACAAACCTAAACAAATCATGTATGCTGCATGTGCCATAGCACATTTATACAGTATGTAGACTTAAATCAGATTTTCCTTTTCAGGTTTATACTCATACACATTTTCCATTCCCTGTTGCTAATAATGTTGTTTACCATAATATAAAGAAAGATAAACTGGCATGTAAGTAATTTCTCAAAATAGTCTAAACTAAGTTTTCTAAGCATTTAGGTTACCATTTCTAAACTGCAGTACTTTTCAAATAGTATATTGTTTTACAATTGCCATGCTGTTATGTTACATCTAAATTATTGTCATTTATAACACCCTTTGTAGAAGAGATGTTACGTAGCCAGAACTGATACAAGGCTATCAGTAAGAAAATTGCTGTTTCCACTTCACCGGGCCCCAGATAAAAGCAAATAGAGTCTTTTGGTTCTCACCTAAAAGTACAAAACCTTTTACTCATGTACAAATCCCAAACAATATAGAGATAAAGCATGGTAATTGTGTAGTTGATATATGTGTATAAACAAGTCTAATGTGAATAGAATCCACAGCTAAAGAAAGAAGGATTTGTATCAGTTTAATAACTTATTCTCTTTCGTAAATAGTGATAACAAAAAGCCTTTCCATTCTCAGTAACAGAAATAAGATGCATTTGAGCCTAAGCAAATCCATCTACATCAAAGAGGGGTTTATTTTACAAGTTTACTTCACTAGACTAGTTCAAGGAAAACGTGAGCCACTTTCAGAACTCACCAGGATTTGTTTTAGACCTTATATTGTTAAAGAAACACTCAAGTCAAAATTAAACTTTCATGATTCAGATAGGGAATGCAATGTTAAACAACTTCCCAATTTACTTTTATCATCAAATGTGCTTTCTTTTCTTGGTATTCTTTGTTGAAAGTTAAACCTATGTTTGCTCATATGCTAATGTCTAAGCCCTTGAAGGCCGCCTCTTCTCTCAGTGTATTTTGACAGTTTTCCACAGTTAGACAATGGTAGTTTATGTGTGCCATATAGATGACATTGAACTCACTCCTGTGAGTCAGCACTGATTTGCTAAAATGCAAGTCTACCAAAAGAACTGAGCTAAGGGGGCACTCTCCAGAGGCTTAGATACACATTAATCGCAGAGGTAAAAAGTATATTAATATAACCGTGTTGGTTATGCAAAACTGGAGAATGAGTGGATTATCTATCTTTTTAAACAATAACAATTCTGATGTAGACTGTCCCTTTAATTAGAAGTATATCATTTACATACAGAGCCCTTCATAGTAATATAAACATCTCTCATCGTAAAATTTGAGTTTCTTTTCTCAGAGTAATTTTAGAACTGTGATATACAAACAAGAAAAAGACAGCTCTCTGATTCAAGTTGATTTATAGGTAATTTTAAAAATGCACACATAGGCACGTACTTTATAATGTGAACAAATAAGCATGTATAACACTCCAATAGTCAGTCCCGCTGGTTTAGACTGCCCGTTCTCACCACCACCGTTTCAGATCTCCACTGCTGCTATCCGGACACCGTGGGACAAGCCTGGATCTACTACAGTGCCTGGAGTGGACATAAACACTCTACACGTTTTGCCCAGTATGCGTCCGGGCTTTTCCAAGAGACTAGTGTCACGTGTCACTGAGTAACACTAGTCTCTTGTCCAGCATTGTAAAATATTTTTCTTTTGTTTTTTTATTATCTATGTATTTACAAAGTTGGTTCAAATAAAAAGAGTTGAAACTCTTGTCTCTTGAAAAAGTCCAGATGCATACTGGGTGAAACACATAAAGTAAGTGCATATGTGTGCGCTTTTTAAACTGTACCAAGGAATGAACTTGAATCAGAGATGCGCTGTCTTTTTCTCGTTTGCATATCACAATTTAAAATTTAGGACCACTTCCAACGTCTTCAATTTCCTCACAAGATAAATAGTTTTTATTTTTTTAAGTTAATGTTAAAATGAATATAAAAAAAATGTCCATTTGATTATGAGAAATGTTAGCAAAGAACAAAGATCAGCTGTCTTCAAGTATTACACTGATACTCCATTGCAAAAGTTAACATTTCTCTTCATTATTTGGCATTATATTTATGCATATTGTATCTAACTAAGAGCTACTTGTTTCAATATTTCTATTCAAAGGGACAGTCTACTTGATTTTTTAATGTTTACAAAGATAGATAAGGCCTTTAATATTGATGTTCCAGCTTTATAAAAACCTAAATTGTAATATTATTATAATTTAGAAATTCAAAACCACTAAACTTATGTTTCTACGCCACTACTTTTCACAGCTCAACAGTGCTAGTCCATTTGTGCCATATAGATACCATTGTGTTCACTCCTCTGGAGTTATCCATGAGTCACCACTGATTGACTAAAATGCAGGTGTGAAAAAAAAAATAGATTTGGGGGCAGTCAGCAGAAGCTTAGATACAAGGTTATCACAGAGGTAAGAAGAATATTAATATAACAGTGTTGGCTATGCAAAACAGGAAATGGGTGATAAAAGTATTATTTATCTTAAAACAATAAAAATAATAAAGTAGACTATCCCTTTAAACTAGGGATGGGGAACCTTGACCCTCCTGATGTTTCAGAACTACATTTTCCATGTTGCTCAACTGGACTTCAGAGTGCCTAAGCATCATGGGTAATGTAGTTCTGAAACATCAGGAGGGCCAAGGTTCCCCATCCCTGGTTTAAACAAAACATTATGCTACTCTTATTTTGACTATTCTTTCTATTTCCTATATTTATAGCTACAGAACATGCACAATCCAGCTCACAAAAGATATCACTTGCTCTAAGAGAGGTTCATAGCACTTTATTTAGTGATGAATCCATGGATATAATTGGAAGTTTCCTCTATGAACAGTCTGAAGATCAAATAATTCATACTCAATATGTACATGAAGAGAATATCTCATCAGCTTTTTCACCTAATCCTTCTCCTGTTTTAGAGCAGTGGGAGGAAGGAGAAAGTCAAGACATAAATTAACAAGACAAATATATTGACCAGCATGAACTAATTAGAGCGATTGGAAGATATTTTGAACAGCATGGAAGGATACTTCAGAGGGGCCCATATGTAGAAAAAGAGAGATTGCATTTAGAGAGGCATAGATTGGTGTTGGAACAGAGGGAATTGGAAAGGCGGGAAAGGGCAGATCAAGACACAAGAAATCCTTATAATTAATTATTAGAAGTTATTCAAGTAACACTAATCAGTTGTTTAGATGTATATATATTTATATATTTTATTTAACAAAACGTATAAATTATAATATATATATATATATATATATAAATATTTTCTTAATGATTGTATTTTATTGTTTCTCTTATTTATGAGTTCTGTTTATAAAGTTGAGTTTATGATTATATAATACAAAATTATTGTAATTAAAATGAATCTATTAATTTTCTTGATTTCTTGTATTCTTCATAATATCTGTATATTAACAGGTAAATGTTTTTATTTGGAAACAATCAACATCCTGGCAGAAGAGGACAGTCTACCACAGACTAAAATCTTAAAGGGAAATTTATTTAACTTTAAAAATAACTGACACCCTTATTACTCAATTTCCAGCTTTGCATAACCAACATTTTTCGATTAATATACTTTATACCTCTAAACCTCTTCCTGTTTGTAAGCCTCTGCAGGCCACCTCTTATCTCAATGATTTTTATTAGCTTTTCACAGCTAGACAATGCTAGTTCATGTTTGTCAAATAGATAACTCACTTTAGAGTTATGCATGAATCAGCATTATTTATTTTAAATGCAAGTTTGAGAAAACCCCTGAGACAAGGGGACAGTCTATATCGGCTTATTTACTATGTATTCACAAAATTAAAAAACATAATTTATGCTTACCTGATAAATTTATTTCTCTTGTGGTTAGGGTTTCCAGGGCCGCCACTAGAAATTTTGGGGCCCCTGACATAACCATTGATCAGGGCCCCCCCTCCCTCCTTTGACATGTGCAATTTTTGACCAAGTGACTAAAACGTATATGCACTTTATTCTTAAGTGTCTATTTAAACTTGGAAATGTTGTAAAGGTAGTAACATACACTGAAACACACACACTCACACATAAGGATTCACATATAGACACTCTAGCAAACATGCAAAGAAACTCAAACACAGACACCCAAACAGACACTTAGCACTTGTTTACATTGACCTGACAAGTAATGAGGTAAACTACAGTTTTGTAAAAAAAATAGGAGATTTAGAAAACAAAATATGGAGTTCTGGTTATCTTTTTGTAAAGGAAGATGCCAACTAAATGATGACAACAGCATGCAGTGGCTGAAAGGAAGGGCCCTGAACTGCCTAAACAATAATTTAAAGGTTATATGGTGGATTGGTGACTTCCGGAAAGGTCTCATTAGTCTCAAAGTCTGTAGAAAGATGTGAATAATCAGTAGTAAGGTCAAAATGTCCTAAAAAGGAACAGACAATGGACACACACAAACTTGCACATACACCCAAGGAAACACCAACAGAGACAGCCTCAGAAAACACACAAAGACATACACACACACACAGACACCCACAGAAAACACAGAAAGACATACATACACACCCTCACTGAGACATCCACAGAAAACACACAAAGACATACACACACCCTCACAGAGACACCCACAGAAAATACACACCCTCACAGAGACATCCACAGAAAACACAGACATACATACATACACACACACACACAGCCCCTCACAGAGACATCCACAGAAAACACAGACACACACACCCACCCTCACAGAGGCATCCAGAGAAAATACACAAAGACAAACACATGCCCACCCTCACAGAGACACCCATAGAAAAAGCTCAAAGACATATGCACACACCCTCACAGACATCCACAGAAAATGCACAAATACATACACACCCACCCTCACAGAGATACCAACAGAACAAAAATACATACACACTCATAGAGACACAAACCAAAGCACAAAGACATAAACACAGACACCCACAGAAACACTCACAGGAGGAAACATTTATGCACCTTGCATCCCCTAAATCAACAGTGTGTGACATGCATGATAAAAAAATTGCAGAAATTAAGAGATCACTTTTTAAAGAATCATATTTGTAAATGTGCAAACAAAAATAATTCTGTGAATTCAAAATTGTACATTAATGATCTGGGTAGATGGCTAGATGAAGAAAAGTACTTTTAAAAGGTTGACATATGTTTGTTTGATATTTTCCCCATTTTTCCCAACCAAGAGCACCACTTCAAATATAGTGTACAAATGTTCCCATCTGTCAGCTGTACTTGTGGATTTTGAAAATGCTGTACTCTATATGGTCTTGGTGGAACCATAATCTGTGGTACTCATACCATTAGATCTGGTTAAATGCAGGATTTAAGCTTGTTGGTATGCATTTCAAAATTAAGTCAACTGTAGAGTAAACTGAACAGTTTTAAGTTAACCTGTCTCATTTCCAACACTGAGCAATCTTAGTCTGAGAGTATAACATGTTATGCAGATGTAGAAATCTTATATAAAATGCCTCCTTGTATCTGGAAAGTCCTTGCATAAAGGGGCAGTAAACTGGAATGTAATATATATCATTTGTGTATTGAGGAGGAAACATTTCTGCATGGTTTTAAATATAGAATTTCTACAGCATTGTCAAATAATCATAAATACACTGCTGCTAAAAAAATGTGTTTTTATGGACCCCTGGCCCCACCACACAACTACTACCACACTGAAGTTACAATCTTAAATTGCACAAAGAAATAAAAAACATTTGCTAAGTAATTCCTACCTCCTCTGCAAATGAAAGTGATCAGCCGTCTAACTCAGGCACACACTCTACAAACAAAGTGCCAAGTCTGTCTCACACTGTGCATAGTGGTTTAGTGCACACTCAGAAATCCTCTCAAATGTTAATACTTTACTCCTTGTAATAACATTTTCCATGCTCAATTAGCACTCTGCTGTAGTACCCACTGGTGGCTGCCAAAATTTTAAAAAAAGATTTTTTTTTTTAGTTCTTGCCTCATGGGGCCCCCCTAGCCCATTGGGCCCCTGACAGGACTCACCCCTGTCACCCCCTGATGGCGGCCCTGAGGGTTGCCACCTGTCCCTTAAAATACAGAACACTTATAAGTTACACATGCTGCAGGGTGTGCAGGGAGGAATATGAATAGTGCTTTCCAGAAACACAATACATGTTCCTCCCTGCACACCCTGCAGCATGTGTAACTCATAAGTGTCATAAGTAGGAAAACATGGCTGAGGTGGCAACCCTACTTGTGGTGTATCCAGTCCACAGATCATCCATTACTTGTGGGATAGTCTCCTTCCCTACAGGAAGTTGCAAGAGGATCACCCACAGCAGAGCTACTATATAGCTCCTCCCCTAACTGCCATATCCAGTCATTCGACCAAAACAAGCTGTGAAAGGAGAAACCATAGGGTGCAGTGGTGACTGTAGTTTAAATTAAAATTTAGACCTGCCTTAAAATGACAGGGCGGGCCGTGGACTGGATACACCACAAGAGAAATAAATTTATCAGGTAAGCATAAATTATGTTTTCTCTTGTAAGGTGTATCCAGTCCATGGATCATCCATTACTTGTGGGATACCAATACCAAAGCTAAAGTACACGGATGAAGGGAGGGACAAGGCAGGCTTAAATGGAAGGAACCACTGCCTGTATAATATTTCTCCCAAAAATAGCCTCCGAAGAAGCAAAAGTATCAAATTTGTAAAATTTTGAAAAGGTATGAAGTGAAGACCAAGTCGCCGCCTTGCAAATCTGTTCAACAGAAGCCTCATTTTTAAAGGCCCAAGTGGAAGTCACAGCTCTAGTAGAATGAGCTGTAATCCTTTCAGGGGGTTGCTGTCCAGCAGTCTCATAGGCTAAGCATATTACGCTCCGAAGCCAAAAAGAAAGAGAGGTTGCCAAAGCTTTTTGACCTCTCCTCTGTCCAGAGTAAACAACAAACAGTGTAGATGTTTGGCGAAAATCTTTAGTAGCTTGTAAGTAAAACTTCAAAGCATGGACCACGTCCAGATTATGTAAAAGATGTTCCTTCTTTGAAGAAGGATTAGGACACAATGATTGAACAACAAACTCTTGATTGATATTCTTGTTAGAAACTACCTTAGGTAAAAACCCAGGTTTTGTACGCAGAACTACTTTATCTGAATGGAAAATCAGATAAGGAGAATCACATTGTAAAGCAGATAACTCAGAGACTCTCCGAGCCAAGGAAATAGCCATCAAAAACAGAACATTCCAAGATAAAAGTTTAATATCAATGGAATGAAGGGGTTCAAACGGAACCCCTTGAAGAACCAAGTTTAAGCTCCATGGGGGAGCAACAGGTTTAAACACAGGCTTGATTCTAACCAAAGCCTGACAAAAAGCTTGAACGTCTGGAACTTCAGCCAGACGCTTGTGCAAAAGAATAGACAGAGCAGAAATCTGTCCCTTTAAAGAACTAGCTGATAATCCTTTTTTCCAAACCCTCTTGGAGAAAGGACAATATCCTAGGAATCCTAACCTTACTCCATGAGTAATTCTTGGATTCACACCAATAAAGGTATTTACACCATATCTTATGGTAGATTTTCCTGGTGACAGGCTTTCGTGCCTGTATTAGGGTATCAATGACTGACTCGGAGAAGCCACGCTTTGATAAAATCAAGCGTTCAATCTCCATGCAGTCAGTCTCAGAGAAATTAGATTCAGATGATTGAAAGGACCTTGTAGTAGAAGGTCTTGTTTCAGAGGCAAGGTCCATGGTGGAAAGGATGACATGTCCACTAGGTCTGCATACCAGGTCCTGCGTGGCCACGCAGGCGCTATCAAGATCACCGATGCTCTCTCATGTTTGATTTTGGCAATCAGTCGAGTGAGCAGAGGAAACGGTGGAAACACATAAGCCAGGTTGAAGAACCAAGGCGCTGCTAGAGCATCTATCAGTGCCGCTTCTGGGTCCCTGGACCTGGATCCATAACAAGGAAGTTTGGCGTTCTGGTGAGACGCCATGAGATCCAGTTCTGGTTTGCCCCAACGATGAACCAATTGAGTGAACACCTCCGGATGGAGTTCCCACTCCCCCGGATGAAAAGTCTGATGACTTAGAAAATCCGCCTCCCAGTTCTCTACACCTGGGATATGGATTGCTTATAGGTGGCAAGAGTGAGTCTCTGCCCAGCGAATTATCTTGGAGACTTCCAGCATTGCTAGGGAATGCCTGGTTCCCCCTTGATGGTTAATGTAAGCCACAGTCGTGATGTTGTCCGACTGAAATCTGATGAACCTCAGGGTTGCTAACTGAGGCCAAGCTAGAAGAGCATTGAATATTGCTCTTAACTCCAGAATATTTATTGGGAGGAGTTTCTCCTCCTGAGTCCACGATCCCTGAGCCTTCAGGGAATTCCAGACTGTACCCCAACCTAGAAGGCTGGCATCTGTTGTTACAATTGTCCAATCTGGCCTGCGAAAGGTCATACCTTTGGACAGATGGACCTGAGATAGCCACCAGAGAAGAGAATCTCTGGTCTCTTGATCCAGATTTAGCAGAGGGGACAAATCTGTGTAATCCCCATTCCACTGACTGAGCATGCATAGTTGCAGCGGTCTGAGATGTAGGCGCGCAAATGGCACTATGTCCATCGCCGCTACCATTAAGCCGATTACTTCCATACACTGAGCCACCGAAGGGCGCGGAATAGAATGAAGAACACGGCAAGATTTTAGAAGCTTTGATAACCTGAATTCTGTCAGGTAAATCTTCATTTCTACAGAATCTATCAGAGTCCCTAGGAAGGAGACTCTTGTGAGTGGGGATAGAGGACTCTTTTCCTCGTTCACCTTCCACCCATGTGACCTGAGAAATGCCAGAACTATGTCCGAATGTAACTTGGCAATCTGAAAGCTTGACGCCTGTATCAGGATGTCGTCCAGATAAGGGGCCACTGATATACCTCGCGGTCTTAGAACCACCAGAAGCGATCCCAGAACCTTTGTAAAGATTCTTGGAGCTTTAGCTAACCCAAAGGGAAGAGCCACAAATTGGTAATGCCTGTCCAGAAAGGCAAACCTTAGGAACCGATGATGATCTTTGTGAATCGGTATGTGAAGGTAAACATCCTTCAAATCCACTGTGGTCATGTATTGACCCTCCTGGATCATAGGTAGGATTGTCCGAATAGTTTCCATTTTGAACGATGTAACTCTGAGGAATTTGTTTAAGATCTTTAGATCCAAAATGGGTCTGAAGGTTCCCTCTTTTTTGGGAACCACAAACAGATTTGAATAAAAACCCTGTCCCTGTTCCGTCTGTGGAACTGGACAGATCACTCGCATAATTAGGAGGTCTTGCACACAGCGTAAGAATGCCTCTTTCTTTATCTGGTTTACAGATAATCTCGAAAGGTGAAATCTCCCTTGAGGGGGGGAAGCTTTGAAGTCCAGAAGATATCCCTGAGATATGATCTCCAACGCCCAGGGATCCTGAACATCTCTTACCCACGCCTGGGCGAAGAGAGAAAGTCTGCCCCCTACTAGATCCATTACCGGATAGGGGGCCGTTCCTTCATGCTGTCTTAGAGGCAGCAGCAGGCTTTCTGGCCTGCTTGCCCTTGTTCCAGGACTGGTTAGGTTTCCAGCCCGGCTTGGATTGAGCAAAAGTTTCCTCTTGTTTTGTAGCAGAGGAAGTTGATGCTGCACCTGCCTTGAAGTTTCGAAAGGCACAAAAATTAGACTGTTTGGCCTTTGATTTGGCCCTGTCCTGAGGAAGGGCATGATCCTTACCTCCAGTAATGTCAGCAATAATTTCCTTCAAACCAGGCCCAAATAGGGTCTGCCCCTTGAAGGAAATGTTAAGTAATTTAGACTTTAAAGTCACGTCAGCTGACCAAGATTTAAGCCATAGCGCCCCACGCGCCTGGATGGCGAATCCAGAATTCTTAGCCGTTAGTTTACTCAAATGAACAATGGCATCAGAAACAAAAGAATTAGCTAGCTTAAGTGTTCTAAGCTTGTCAAGTATTTCAGTCAATGGAGTAGCTGTCTGAAAGGCCTCTTCCAGAGACTCAAACCAGAACGCCGCAGCAGCAGTGACAGGCGCAATGCATGCAAGGGGCTGCAGGATAAAACCTTGTTGAATAAACATTTTCTTAAGGTAACCTTCTAATTTGTTATCCATTGGATCTGAAAAAGCACAACTGTCCTCGACAGGGATAGTGGTACGCTTTGCTAAAGTAGAAACTGCTCCTTCCACCTTAGGGACCGTCTGCCATAAGTCCCGTGTGGTGGCGTCTATTGGAAACATTTTTCTAAAATAGGAGGGGGGGAAAACGGCACACCGGGTCTATCCCACTCCTTATTAATAATTTCTGTAAACCTTTTAGGTATTGGAAAAACATCAGTACACACCGGCACTGCATAGTATTTATCCAGTCTACACAATTTCTTTGGCACTGCAATTGTGTCACAGTCATTCAGAGCAGCTAACACCTCCCCAAGCAATACACAGAGGTTCTCAAGCTTAAATTTAAAAGTAGAAATATCTGAATCAGGTTTCCCCAAATCAGAAATGTCACCCACAGACTGAAGCTCTCCTTCCTCAGCTTCTGCATATTGTGACGCAGTATCAGACATGGGCCTTAAAGCATCTGCGCGCTCTGTACTACGTCTAACTCCAGAGCTATCAGGCTTTCCTCTGAATTCAGGCAGTCTGGCTAATACCGCTGACAGGGTATTATCCATGATTGCCGCCATGTCCTGCAAAGTAATCAATATGGGCGTCTTTGATGTACTTGGCGCCATTTTAGCGTGAGTCCCTTGAGCGGGAGTCAAAGGGTCCGACACGTGGGGAGAGTTAGTCGGCATAACTTCCCCCTCGTCAGAATCCTCTGGTGATAAGTCTTTTAAAGACAACAGCTGATCTTTATTGTTTAAAGTGAAATCAATACATTTAGTACACATTCTCCTATGGGGCTCCACCATGGCTTTTAAACATAATGAACAAGGAGTTTCCTCTATGTCAGACATGTTTACACAGACTAGCAATGAGACTAGCAAGCTTGGAAAACACTTTAAATCAAGTTAAACAAGCAATATAAAAAACTTTACTGTGCCTTTAAGAGAAATAAATTTTGCCAACATTTGAAATCACAGTGAAAAAAGGCAGTTAAACTAACGAAATTTTTACAGTGAATGTAACAAGTTAGCAGAGCATTGCACCCACTTGCAAATGGATGATTAACCCCTTAATACAAAAAACGGATTAACAAAACGAAAAAAACGTTTTTAAACAGTCACAATAACTGCCACAGCTCCACTGTGGCTTTACCTTCCTCAATACACGACTTTTGAAGCCTTTTGAGCCCTTCAGAGATGTCCTATAGCATGCAGGGGACTGCTGAGGGAAGCTGAATGTCTCTGTCTGTAATTTTTACTGTGCAAAAAAGCGCTAAAATAGGCCCCTCCCACTCATATTACAACAGTGGAAAGCCTCAGGAAACTGTTTCTAGGCAAAAATCAAGCCAGCCATGTGGAAAAAACTAGGCCCCAATAAGTTTTATCACCAAAGCATATATAAAAACGATTAAACATGCCAGCAAACGTTTTATATTGCACATTAATCAGAGTATATACCTCTGATAGCAAGCCTGATACTAGTCGCTATTAAATCACTGTATTTAGGCTTAACTTACATTAATCCGGTATCAGCAGCATTTTCTAGCAATTCCATCCCTAGAAAAACTTAAACTGCACATACCTTTTTGCAGGATACCCTGCATGCCATTCTCCCTCTGAAGTTACCTCACTCCTCAGACATATGTGAGAACAGCAGTGGATCTTAGTTACTTCTGCTAAGATCATAGAAAAACGCAGGCAGATTCTTCTTCTAAATGCTAACTGAGATAAAATAGTACAACTCCGGTACCATTTAAAAACAATAAACTTTTGATTGAAGAAAAAACTAACTATATTACACCACTTTCCTCTTACTACCTCCAGCTATGTTGAGAGTTGAAAGAGAATGACTGGATATGGCAGTTAGGGGAGGAGCTATATAGCAGCTCTGCTGTGGGTGATTCTCTTGCAACTTCCTGTAGGGAAGGAGAATATCCCACAAGTAATGGATGATCCGTGGACTGGATACACCTTACAAGAGAAATTATATTAAAGGGATAGGAAAGTTAAAATTAAACTTGCATGATTCAGATAGAGCATGTCATTTTAAGACACTTTCAAATTCACTTCTATTTTCAAATGTGCTTTGTTCTCTTAGTATCCCTTGTTAAAAAATGAATACACACATATTATACACTAGTGGGAGCTGCTGCTAATTTGTCTCTTGTGATTGGCTAAGTAGATATTTTCAGCTTCCTGTCAGTAGTGCAATGCTGTCCCTTCAGCAATGGATAACAAGAGAATGAAGAAAATTTGATAATAGAATTAAATTGAAAAGTTGTTTAAAATTGTGAATCATAAAAGAAAATTTTGGGGATTACTATCCTTTTAATATAACCATGTTGTTTATGCCAAACTAGGGTTTGGGTAATAAAGTGACTATCTCTCTCTAAACAATAACACTTTTCTGGTAGACTGTGCCTTTAACTGCACATGTGTAAGAAGAGTTCATGTCATCTGTCTTTGATGACTTTATTATGTATCATGTGATATTTATTAAATGTATAAAAGTAAAATTAATAAAAAAAACTAAGTAAAAAGTGAATTTATTAATATTTATGACATATTTATCAACAACAAAAAACAACATTATGATTTTAAGGGTAATGTATAATTAACATGCAAATACTGAAGGAATAAGCTGTACTTTATCTTGTATGCCCCTTGCATCATTTTGATGTATGGGTGCTACATTTTGCAACCTTTCCAGGGGCACATTGTATAATGCTAGCAGAGTGATCCAAACTTTGAAATCTACTTTTTAACATTTCAAAAGAATGTTCAATTGCACATCTTGTAGCTTTGTGTTCTTCATTGTATAGAATTTCTGCTGCAGAGGTAGGATTGTTGACTGGTGTTAACAACCATGACAAATAAAAAAATGCCAACATATCCTGCATTTAATAAATTAGAATAATTATTAATATATTGTAAAATAAATGTAACCTGAAAATGGTAAATTTCTAAAATCTAACATTTTAAAAATAACAAAAGTATGGGTACATAAAATACAGGGAACAAATAATATATTTTAAAAAGTTTACTACATGTTTTAAAGTACAAAGTACAAATGGGTAATTATAGAAATATTAAATAGACAGACAACTAAATTTATGATTTATTTTAGTAAATATATTTTTTACCTTTTAATAATGATTCCCCAGCTTTGCATAACCAATGCTTTTCCCTTTGTGACTAGCTTGTATCTAAACCTCAGCAGACTGCGCCCTTATTTCAATAGTATTTACAAACTTGCATTTTAGCCAATCAGTGATTGCTTATGCTTAACTCCACAGGAGTTAAGCACAGTATTACCTATATGGCACACATGAACTAGCATCGTTTTAGTGTGCGCAATTAATTAAATGCACTGAGATAAAGACGGACTGCAGAGGATTAGAAATATGAAAAGGTTTTTAGTTTTAGACATTAAAAAGTATATTAATATAATAATGTTGGTTATGCAAAGCTGTGGAATGGCTAGCAAATGCAATATCTAATTTTATTTATTTAAAAAATAAAGGGAGCATGTCCCTTTAAGTATACCGACCCTTTTAATATTAAAAAAACAATTATAACTATACATGATTACAAAAAGTTAACATTAAATATTGATTACAATTTTACTAAATACAATGTACAATAATAACATAGCAAATACATCTTCAATTAATATTTAGCTAGAAGAAGGCTGACCATATTGTCGCTTTAAAAAAGGGACAGATATGAAAAATACATATGTCAGGGCTGTTTAAAAAAATGTTTTGAATAATATTTAATTATAAGAACCCTGACATATGTATTTTTCATATGTGTCCCTTTTTTAAACGGAAATATAGTCAGCCTACCTTGAAGCCAACACTCTGGCATTTCTCCTTCCTGGAACTTATTATAAATGGCAGAATTTCTAAGTGTAAATGATTGGCGGGTGGAGCCAGGAAATCCTGAACGAACACTCAGAGAATGAAACTATTTCCTGTTCTGATATACCTCTTCTCTTGCTTTTTTTTTTTTTAATGCAAATTGATTTTATTAGCATATGTTATAAAGTACAATTGAACACATTGCATTTGAACATATCTTTACAAAACTTCATTAACTCGCACAGAAAAGAAACTAGTCCAATAAACATTCTAACATTCACATATCTGTAGGATTGCTTCGTCACATCACCTGTTGATTTCTCTGTCTGGCTTCCCAGTACATAATCCAGGGCTCCCAAATTGCTATAAAGTGATCTAAGTTAAGGAGCAGATCAGCAGCTGCCTTGGACATCTTATATATATGTTCTATTTTTTGCTCTATCAGGTAAAAACCCGGTGGCTCTGTTTTCCAGTACTTAGCAATTATTAATCGTACAGCGGTGTTAACAATCGCTATGAGTTTGTTCTGTCGTGTTGTAAACCCCTCTATTGGAAAATGTAGTAGCCTGTGTTCAGGGTGTAGCTCTATTTCTCTCTCAAAAACTGTACTTAAAAGGGAAGCTGCCTTATTCCAGAGTGGTTGGATTTTGGTACAGTGACACCACATATGTATATAACTACCTTCCTCTCCACATCCTCTAAAGCAATGGCTAGTGTTCTCCCCTCCCATTTTGTAGATCTTAGTGGGGCATAGATACCATCTAAACAAAGATTTGATAACATTTTCCTGTAAAGATGCATTAATTGAGAAAGATGTACCCTGTCTAAGTGTTGCAGTCCATTGTTGGATTGATCACTCTTGCTATAGATCGTTTTCCCATTTGGTCATAAGAGAGGTTTTAGTGTCGGGTTTGATAATGTTGAATGTAAGATATAGTTTAGCAATAGATCCCTTCATTCTTGTTTTAGCTAAGCACATCATTTCAAACATGGTACGATTGTATGGAGGGGAATTTCTCAGGGCTTCCATTACATTAGCTCTTAATTGAAAGTAGTGAAACCATGTGTTTTCATCTGTTGGGTCTAACTCCCTATACTGTTGGTTGAGCATGACTAAGTGATTTCACCACAAAACGTTGCTGCTTTTAATGTAACCTCTAATAAAAACATTTACATTCAAGACACTGGTGCTGGTGTTACTACGAGTGCATATTGATTTCAGAGGCTATTGCAGCTACATCTTGCACCGTGCACCACTTTAACACAGATAGTGCTGTATTCATCTACTATTGCAAGTTATACTGTTGGTTGGTCAGGAATTTCCCGTTAATGAAGGTGTCTGCTATCCTGTATAGACCTCTATTTATCCATTTGCTTTGTACAATCTTGTCTATGGAAGTGTTAAGATTTGTTAGTGGTGCAGCTGACGATCTGCTATTAAGTATTGGGTATTTCTGTGTCAGCTTATCCCATATAAATAGTGTGTGCGAGATAGTTATAAAGTTTTTCCCTGTCTGAGGCCTGTATGTTTTAGGCGTACATAGTAGTTTAGCTATGTCATCCACCTCAATAATGTCAGCTTCTAAATTAACCCATTGTATGTCACTAGTGATATGGTGCCATAATGCAGTTTGTGCCATTCTTGCAGCATTGTAATATGAAGACAAATGCGGTATCCCTAGCCCTCCTCCTGTTCTATGTCTTGTCGTTATGTGTTTATTTATTCTAGCCCTTTTGTTATTCCATATAAATCTATGGATATCTGCCTGTAATTTATCGATTTCTATACGGGGTATGGAGATAGGCAGTGACCTAAACAGATAGAGAAGCTTGGGCAGAATCGTCATCTTTATAGTTACTATTCTCCCTAGGAGTGATATCTTGTACTTTGACCATTTAGTCATAAGGTGTCTCAGGTGTGTAAGCACAGGTTTGTAATTATATTGATATAGGGCATGTACATCAGAGGAAAGATTATTTCCCAAATATTTAATCTACTTTTTTTCCCATTTAATTGTGAAATTTAACTCCAGAATTTTCTTTGTCATTAAAGGAATATTAAGACCTAATGCCTCACATTTATCCTAGTTAATTTTATAGCCTGATAACGCACTGAATTTCTGAAGTATGGAGTAAAGGGGTGGTAGGGACAAAATGGGTTTTGTAAGAGTTAGGATGACATCGTCCGCAAACAATGCCATCTTATATTGTTTTTGAGCTACCAGAATACCTGTAATGTCTGGGCAATCTCTAATTTTAATAGCCAATGGCTCTATACAAAGGGGAAATAGGAGTGGTTACGGTTAAATTTAGTGGACCCTTTTAGACAGTTCAAATGGATCATCTGGAGAAAGAAAAAGGAATGTTAGTAACATCAACAAACTTGGTATAGACCAAACCTTATTTTATATGGATTGTTGTGAACAAACCATTACATCTAACCATGGATAGTTAAGAACAGCTCTGGAATGAAGTCTTTTGGATCTGAGTTCAGATTATCCTTGACTGGCCCTCTTGTTCCTGGTCATCCCAGTCCATGGTTTTATTTTCTCTTGTATCTTTTTTTTGCTTCTTCTGAAAAAAAACCTAACACCTGCAAAAAAGCAGCGTTCAGCTCCTAACGCAGCCCCATTGATTCCTATGGGAAAATACTTTTTATGTCTACACCTAACACCCTAACATGAACCCTGAGTATAAACACCCCTAATCTTACACTTATTAACCCCTAATCTGCCGCCCCCGACATCGCTGACACCTACATTATATTATTAACGCCTAATCTGCCGCTCCGGACACCGCCGCCACCTACATTATACTAATGAACCCCTAATCTGCTGCCCCTAACATCGCTGACACCTAAATTATATTTATTAACCCCTAATCTGCCTTCCTCAATGTCGCCACAACCTATCTACAATTATTAACCCCTAATCTGCTACCCCAACGTCGCTGCCACTATAATAAAGTTATTAACCCCTAAACCTAAGTCTAACCCTAACCCTAACACCCCCCTAACTTAAATATAATTGAAATACATCTAAATAAAATTAACAAAATTAAATAAATTATTCCTATTTAAAACTAAATACTACCTATAAAATAAACCCTAAACTAGCTACAATATAACTAATAGTTACATTGTAGCTAGCTTAGGGTTTATTTTTATTTTACAGGCAACTTTGTATTTATTTTAACTAGGTACAATAATTATTAAATAGTTATTAACTATTTAATAATTTCCTAGTTAAAATAAATACAAATAAACCTGTAAAATAAAACATAACCTAAGTTACAATTACACCTAACACTAAATTAATTCCCTACACTAACTACAATTAAATACAATGAAATACAATTATCTAAATTACGAAAAAAAACAAACACTAAATTACTGAAAATAATAATAATTACAATTTTTTAAAACTAATTACACCTAATCTAATCCCCCTAATAAAATAATAAAGCCCCCCAAAATAATAAAAATCCCTACCCTATACTAAATTACAAATAGCCCTTAAAAGGGCCTTTTGCGGGGCATTGCCCCAAAGTAATCAGCTCTTTTACCTGTAAAAAAAATACAATACCCCCCCAACATTAAAACCCACCACCCACACAACCAACCGTACTCTAAAACCCACCCAATCCCCCCTTAAAAAAACCTAACACTAACCCCTTGAAGATCACCCTACCGTGAGACGTCTTCACCCAACCGGGCAGAAGTGGTCCTCCAGACGGGCAGAAGTCTTCATCCTATCCGGGCAGAAGTCTTCATCCTATCCGGGCAGAAGAGGACCTCCAGACGGACAGAAGTCTTCATCCAGGCGGCATCTTCTATCTTCATCCATCCGGAGCGGGACCATCTTCAAGACATGCGACGCGGAGCATCCTCTTCGTTCATGATCCGACAACTGAATGACTGGTCCTTTAAATTTAGAATTCTATCAGCCAATTGGAATTAAGGTAGGAAAAATCCTATTGGCTGATGCAATCAGCCAATAGGATTGAAGTTCAATCCTATTGGCTGATCCAACATTTTTTATTCTACCCACACCACACCCACTACTTCACCCCCTCTTTGCATATGTTTAGCTATTGTGAAACATTTTGTAATATTGTTTTTATTCTATACCATAACAAATTAAATAATGCTACATATAGTAAAAAGTTAACAAAAATATGTTCATAGCAGCTAGAGGTTCTGGGGAAGACAACAGCTGGATAGAAATTGGAAGATGTTGAGTGCAGAGAGTGCTGACAGTTATCGAAGGTCATAGCAGACCTGGAGATTTTTTAAAAAAATTATCATCTCTCCCTTCTTGCTCTTAACTATCTGTCTCCCCTCCCTCCTCTCTTCAATCTCTCTGTTTACCCTCTCCCTTTTCTCTCAGGCCATATCTTCTTTTACACTCTTTCTTTCCCCATTCTCATATCTGTTCACTCTTTTGTTTTGATAATTCTCTCTTAACTCTGCCTTCTTCTCCACTTTCACTGTTCCTATCCAATATCTTTCTCTCTGCCCTGTTTACCCTCTCAGAAGTAACAGTCTAAGCACTAATGGGGTCCATACAGCCCTAGAGGAATAACATATCTTTGCACTTTCATGGATATATAATATTCCTTTTATATAATAGTTTAAAAACATAGCCCAAAATGTGTGTTTGTCAGTGCTGCTATAGGAATGTGCATTCTGCAAATACAATGTGCCAACTTTGATACTTACAACATGCAACCAAACTTCAGACTCAACAGTCACTAATTTTCACTCGCCACTGTTAAATTTCCACTCACCAATGGCTAGTGGGCCAGTGGACATTTTGAACCCTGTATATCTATCTATCTATCTATCTATCTATCATCCATCTATCTATCTATCTATCTATCTATCAGTATGTAAAATAATTATTATTAATATTTTTTATTTAATATTTCAAGAACGCTCTTTAAGATTAGTAATTGTTCATGTACACTCACTCATCACCATGTTAGACCTAAATTGCGAATCACAAAGTGCGTTACGCATATTTTACATTCTTCACATAGAATTTTTTAAATTTTTTATTATTAATATATATATATATATATATATATATATATATATATATATATATATATATATATATATATATATCTGTAAAATAGATATCAATACCTATATATCTATAGGAATAAATATACAGGTATAGGTTGAAGTTGTTAACCCGGTCGCAATATTGTAGCTTCTGATTTTTGTGTGCATTGTGTTAGTGCTCGAGTAAAAACATTTTACTTTCAACTTGTAATACGAGTGCTACCCGGCGCGCAAAAAGCGTACTTATAGTGGAGTTAACAGACAAGCGGAAGCGATAAAAAGGACTCCACTCATAATCTGGCCCAAAGTGTTTAGTACATGTTTGCGTATAAAAAAAATGTTTTTTTAGTGAAAGTGATGTCACTTCCGGTTCCTAGCAACACCAGTTGCTGGTTCTTTTACTGACAAGTACATTACTACTACTTATTATGGCTGAGTTTTTAGTACCTATATAATAGTTTTATTATTGGTAGTTTTACTTACCATTGGGCCATTACTTACCATTATGAGTTTTGCCCATTACGGGGGTGTGATAATTAGTGCTCCACTTGTAATCTAGTTCTATATTGTTATTGTTGTGTTTCCCTATTCTCTTTCTTTCTTACTTGGAGCGCTATTCAACATTTTCTTGCTAGTGGTAGCAAGCATCTACAGAATAAGTGGCCTATGTTTGTAAAGTAGAGAAAGCTCCTCTAATAAGGATATTAAGGAATACATACTTCCAAAAGGAAGAACATTTATAGAAAGCGCTAAGGAATACACCTCTCTGTTATGAATATATACATACACACACACATATATATATATATACATATGTATAGATATATATAGATATACAGCTTTATATATACTGTATATATGTCTATATAAGTGTATATATGTTAATTTATGTATATATATATGTATGTATATGTGCACATACATATTTACACATATAAAAACATAAATATAAACATATATACACATACATTTATATATATATATATATATATATATATATATATATATACACACACACACACACACACATATATATATATATATATATATATATATATATATATATATATATATATATATAAAAATATAATAAAAAACAAGAAAGAGAGAGTTACCTGGAGCAAAATCCTGGTAAAGAAAGACAGGGGTTTCAGCACTCTTTTGAAATAAACTCACAAATCACTTAAATTATCAAAATTATTTTAATCGTGAAAATATCTCCTCCACATCATGGGAGCAGATTCATGCAAGAGAAACCTTAATATAACACATAAGCATGAGAAATTCAACTCGTAGATGACTTCATTATAGAACCTGACCGGTCAGGGGTACACGCCAAATACAACCATTAAATGCAAAATAGTAACAAACTGTCTTGTCAGATCACAGAATTGTATATATAGCCCACTACACCCTGCTGCACACAGAACCCCCTAATCCTTAAACTGGAGGTATAGCCTGGGCAGGTGTAATAAGGGATCTAAGTCGCTAATTCTACAATATCTGTATGTACAAAAACGGAAAGTATTACACATGGTGTATAATATACAAGGAAATGCTCGTACAAAATAAAATGGGTTATATCAAGAGAGACCACCTCAAGTCTTGCTACACCCAGCTGCTTGCAGCACCCCTATATATGAGGGGCTTAACGCTGTGCAGGTGATATTAGGGATCTAAGCGGACAAGTAAGTGGACTCATTGAATATGTACAAAGCAAAACGAGAAAGCACAATTTTGCAAGTGTCGCTCATACAAATACTTCGCATCTAGCAATCATCAAACATATATACACAGTCCCGAGAAGAAGCCTGTATGCAGAATGCAGAGATGTTAAGGCATAGGTGCAAAGGACATGTTAGTATTGCCAGATATAAGCAAACATAAGCCAAGTTGAGTTAAATAAGGCACAGTCTTAGCAAGAAATGTGTGACCTCAAGCAGAGACTTTTCAAACATTCATAGTCTTTTTAGGACCTGGAGCTGCATCTTATCCCATATCATGCAACTTTGTGACTTTCTGTGCCGTAAACTCCCTTGGTCGGGTCATCCATTCATGGCAGGTACTTTACTAGATATTGTAGCTTTCATATATCAGGTGTCAGCAATGTAAACTAATACGACCTTATTTTCGGACACTCCAATTCCAAATGTCCACGTTGTTGAGTGCTTCTCGAACACATTACAGTTCCATGTTAGCTGCGGTCTCCATCGCCAAACAAACAAATGAATTGAACACCCTCAATTCCTCTTATCACTGTAGAGGACAATCAGTGAACATTTATAACAACATCAAAATAAGATCACAGACGCATGCATCCAATAGGTAAGACAAATTAAACAGATGAATACTAAAATTCATATGCAGTAAACATTAGGCAGGTACACAAGCTAACTTATCAAGTGCACTTTGCCAGCAACATACGTGCTAATACAAAAAACGGAGTACCTGAAACTTGCGCTTATGCAAACAAGGAGGCAAAGGGACGCCAAACAGCTCTCGTGCTGTCAGAGTGTGTCCGATCGGAGATGTGTGTGACGTCATTGCGTACAGACAGCTGTGAAAACAAAGCCTGTACCAGCTGCTCCGCTTGATCGAGACACGCACTGTCAGCACGGCGCAGAGGGATAAGATAAGGGAAGGCTAACATGGAGCAATGGGCTGATGGGACCCCAGAGAGACTAAATAATAAGAGGCCAAAACGCGTTGTGCTGACAGTGCGTGTCTCGATCGAGTGGAGCAGCTGGTACGGGCTTTGTTTTCACAGCTGTCTGCACGCAATGACGTCACACGCGTCTCCGATCAGACACACTCTGACAGCATGAGAAATTCCTATATTCTTCATATAGAAAACATTTCCTTTTTATTTAAATATATATTTATCTCTCTCTCTTCTCTCTCTCTCTCTCTCTCTCTCTCTCTCTCTCTCTCTCTATATATATATATATATATATATATATATATATACATACATATATATCTGCATATACAATATGTTAATTTTTTTTTGCCAAATGTGTATAAACAAAAGTATTTACTGTAACATAAATTAATAGTACTGAAATTATCACTAAATGATAAGCATATTTAAAAATATCATTCTTTCTGTGCTGCTACTGTCAGCATAACAAAAATGTTTTATGCAGATTATTTTTCTTCCTATCAATTATGAATTTTTCAGTGTCCTGAAATTTGTTATTTTCTCCATTTACAGTTAATTGCAGAAATGATAAAATCTACTTCTATTGCTTTTGTAATTATCATTCATTTACATTTTATCACTATGAATTAATATAGAGTGGTGCCATAGCCTATTTCATTTTTTTGCCATATAATAGACTGGTGGCTCTATCTATTTCTGTCACTGAATAAAGTGGGGACATTATTCCTCAGAATGTTTTCCCTGCATAAAATGTTCCACTCGTAAAAGTGCAATATATTGTTCTATTTGTAAACAACTGAGCCCTAATATAGGCAGTGCATCATGAAAAGGTATAATCACTGTCAAAATGCCAAGGCAACATCACTGCAAGAGTCAGCTATAATTGACAGACATGGTGATCAGGCTCTGAAATTGTTTTCTGATTGCATATTCATGATTCATCTCTATAATACGCTACAGTTGCTGTGTGAGTTATTCTCAACGGATGTTTTAACTTCACAACATCTGACAACTTGTACTTTCAGATCAGCAAGTATAATGTTTAGTGAGCTCTGATCACCTATTGTACACTGTTTTAGAAAGTAATTTCAAACTTATTTCCTATTTTTTACTTTTCTTTGTTTGTAGATATGGATTTTTGGCTGCTGAAGTAACAATTTGGAAATGCTCAAAGTAGAAAAGTTGTGTTTAATCAATATACATTACGTCGGGTAGGCAGCTAGCTGGATTCCTGAGGACAGCAGAAGGTTCTTATGTAAGCAGCTCACCAGGCGGCATCACACAAAAAAGGGTGAGCCAGTATGCTCAGCAAGTACTTTTGGTTTAATATAATTAATTGTACAACACCTTATTTTAAATGCCTTTCGTGTGCATTAAATGTTTGGATATATAGGGCTAGATTACATATGGAGCGTTAAATTATGGTGCGGCAAAGTGAACAGGCAAATTTGCCTGTTTGCAGGCACGCAATAATTAACCAGCCATTACCTGTGGCTGGTTATTGCTACTGCAAGCTTGTGGTAGTAGTTAGTGCTTATAAAATTAACCAGAGATCAGATCTCTGGTTAATTTTATAATTATTCTTCAAATGCCCCCCAAAAAGAGTGTAGTGTATTGTATTAAAAAATAAAGAAAGCAGCATCTTTATTTTTTAATAACATTACTGCACTAGGCAGAATTTTGGGGGTAGAGTTGACAGAAGTTGAGTGTTAGAAAAAAAAAAACGTCACTGAAAAGTGCCTTTACATTGCGGACAATGGGAAATGTGTGTTCCCAGTAAACATATATGTATATGCTTAAATACATATATATGTATGTGTTAATATATGTATATACACATAAATATATATATATATATATATATATATACTAGTCCTAAAGACCGTTCACAGGGCCATTTTTTGCAGTACATCGGTCCCACCCCTTGCTCTCTCTCCCTCCCAATCTCTTTTGCTCTCTCTCTCCCCCTCTCTTTTGCTCTCTCTACCCCCTCTCTTTTGCTCTCTCTCCCCCTCTCTTTTGCTCTCTCTCTCCCCCTCTCTTTTGCTCTCTCCCCCCTCTCTTTTGCTCTCTCTCCCCTCTCTTTTGCTCTCTCTTCCCTCTTTTGCTTTTTCACTTCTCTTTTGCTTCTTCTAACCCCTCTGTTTTGCTCTCTCTCCCCCTCTCTTTTGCGGTCTCTCTCTCTCCCCCTCTCTTTTGCACTCTCTCTCCCCCCTCTCTTTTGCACTCTCTCTCCCCCCACTCTTTTGTGCTGTCTCTCTCCCTCCTCTCTCTTGTGCTCTCTCCCCCTCTCTCTTGTGCTCTCTTCCCCTCTCTTTTGCGCTCTCTCGCTCCACCTCTCTTTTGCGCTCTCTCGCTCCACCTCTCTTTTGCTCTCTCTCCCCCTCTATTTTGCTCTCTCTCCTCTCTCTTTTGCTCTCTTTCCCCTCTCTTTTGCTCTCTCTCCCCTCTCTTTTGCTCTTTCTCCTCTCTTTTGCTCCCTCTCCCCCCTCTCTATTGCTCTCTCTCCCCCCTCTCTTTTGTGCTCCCCTCTCTTTTGCGCTCTCTCTCCCCCCTCTCTTTTGTGCTCTCTCTCCCCCCTCTCTTTTGCGCTCTCTTTCTCCCCACCTCTCTTTTGCTTTCTCTACCCCCTCTCTTTTGCTGTCTCCCCCTCTCTTTTGCTCTCTCTCTCCCCCCTCTCTTTTGCTCTCACTCTCCCCCTCTCTTTTTCTCTCTCCAACCTCTCTTTTACTCTCTCTCGCCCCCTCTCTTTTGCGCTCTCTCCCCCTCTCTTTTGCGCTCTCTCTCTCCCCTCTCTCTTTTGCACTTTCTCTCTCCCCCTCTCTTTTGCGCTCTCTCTCCCCT
Organism: Bombina bombina; assembly: GCF_027579735.1. Taxonomy (NCBI): domain Eukaryota; kingdom Metazoa; phylum Chordata; class Amphibia; order Anura; family Bombinatoridae; genus Bombina; species Bombina bombina. Next base: position 653,055,741 of record NC_069500.1, read on the forward strand.
CTCTCTTTTGCACTCTCTCTCCCCTCTCTTTTGCTCTTTCCACTCTCTTTTACTCTCTCTCCCCCCTCTCTTTTGCGCTCTTTCTCGCTCCCCCTTCTTTTTCTCTATCCCCCCTCTCTTTTGCTCTCTCTCTCCCCCTTCTCTTTTTGCTCTCTCACCCCTCTCTTTTGCTTTCTCTCTCCCCCCTCTCTTTTGCGCTTTCTCCCCCTCTCTTTTGCGCTCTCTCTCTCCCCTCTCTTTTGGGCTCTCTCTCCCCTCTCTCTTTTGTGCTCTCTCTCTCCCCTCTCTCTTTTGCGCTCTCTCCCCCCTCTCTTTTGCGCTCTCTCTCTCCCCCTCTCTTTTGCGCTCTCTTGCCTCTCTTTTGCGCTTTCTCTCTCCCCCCTCTCTTTTGCTCTCTCTCCCCCTCTCTTTTGTTCTCTCACCCCTCTCTTTTGCTCTCTCTCACCTCTCTTTTGCTCTTTCCCCTCTCTTTTGCTCCCTCTCCCCACTCTCTTTTGCTCTCTCCCCCTCTCTTTTGCGCTCTCTCTCTCCCCCTCTCTTTTGCGCTCTCTCTCTCCCCCTCTCTTTTGCGCTCTTTCTCTCCCCTCTCTTTTGTGCTCTCTCTCTCCCCACCACTCTTTTGCTCTCTCTACCCCCTCTCTTTTGCTCTCTCCCCCCTCTCTTTTGCTCTCTCTCCCCTCTCTTTTTCTCTCTCTCTCTCCCCCTCTCTCTTGTGCTCTCTCCCCCTCTCTTTTGTACTCTCTTGCTCCACCTCTCTTTTGCTCTCTCTACCCCCTCTCTTTTGCTCTCTCTCCCCCTTCTCTTTTGCTCTCTCCCCTCTCTTTTGCTCTCTCTCCCCTCTTTAGCTCTTTCCCCTCTCTTTTGCTCCTTCTCCCCCCTCTGTTTTGCTCTCTTTCCCCCTCTCTTTTGCGCTCTCTCCCCCTTCTTTCATGCTCTGTCTCTCCCCCTCTCTTTCCTGCTATCTCTCTCCCCCTCTCTTTTGTGCTCTCTCTCCCCTCTCTTTGCATTCTCTCCCCCCTCTTTTTTGGCTCTCTCTCCCCCCCTCTCTCTTGTGCGCTCTCCCCTCTCTCTCTTGTGCTCTCTCCCCCTCTCTTATGCGCTCTCTTGCTCCACCTCTCTTTTGCACTCTCTCGCTCCACCTCTCTTTTGCTCTCTCTCCCCCCTCTTTTGCTCTCTCTCCCCTCTCTTTTGCTCTTTCCCCTCTCTTTTGCTCTCTCTCCCCCTCTCTTTTGCTCACTCTCCCCCTCTCTTTTGCTCTTTCTCCTCTCTTTTGCTACCTCTCCCCCCTCTCTTTTGCTCTCCCCCCCACCTCTCTTTTGTGTTCTCTCTCTCCCCTCTCTTTTGCATTCTCTCTCTCCCTCTCTTTTGCGCTCTCTCTCTCCCCCTCTCTTTTGCACTCTCTTGCTCCACCTCTCTTTTGTTCTCTCTACTCCCTCTCTTTTGCTCTCTCCCCCCTCTGTTTTGCTCTCTCTCCCCCTCTCTTTTGCGCTCCCCTCTCTTTTGCACTCTCTCTCTTCCCTCTCTTTTGCTCCCTCTCTCTCCCCCTCTCTTTTGTGCTCTCTTGCTCCACCTCTCTTTTGCTCTCTCTACCCCCTCTCTTTTGCTCTCTCCCCCTCTCTTTTGCTCTCTCCCCCTCTCTTTTGCTCTCTCTCCCCCCCTCTCTTTTGCTCTCTCCCCCTCTCTTTTGCTCTATCCCCCTCTCTTTTGTGCTCTCTCTCTCCCCTCTCTTTTGCGCTCTCTCTCTCACCCTCTCTTTTGCGCTCTCTCTCTCCCCCTCTCTTTTGCGCTCTCTCTCCCCCTCTCTTTTGTGCTCTCTCTCTTCCCCACCTCTATTTTGCTCTCTCTACCCCCTCTCTTTTGCTCTCTCCCCTCTCTTTTGCTCTCTCCCACCTTTCTTTTGCTCTCTCTCTCCCCCCTCTCTTTTTCTTTCTCCCCCTTCTCTTTTGCTCTCTCTCTCCCCCTCTCTTTTGTGCTCTCTCTCCCCCTCTCTTTTGCGCTCTCTCTCTCCCTCTCTTTTGCGCTCTCTCTCTCCCTCTCTTTTGCGCTCTCTCTCCCCTCCTCTCTTTTGCTCTGCCTGTCTCCCCTCTCTTTTGCTCTCTCTCTCCATCCTTCTCTTTTGCTCTCTCTCTCCCCCTCTCTTTCAATCTCCTTCCCCTCTCTCTCTCTGTCTCTCTCTCTTGGGCATGACTGGCCCCGCCCGTCACACCTGACCACGCCCCCACTCCTGCCCGGCCATGCCCGCTCACGTCCGGCCACGCCCACTTCCGCCCACCGTCACCGTGCTGCAGCAGATCAGGTAGACTCTAAGGCCAGGTGTGTCTCTACAGCGCATGACAGCTTCGGACAAACACACTTGGCCCCCTCTCTTTTGCTCTCACTCTCCCCCCCCCTCTTTTTCTCTCTCCCCCCTCTCTTTTGCTCTCTCTCTACCCCCTCTCTTTTGCGCTCTCTCTCCCTCTCTTTTGCGCTCTCTCTCCCCTCTCTCTTTTGCGTTCTCTCTCTCCCCCTCTCTTTTGCGCTCTCTCTCCCCTCTCTCTTTTGCGCTCTCTCTCCCCTCTCTTTTGCTCTTTCCCCTCTCTTTTGCTCTTTCTCCCCCCTCTCTTTTGCATTCTCTCTTGCTCCCCCTCTCTTTTGCGCTCTCTCTCTCCCCTCTCTCTTTTGCGCTCTCTCTCTCCCTCTCTTTTGCTCTCTCTCCCCCTCTCTTTTGCGCTCTCTCTCTCCCCAACTCTTTTGTGCTCTCTCTCCCCCCTCTCTTTGTGCTCTCTCTCCCCCTCTCTCTTGTGCTCTCAACCCCTCTTTTGCGCTCTCTCACTCCATCTCTCTTTTGCTCAATCTCCCCCCTCTCTTTTGCTCTCTCTCCCCCTGTGTTCTCTCTCGCTCCCCCTTCTCTTTTGTGCACTTTCTCTTCCCCTCTCTTTTGCACTTTCTCTCCCCTCTCTTTTGCGCTCTCTCTCTCTTTCTCTCCCCATCTCTTTTGGACTCTCTCTCCCCTCTCTTATGCTCTCTCTCCCCCTCTCTCTTTTGCTCTCCCCCCCTCTCTTTTGTGCTCTCTTGCTCCACCTCTCTTTTGCTCTCTCTACCCCCTCTCTTTTGCTCTCTCCCCCTCTCTTTTGCTCTCTCTCTCCCTTGTCTTTTGCTCTCTCTCCCCTCTCTTTTGCTCTCTCTCCCCTCTTATTTGCTCTTTCCTCTCTCTTTTGCTCCTTCTCCCCCTCTGTTTGGCTCTCTCTCCCCCTCTCTTTTGCACTCTCTCCCCTCTCTTTCATACTCTGTCTCTCCCCCTCTCTTTCGTGCTCTCTCTCTCCCCCTCTCTTTTGTGCTCTCTCTCCCCTCTCTTTGCACTCTCTCCCCCCTCTCTTTTGCGCTCTCTCTCTCCCCCACTCTCTTGTGCTCTCCCCCCCCCTCTCTTTGCACTCTCTCCCCCTCTCTTTTGCTCTCTCTACCCCCTCTCTTTTGTGCTCTCTCTCTCCCCTCTCTTTTGCACTCTCTCTCCCTCTCTTTTGCTCTGTCTGTCTCCCCTCTTTTTTGCTTTCTCTCTCCATCCCTCTCTTTTGCTCTCTCTCCCCCTCTTTATTGCTCTCTCTCCCCCTCTCTTCTTTTGCTCCACCTCTCTTTTGTGCTTTCTCTCTCCCTCTCTTTTGCGCTCTCTCTCCCCCCTCTCTTTTGTGCTCTCTCTTGCTCCCCCTCTTTTTTGCGCTCTCTCCCCCCTCTCTTTTGTTCTGTCTGTCTCCCCTCTTTTTTGCTCTCTCTCTCCATCCCTCTATTTTGCTTTCTCTCCCCCTCTTTATTGCTCTCTCTCCCCCTCTCTTCTTTTGCTCTCTCTCTCCCCCTCTCTTTCAATCTCCTTCCTCTCTCTCTCTCTGTCTCTCTCTCTTGGGCGTGACTGGCCCCGCCCCGTCACACCTGACCACGCCCCCACTCCTGCCCGGCCATGCCCGCTCACGTCCGGCCATGCCCACTTCCGCCCACTGTCACCGTGCCGCAGAAGATCAGGTAGACTCTAAGGCAAGGTGTGTCTCTACTGCGCATGACAGCTTTGGACAAACACACTTGGCCCCCTCTCTTTTGCTCTCACTCTCCCCCTCTCTTTTTCTCTCTCCCCCCTCTCTTTTGCTCTCTCTCTCCCCCTCTCTTTTGCGCTCTCTCCCCCTCTCTTTTGCGCTCTTTCTCCCCTCTCTCTTTTGCGCTCTCTCTCTCCCCCTCTCTTTTGCGCTCTCTCTCCCCTCTCTCTTTTGTGCTCTCTCTCCCCTCTCTTTTGCTCTTTCCCCTCTCTTTTGCACTCTCTCTCACTCCCCCCTCTCTTTTGCGCTCTCTCTCTACCCCTCTCTTTTGCACTTTCTCTCCCCTCTCTTTTGCGCTCTCTCTTTCCTCCTCTCTTTTGCGCTCTCTCTCTCCCCCTCTCTTTTGCGCTCTCTCTCTCCCCTCTCTTTTGCGCTCTCCCCCTCTCTTTTGCGCTCTCTCTCCCCCCTCTCTTTTGTGCTCTCTCTCTCCCCCTCTCTCTTGTGCTCTCTCCCCTCTCTTTTGTGCTCTCTTGCTCCACCTCTCTTTTGCTCTCTCTACCCCCTCTCTTTTGCTCTCCCCCCTCTCTTTTGCTCTATCCCCCCTCTCTTTTGCTCTCTCTCTCCCCCTCTCTTTTTGCTCCCTCCCCCCTCTCTTTTTGCTCTCTCACCCCTCTCTTTTGCTTTCTCTCTCCCCCCTCTCTTTTGCGCTCTCTCCCCCTCTCTTTTGTGCTCTCTCTCTCCCCTCTCTTTTGCGCTCTCTCTCTCCCCTCTCTTTTGTTCTCTCACCCATCTCTTCTGCTCTCTCTCCCCTCTCTTTTGCTCTTTCCCCTCTCTTTTGGCAATAACGAATGACAACATTATTATGTCTATTATCCTTGTATACTAATACAGCAGGGAGCTACTATGTCCCCTCCCCCCTTAACGCGTCATCATTTCGAATCACGTGACAGACAACTGCCCAATCGGGCAAGCTCAAATTAGATTGGCTGATAGCAGGGGTGTGTATGGGCTCTCACCCCTGATTGGCTCAATTAGGTACTTAAGCAGTAAGGATGGCGTGAGTCGAGTTAGCCTTTGACAAAGCCATTTGTTTGGCGAAATGCGCATCAGACGCTCACCATGAATGCTCTTAACTTGCCTTATGTGTGCTAACGGTATACTTGTATCAGAAGATTTTATACATATATATGCACTACTTACTTTATATGTTTACCACGTATGCTCGATATCTGCCTTATGTGGGTTAATAGGATACTTTTATTAATAGACTGATATTATTCACATATATATGCAATTAGTCGAATCGTTTGGGACTCTGACAAGGCTTGGCACCGCTCCAGTATTGCACTAGAAATAGATAATTTTGTGTGAGGTCAATCCTCTTTGTAGATTAGTTTACCCGTGCAATCCGCGAGCAGCTTTTGGTGCTTCCCTGCCAGACATACCCACGTTACACTCATTCCAAGGTATATACCTGGGCATGCCAGCATTCATTTCCTTCTATTTTACTTGATTTTATTATACACTTTGATAGTGTTTTCTCTCACTATTATTTTTTATTATTAACATTAAAAGTTATGTTTTATTCCTTACCGGCTCTAACCAAGCCACTCTGCCTTATACATTGAACTTTCACTAATTGGTAGTCATTGTGTGCTCTGAATATATCCATTTTTCTTCTCCTTGTTTTTTGACTACTTACTTTAGAATATTGAGCACCCCCCATACTATGATAAGAATAGAGATTGCTTTTCCTGACACAGAGTTAAAGCCTATTTCTCTTGTGTTGATATATGAAACCATAATTCTGTTGGGGACTTATTGAGATTTAACACTACATTCTCTCTCCTTACATTATATAACTATTGACTGTCTATCAGCTGTACAGCATTCTGAGATAAACTATTTAGTACATTTAAGCTGCTGAAACAGCCAATCTTCAGTAATACTACAAAATGACCTCTAGTCTGTCACAAGACTTCAGAAACAGACAAGACCAAAGACTAAGAGACATAGATAAAACTTTTGCACTAGCCTGTGACACTGAAACTACTCTTGACACTGAAATAGACAACTGGGAAGACGGTCTAAAATCTTTGAATTACCTAATTAGGAAACATACGCTCTCTTTTTGGAATAAGAGCGCGTATGACAAATACCTAGAAAAGCATATTATACCCAGGGGACTCAGGGTACGTCTATTTCCCACCTTCTCCTTTCATATCGACATATATAAAGACAGATTGGAACAAGCACTAATAAATTGTTCTGAGATACTAGTCGCGATATTATCAGACTATGAAACTGAGGTTATGTCTGAATTGGATAAGGAAATCTCTGAGTATACTACCAAGCTACAAAAATTTGAGACACTGGAAAAATGTGAACAATCATATAAAGAGATGAGAGAGGAATTAGATAAAAGAGAAAAAGACATAATTCAAACAAAATGCTCTAAGATGAAAAGAGATATGAAAGATTTTGAAAAGGGAAAGATATTTACGTGGGATGACAAACAGTCTAGACGAAGACCACCTAATAGTTTGCCACCACCAAAGAACACACATCAGTCAGACTGCGAGTCTTCTGCAGTAGAAGATAGTGACTCTGAGAGTAATAGACCCAGTACCAGTAGTTTTTTAGGCAGAGACACAACACATCTCGACAAAGAAGTGAAAGACCCACTAGAAGGGGCAAAGGAAAACAGAACCCTAAGAGACCGAACGAGGTGGGGTTACTCTTTCGTGCTCTCTCTCTCCCCCTCTCTTTTGTGCTCTCTCTCTACCCTCTCTTTGCACTCTCTCCCCCCTCTCTTTTGCGCTCTCTCTCTCCCCCACTCTCTTGTGCTCTCTCCCCCCTCTCTCTTGTGCTCTCTCCCCTCTCTTTTGCTCTTTCCCCTCTCTTTTGCTCTCTTGCTCCACCTCTCTTTTGCTCTCTCTCCCCCCTCTCTTTTGCTCTCTCTCCCCTCTCTTTTGCTCTTTCCCCTCTCTTTTGCTCTCTCTCCCTCTTTTTTGTGCTCTCTCTCCCCTCTCTTTTGCTCTCTCTCCACCCTCTCTTTTGCTCTTTCCCCTCTCTTTTGCTCTCTCTCCCCCCTCTCTTTTGTGCTCTCTCTCTCCCCTCTCTTTTGCACTCTCTCTCCCTCTCTTTTGCTCTGTCTGTCTCCCCTCTTTTTGCTCTCTCTCTCCATCCCTCTCTTTTGCTCTCTCTCCCCCTCTTTATTGCTCTCTCTCCCCCTCTCTTCTTTTGCTCCACCTCTCTTTTGTGCTTTCTCTCTCCCTCTCTTTTGCGCTCTCTCTCCCCCCTCTCTTTTGTGCTCTCTCTTGCTCCCCCTCTCTTTTGCGCTCTCTCCCCCCCTCTCTTTTGTTCTGTCTGTCTCCCCTCTTTTTTGCTCTCTCTCTCCATCCCTCTCTTTTGCTTTCTCTCCCCCTCTTTATTGCTTTCTCTCCCCCTCTCTTCTTTTGCTCTCTCCCCCTCTCTTTCAATCTCCCTCCTCTCTCTCTCTCTCTCTCTGTCTCTCTCTCTTGGGCGTGACTGGCCCCGCCCATCACACCTGACCACGCCCCCACTCCTGCCCGGCCATGCCCGCTCACGTCCGGCCATGCCCACTTCCGCCCACTGTCACCGTGCCGCAGCAGATCAGGTAGACTCTAAGGCAAGGTGTGTCTCTACTGCGCATGACAGCTTTGGACAAACACACTTGGCCCCCTCTCTTTTGCTCTCACTCTCCCCCTCTCTTTTTCTCTCTCCCCCCTCTCTTTTGCTCTCTCTCTCCCCCTCTCTTTTGCGCTCTCTCCCCCTCTCTTTTGAGCTCTTTCTCCCCTCTCTCTTTTGCGCTCTCTCTCTCCCCCTCTCTTTTGCGCTCTCTCTCCCCTCTCTCTTTTGCGCTCTCTCTCCCCTCTCTTTTGCTCTTTCCCCTCTCTTTTGCTCTCCCCCCCCTCTCTTTTGCACTCTCTCTCGCTCCCCCTCTCTTTTGCGCTCTCTCTCTACCCCTCTCTTTTGCACTTTCTCTCCCCTCTCTTTTGCGCTCTCTCTTTCCTCCTCTCTTTTGCGCTCTCTCTCTCCCCCTCTCTTTTGCGCTCTCTCTCCCCCCTCTCTTTTGTGCTCTCTCTCTCCCCCTCTCTTTTGCGCTCTCTCTCCCCCCTCTCTTTTGTGCTCTCTCTCTCCACCCTCTCTCTTGTGCTCTCTCCCCCTCTCTTTTGTGCTCTCTTGCTCCATCTCTCTTTTGCTCTCTCTACCCCCTCTCTTTTGCTCTCCCCCCTCTCTTTTGCTCTATCCCCCCTCTCTTTTGCTCTCTCTCTCCCCCTCTCTCTTTGCTCCCTCCCCCCCTCTCTTTTTGCTCTCTCACCCTCTCTTTTGCTTTCTCTCTCTCCCCTCACTTTTGCGCTGTTTCTCTCCCCTCTCTTTTGTTCTCTCACCCCTCTCTTTTGCTCTCTCTCCCCTCTCTTTTGCTCTTTCCCCTCTCTTTTGGCAATAATGAATGACAACATTATTCTGTCTATTATCCTTGCATACTAATACATCAGGGAGCTACTATGTCCCCGCCCCCCCCTTAACGCGTCATCATTTCGAATCACGTGACAGACAACTGCCCAATCGGGCAAGCTCAAACTAGATTGGCTGATAGCAGGGGTGTGTATGGGCTCTCACCCCTGATTGGCTCAATTAGGTACTTAAGCAGTAAGGATGGCGTGAGTCGAGTTAGCCTTTGACAAAGCCATTTGTTTGGCAAAATGCGCATCAGGCGCTCACCATGAATGCTCTTAACTTGCCTAATGTGTGCTAACGGTATACTTGTATCAGAAGATTTTATACATATATATGCACTACTTACTTTATATGTTTACCACGTATGCTCGATATCTGCCTTATGTGGTTTAATAGGATACTTTTATTAATAGACTGATATTATTCACATATATATGCAATTAATCTAATCGTTTGGGACTCTGACAAGGCTTGGCACCGCTCCAGTATTGCACTAGAAATAGATAATTTTGTGTGAGGTCAATCCTCTTTGTAGATTAGTTTACCCGTGCAATCCGCGAGCAGCTTTTGGTGCTTCCCTGCCAGACATACCCACGTTACACTCATTCCAAGGTATATACCTGGGCATGCCAGCATTCATTTCCTTCTATTTTAATTGGTTTTATTATACACTTTGATAGTGTTTTCTCTCACTATTATTTTTTATTATTAACATTAAAAGTTATGTTTTATTCCTTACCGGCTCTAACCAAGCCACTCTGCCTTATACATTGAACTTTCACTAATTGGTAGTCATTGTGTGCTCTGAATATATCCATTTTCTTCTCCTTGTTTTTTGACTACTTACTTTAGGATATTGAGCACCCCCCATACTATGATAAGAATAGAGATTGCTTTTCCTGACACAGAGTTAAAGCCTATTTCTCTTGTGTTAATATATGAAACCATAATTCTGTTGGGGAGTTATTGAGATTTAACACTACATTCTCTCTCCTTACATTATATAAATAAAAGGATTATCCTTTTTTTTAAACAACAAAAATTCTGGAGTTGACTGCCCCTTTAAAAACCACTTTTGTTAAAACCATTACTTGGTAATAGACCTCTTATGCTGTATAATAGTCCAGGAAATCCAAAATCAACAATATCATCGCCCTAATAGAGACACTGTATTAGAATTTGTGATTGAATTTCTACAAGGAAAATTGTTATACTGATAAGGGTTCTGATGGCTGGAAAACAAAATGTTATTGTGACAGCTAAATGCATTCAACTCCATTCAATAACATAATTAAGTGATGTTATTCTATTTATAAACGCATCCTACTATTATTCAAGCGTGTTGTATCCAGCTGTTCTTTTCAAACCACATTAATGACAGCTTTTACTAGCTTGATTTGTTAGCAGTGGAAATGCTACAGCGGGTGACCTCTAACATGTGATATAATAACACAATGATATCACAACTAAAATCCTGATGAAGATAGTGAAACTAATTATATAAAAATATTGACTTTCAGCAATTAAACAAGTTAAAAATAAGCTTGCTCTAAAAAATATGGGAAAAATAGAAAAAAAAAATCATATTAAAATCAACAGTACATTTAAAATTAAAAATGTATTCTGCAAGATACACGCTGACTGTCAGAGAAGTTTTAAAACCTGCCAGAACGCTACCAATCAGAGTGAAGCGTTTTGAATTAATTGATCATTCTGTCTACTTCTCCATTGCCTGTGTAAGGAGTTCCTCTCTCATGCAGGATTAACAATACATGTGTTGTCCATGGCTCTGCCTTAACACTGGTTATTATCCTGTCAAAATAAATCAATAAAAAAATGCAAAATTAAAAAAAAAAAAAAAAAATTAAATATGTAGCCAGTTGGAATATATTTTTTTAAAGCATACAAACAGATCTATGTTAGTGCAACAATGTTATTGCAGCTATTAATTGCAACAATGTTTATATAATACTGCTTCAAACATTGATACAAACACTGTTGCCATAGTATTTAAAGAGACATGCATACCCTCCTGAGCTCCTATGAGCCTAAGGGTTTACACTTTAATAAAGGATAACAATAGAATTAAGAATTTTTGACTGGACAGAAGTAAATTGGAAAGCTGTTTTAGACTGCACGCTCTGTCTAAACTAAGAAAGTTTGATTTTGACATCACTGTCCCTTTGCAATCATTTGGCTCTGATAGTAGAATTATTCCATATAAGTTAACTGCTCATTAACAGTGCTAATTTTCACCTCTTATGCTATTAAACAGACATTGTACTTTAAAATATTTCCCCCTTTAATCTGTATACAATTTATAAGCTAAAGTGTATTAAATTGTTTAAAAATAGCGATTTTCCCTTTATTTTGTCATTTTAAATAACTGTTTTTGTCTGTTGTAACCTCCACCTATAATTGGAATTGCAATACTGAAGTACTGACAATAAAAAAAAAAGCTATCTATTTAAACAATAGATAGCAGAACAAAATCAACCTTCAAGTGGGGGTGGAAAATAGAGTGAGAACAGCTCATTTGAAAGGATATTCCTGCAGCATCTTTGAATATAATGAAATCTTATGAGCTACTTCCTCGACTGCATTGTCTCTTTAACTAATGATCTGGTGAAATATCAAAAATACCTGAAAATAACATATTAATATACAGTAACATTGCAGATTATTATAAAAGGAATAAATAAAACTGTCAATTGTAATGTTCAACAGTCAAAATATGTCAATCAAATGTTTGATTTAAAAGCAAAGTCTTGAATTTGCTTCAGATATTAATTATATAAGTAATGCTTTATACTGTCTTCAAAAAGACAACCTATCATTGCTTAGATTTCAAATGATGAGTGAGTACTGAATAGCACATAATAATGCTAAAATGTTTTGCAAACTTACGTCTAGATTTAGAGTTCTGCTTCCAAAGGGGTGCGTTAGCTACGCGTGCTTTTTCCCCCCGCACCTTTTAAACAACACTGGTATTTAGAGTTCTCAGAAGGGCTTCGTTAGGCTCCAAAAAGGGAGCGTACAGGCATATTTACCGCCACTGCAACTCTCAATACCAGCAGTGCTTACGGACGTGGCCAGCTTCAAAAACATGCTTGTGCACGATTCCCCCATAGGAAACAATGGGGCAGTTTGAGCTGAAAAAAATCCTAACACCTGCAAAAAAGCAGAGTTCAGCTCCTAACGCAGCCCCATTGTTTCCTATGGGGAAACACTTCCTAAGTCTGCACCTAACACCCTAACATGTACCCCCGAGTCTAAACACCCCTAACCTTACACTTATTAACCCCTAATCTGCTGCCCCCGCTATCGCTGACCCCTGCATATTATTTTTAACCCCTAATCTGCCACTCCATCCACCGCCGAAACCTACGTTATCCCTATGTACCCCTAATCTGCTGCCCCTAACATCGCCGACCCCTATATTATATTTATTAACCCCTAATCTGCCGCCCCCAACGTCGCCGCCACCTACCTACAATTATTAACCCCTAATCTGCCGACCGGACCTCACCGCTACTCTAATAAATGTATTAACCCCTAATCCGCCTCACTCCCGCCTCAAAAACCCTATAATAAATAGTATTAACCCCTAATCTGCCCTCCCTAACATCACCAACACCTAACTTCAAGTATTAACCCCTAATCTGCTGACTGGACCTCGCCGCTACTCTAATAAATGTATTAACCCCTAAAGCTAAGTCTAACCCTAACACCCCCCTAAATTAAATATAATTTTATTCTAATGAAATAAAATAATTCTTATTAAATAAATGAATCCTTTTTTAAAGCTAAATACTTACCTGTAAAATAAACCCTAATATAGCTACAATATAAATAATAATTATATTGTAGCTATTTTAGGATTAATATATATTTTACAGGCAACTTTGTATTTATTTTAACCAGGTACAATAGCTATTAAATAGTTAATAACTATTTAATAGCTACCTAGTTAAAATAATTACAAAATTACCTGTAAAATAAATCCTAACCTAAGTTACAATTAAACCTAACACTAAACTATCAATAAATTAATTAAATAAACTATCTACAATTATCTACAATTAAATCAACTAAACTAAATTCCAAAAAAACAAACTCTAAATTACAAACCCCCCCCACTAAATTACAAAAAATAAAAAAAGATTACAAGAATTTTAAACTAATTACACCTACTCTAAGCCCCCTAAAAAAATAAAAAAGCCCCCCAAAATAAAAAAATTCCCTACCCTATTCTAAAATAAAAATGTAACAGCTCTTTTACCTTGCCAGCTCTTAAAAGGGCCTTTTGCGGGGCATGCCCCAAAGAAAACAGCTCTTTTGCATTTAAATAAACATACAATACCCCCCCAATATTACAACCCACCACCCACATACCCCTAATCTAACCCAAACCCCCCTTAAAAAACCTAACACTAAGCCCCTGAAGATCTTCCTAACTTGTCTTCACCACGCCGGGTATCACTGATCCGTCCAGAAGAGGATCCGAAGTCTTCCTCCTATCCGGCAAGAAGAGGTCCAGAAAAGGCTCTGAATTCTTCATCCTATCAGGCAAGAAGAGGAGATCCGGACTGGCAAACATCTTCATCCAAGCGTCTGAATGAAGGTTCCTTTAAATGACGTCATCCAAGATGGTGTCCCTCAAATTCCGATTGGTTGATAGGATTCTATCAGCCAATTGGAATTAAGGTAGGAAAAATCTGATTGGCTGATCAGCCAATCAGATTGAGCTCGCGTTCTATTGGCTGTTCCAATGGTCCGGATCTCCTCTTCTTGCCGGATAGGATGAAGACTTCGGAGCCTCTTCTGGACCTCTTCTTGCCGGATAGGAGGAAGACTTCGGACACTCTTCTGGACGGATCGATGATACCCGGCGTGGTGAAGACAAGGTAGGAAGATCTTCAGGGGCTTAGTGTTAGGTTTTTTAAGGGGAGTTTCGGTTAGATTAGGGGTATGTGGGTGGTGGGTTGTAATGTTGGGGGGGGGGTATTGTATGTTTATTTAAATGCAAAAGAGCTGTTTTCTTTGGGGCATGCCCCGCAAAAGGCCCTTTTAAGGGCTGGTAAGGTAAAAGAGCTGTTAAATTTTTATTTTAGAATAGGGTAGGGCATTTTTTTTATTTTGGAGGGCTTTTTTATTTTTTTAGGGGGCTTAGAGTAGGTGTAATTAGTTTAAAATTCTTGTAATCTTTTTTTATTTTTGTAATTTAGTGTTTTTTTTGTAATTTGGAGGTTTTTTTTTGTAATTTAGTTTAGTTGATTTAATTGTAGATAATTGTAGATAGTTTATTTAATTAATTTATTGATAGTGTAGTGTTAGGTTTAATTGTAACTTAGGTTAGGATTTATTTTACAGGTAATTTTGTAATTATTTTAACTAGGTAACTATTAAATAGTTATTAATTATTTAATAGCTTTTGTACCTGGTTAAAATAAATACAAAGTTGCCTGTAAAATAAATATTAATCCTAAAATAGCTACAATATAATTATTATTTATATTGTAGCTATATTAGGGTTTATTTTACAGGTTAGTATTTAGGATTAATTTATTTAATAACAATTATTTTATTTCGTTAGAATAAAATTATATTTAACTTAGGGGGGTGTTAGGGTTAGGGTTAGACTTAGCTTTAGGGGTTAATACATTTATTAGAGTAGCGGTGAGGTCCGGTCGGCAGATTAGGGGTTAATACTTGAAGTTCGGTGTCGGCGATGTTAGGGAGGGCAGATTAGGGGTTAATACTATTTATTATAGGGTTTGCGAGGCGGGAGTGAGGCGGATTAGGGGTTAATACATTTATTATAGTAGAAGTGAGGTCCGGTCGGCAGATTAGGGGTTAATAATTGTAGGTAGGTAGCGGCGACGTTGGGGGGGGCAGATTAGGGGGTAATAAATATTATGTAGGGGTCGGTGATGTTAGGGGCAGCAGATTAGGGGTACATAGGGATAATCTAGGTTGCGGCGGTGTGCGGTCGGCAGATTAGGGGTTAAAATTTTTTTATAGAGTGGCGGCGATGTGGGGGGCCTCGGTTTAGGGGTACATAGGTAGTTTATTGGTGTTAGTGTACTTTAGAGCACAGTAGTTAAGAGTTTTATGAACCGGCGTTAGCCCAGAAAACTCTTAACTCCTGGCTTTTTTCTGCGACTGGAGTCTTGTCGTTAGATTTCTAATGCTCACTTCAGCCAAGACATACCGGCGTTAGAAAGATCCCATTGAAAAGATAGGATACGCAATTGACGTAAGGGGATCTGCGGTATGGAAAAGTCGCGGCTGGAAAGTGAGCGTTAGACCCTTACCTGACTGACTCTAAATACCAGCGGGCGGCCATAACCAGCGTTAGGACCCCCTAACGCTGGTTTTGACGGCTAACGCAGAACTCTAAATCTAGGCGTTAGAGATCTGAATAAACACAAAACAAAATATGTGTAATATAAGAGAACAAAGTGTTTCACTAATATACTTTTAAATGGATTATAAATAAATAAAATATTTTATCTACAAGACCTGTGAGTGCCTTTATATGATTGGATTCTACATTTAGTACTAGATTATGAGTGGCACATTAAAAATTACGCTGGAGCAAAAGGGGTTTTATCATTGGTGTTTGTGTGTATGGTTTTCTGCTCGTTTTACAACCTGAAAGTAAAAGCGATCGATTGAGTGCAGTTGAAGTTAACGTGTGTCGGGTTATCACCACCTTTAAACTCTGGTTAACTGTTTTGTGAAACAAAAAGTGTCAAAAAACACATCACAAATATATTACAAAGTATAATTACATAACACATATGTATTTATATGTGTATATATGTATTTACAGACATAGATACACATATAAACACATAAATACATACATATATATATATATATATATACACACATACTGTATATATAAGTGCATTGGAGCTATTTGCTAACATGTAGATGAAAACATGTAAAATAATATTTATGCAATATTCATATTTAAAGTGAAGGTCAATTTTCATGTTAAAGTGCCCAGTTTTTTTAAAAAACTATTAAGAACAGGGGCACTTTCATTCATGAAAATTGATATGGCACTGTATTTTAAAAATACTTAACTTGTTCTTCTGAAACGCTGGATCGCCGTTCTGAAACGATGCCCCGATTCCTATGTTTTGCACATACCAGAATATGTTCTAAGTATTTATAAATAGAAATTCCTATATACTGTATATCTGTATATATCTATACCTATATATAATCATGTATATATATATATATATATATATATATATATATATATATATATATGTATAGGTATAAACCAGAAATAAAGAGCACTCGCCAGGACTTATATTACGATAGCATTCAAAGCTTTTATTACATAAAGTGACGTTTCAGGGATTTTAACCCCGTCCTCAGACCTTACAGCAGTATACATACCTCATAACTTGTATACCCTTCACCGACTATCCTCGCCACTCTACCGGAAGTCACCCGGCGTCCTGATCGCACAACTGCACATGTTCAGACTGTCGGCATGGCAACCTGGCCGCGGCGTTAGATAAAAGACACCACAATTGTGATTAAAATGTTACAATATGGAAACAACATGTCTCACTTGGTATATTAGTATCAAACATTAATCAAAACAATAAGCTATGCTTTAAACATTCAAAATTCTTATTCATTATGCATACTAAGGTGCCCCATAATTCTCTAGGCACTATACTGTTACTCAGACAAGAATAAAACTGTCATACTATGTATGTCCCTATTCAGGAGTACCACTTGCAGCATTATAGTAAATATTCCCCAACCACGATACCTATTCAATCAAGGGTGGGGGGGAATTTTTAACATATTATATCATATTTATACAAAGTTCTATACTCTACTCAAAATGCTATAGCTGTACAGTGGTCGCAAACTTTCTACACCAAAACTACTCTAGCCGCAGGAAATCCATATTATAAAAAAACAATGCCAGTCTAGGTGGGTATTCAGCCCACCAGGCACCAGTGTGCCCAAATTAAAGATCCACCTTGACTCGCACTGTAGTAGCAACCTGTTCCTATCCCCACCCCTCATTAAGGGTGGAATGTGATCTATGTTGTGACACGGGTTGTTCAGACCCCCTATTTTTTATGGCTGATCTGATGGCCGTACGGTGATTAGCCATACGGGTGCGGAGATCATCAATAGTCTTTCCGACATAGAATAACCCGCACGGACAATGCAGCAAATACACAATATGTGTAGTCGTGCAGGTTACCCTATGTCGGATAGTGTACCTGTGGTTGGTGGCTGGGTGAGTAAAGAACTTGGCATTAGAGAGACCGTTGCACGTTGTGCAACCAGCACATTTGTAACACCCAGGTTTGGCTGTTTGTAACCAGTTCATTTTGCCATAGCTTTGAACCGGGTCCACCTTCACCAAAATGTCTCGTAATGATCTGGATCGTCTGTATCCCACCTGTGGGTATGTTAAACCCTTAAACGGTAGATTCTTGTCACTTTCCACTATATTCCAATTCTTCTTTATCAACTGTTAACTTTAAATTATGTTCATCTGAAGTATATGTTGTAGTGAGAATCATTCTTTTCTCTTTATCCTTCGATGTCGCAGCCTGTAAGGCTGTATCTTGATCCATCGTGACGAATCGTTTGAAATGTTGATCGATATGCTTCTCATGATAGCCCCTCTGAAAAAAATCTAATTTTCATCTCCCCCAGTTGTTGTTGAGCATAGTCTTGTTTGCTGTTGTTTCTTATGACCCTCTTAAATTGGGAGATGGGAAGGGCATTTTTTAGTGATGGTGGATGGCAGCTTGTAGCTTCTAATAGAGAATTTCTATCAGTCTCTTTTTTCAACAAAGTTGTACACAGCATGCCAGCTGATGTACAACAAAAGAGACTGATAGAAATTTTCTCGGGTTATTCTATGTCGGAAAGAATATTGATGATCTCCGCACTCGTATGGCTAATCACCGCACGGCCATCAAATCAGCCATAAACAATTGGGGGTCTGAACAACCCATGGCACAACATTTTGTGCTGATGGGTTATACGGTGGCGGATTTGAGATATGTGATCATAGATCACATTCCACCCTTAATGAGGGGTGGGGATAGGAACAGGTTGCTACTACAGTGCGAGTCTAGGTGGATCTTTAATTTGGGCACACTGGTGCCTGGTGGGCTGAATACCCACCTAGACTGGCACTGTGTTTTATAATATGGATTTCCTGCGGCTAGAGTAGTTTTGGTGTAGAAAGTTTGCGACCACTGTACAGCTATAGCATTTTGAGTAGAGTATAGAATATTGTATAAATATGATATAATGTTAAAAATCCCCCCCTTGTTTGAATAGGTATTGAATAGGTATTGTGGTTGGGGAATATTTACTATAATGCTGCAAGTGGTACTCCTGAATAGTGACATACGTAGTATGACAGTTTTATTCTTGTCTGAGTAACAGTATAGTTATATTCCAAGTGAGACATGTTGTTTCCATATTGTAACATTTTAATCACAATTGTGGTGTCTTTTAGCTAACGCCGTGGCCGGTTTACATGCCGACGGTCTGAACATGCGCAGTTGTGCGATCAGGACGCAGGGTGACTTCTGGTACAGTGGCAGAGGATAGTCAGTGAAGGGTATATAAGTTATGAGGTATGTATACTGCTGTAAGGTCTGAGGACGGGGTTAAAATCCCCGAAATGTCACTTTATGTAATAAAAGCTTTGAATGCTATATTAATATAAGTCCTGCTGAGTGCTCTTTATTTCTGGAAGTTTGTATTTACATTGGATGCACCCCAGGCAGTTGCTCAGTGAAGTGAGTGTGGAGTTCACTTGGGACTATGTATAGGTATAAATATATATTTGTGCAAAAAACATCATACATTTATATAATTGATTTTGAATTTATGAATAAATAGAAAATGTTCTGCTATGTGAAGAACATTGGAATGTGAAACATATTTTCATTTCGGGTTATAGCACATGAGAATATGCGATAGTGTCTGTGCGTTAGTAGGGTGTTAGGTTTTTCCACTTTTTTTGCTCCATTGACTTCTATCGGGTAATAGGCTATCGCGCACAAAGTAGTCTAAGTTTGTCTTTTTATGCTTGTCGGGTTATTGCGTTAACGATAACTTTTTACTTTCAATTTATAATATGGCGCCACCCGATGCACACAAAAAGCTTACTTCTAGCACAATTTTCCCAGGGGCACATGACATTACACTCACACTTTTTTGATAAATTGTTGATGTCTGTTTTCTACTCAATGGTGCTGGGGTCCACATAAAAACCATTGAAGGGTCAGATGTGGTCCTGGGCTGCATTAGACAATGAGACTATGGGCCATGTTATAAAACAAGCGCACAAAATTGGATTGTGCTTCAGCTTGCATGTTTGTGCTGGTATTGCCAGGTGATGGTATTTTTTTTAGCAGTCATTTTAATCGCAATTGGACAGCAGAAAATTATTAACACTAGCAACAAATTTGGAAGCTTTTGGACTTTTAAGATGCTTAATATGGACCATGTACCACAGACAAAAAGAGCTATGGTAATAGCAAACTTAAATTCTGTATATTGGTTATATTTTCATTAAAGGTTATATTAATCAGGTTTATTGACATGGATAGACCATAAATTGATAAACTAGCTTAGCAAATGCAATGCTTTTTTACTCTTCAAATTACTAATTCTGTCTTGTTAAATACATTATAAAACATTTCTCACATAATGAGGAGCTTCGACATACCACCCTTATAATGTCAAATGTATTAGCGGCATAATATAAAGACAATTAGGAAATGAGGTGATTACAAGTCATTAACATCTGTAGATGTAATTAGTAAGATGCTTCAGAAGATAGATTGCACCTGGAAACCTAAAAATATTTTAAAGATACCCAAATGTGCTTATTTTACTAAGTAACTTCAAATTGCTAAATGTCACTGCATACATAAATGTAAAATTATTTTCTTTTATATTAACTTGTTTTGCTACTGCATAATAAAGATTGTGCCAACGCATTGTTAAAAATAGTTCCCATTCAGGAAGGCATTAAAAAGTGTAATGAACAACACAATAAAAATGACAATAAACGGGGGAATGTAACATTCTTGTCTAAGCAAAATATCTAGTACAGTTGATATATTTACATTTTGTATATGAAAATGTTCTTATTTTACATTTTAAAATTACTACAGCACAATAAACAAAACTTTAATTTGGGAAAAATGCCCCCTAAGAAATCTAAATAAGTATGGATATAGAACTTTTCCAATATATCTACTTTACAGTAGCTTTTCTTCTTTGTACATCTGAGAATATTTTTAAATTTGTTGCAACGGAGTGTAACATTTATGAACAGACTTGTTAAAGGGACACTCAAGTCAAAATTAAACTTTTATGATTCAGATAGAGCATGCAATTTTAAACAACTTTCCAATTTACTTATATTAACAAAATGTGCACAATCTTTTTATAGTTACACTTTTTGAGTTACCAGCTAATACTGAGCATGTGCAAAAATTCAGAATATACATTTAAGCATTTGTGATTGACTGATGGCTGTCACATGATACAGGAGGAGTGGAAATAGACATCATTTTGAAATTTGCTAGAAAAAAATCTACTATTTATTTGAAGTTCAGACTAAGGGCTCCATTTATTAAGCAGCGGATTCTATTGTTTCAGGCTTGCCTAAAACGTAAGTTAAAAGGACACTGAACCCAAATTTTTTCTTTCGTAATTCAGATAGAGCATGACATTTTAAGCAACTTTCTAATTTTCTCCTATTATCAAATGTTCTTCATTCTCTTGGTATCTTTATTTGAAATGCAAGAATGTAAGTTTAGATGCCGGCCCATTTTTGGTGAACAACCTGGGTTGTTCTTGCTGATTGGTGGATACATGATTCCACCAATAAAAAAGTGCTGTCCAGAGTTTTGAACCAAAACAAAGCTTAGATGCCTTCTTTTCAAATAAAGATAGCAAGAGAACAAAGAACAATTGATAATAGGAGTAAATTAGAAAGTTGCTTACAATTGCATGTTCTATCTGAATCACAAAAGAAAAAAATTGGGTTCAGTGTCCCTCTAAGGAGCAGCGGTCTTAAGACCGCTGCTCCTTAATTTCTCCGCCACTTTTCAGGTGGCAGATTGAAATTATCCCGATCCGATTGGAATGATTTACAGCCCCTGCTAGCAGCCGATTGGCTGCTAATGAGCAGAGGGTGGCATTGCACAAGCATTTCACCATAAATGCTTATGCACTGTTAAATGCATTTAGCGATGTTGAGAGGACATGATTCGCTATAGCGAATCATGTCCGCTAGACATTTAATAAATTAACCCTTAAGTGCTATTGCATTGTCTTTTTTATCATGCATGTGTTGATTATGCAAATCTACTTTATTTACGTGTCCTTTAAATTAAAACTGTACAAAACAAACGTTTGCCAAATATATTAGTCAAAGTTTGCCACTGCTTTATAAAAACTCAGTAGTAACCTTTAAATGGAGAGTATGTCACCCAGACACCTTGCTGTTTCTTGAAAACTAGTATTATATATTGAACAGACATTCTAATACACAAAGAACATGCTCTAACTCATTACTGATCCTTGTTTACCCTCTTTGCACATATCATCCAATCACCGGCATGTTCTGCTAAAGAGTTACAATAAATGCTGCTCATGAGTGGGACCTTAAAGGGATAGGAAAGTCAAAATTAAAGGGACAGTCTAGGCCAAAATAAACTTTCATTATTCAAATAGAGCATGTCATTTTAAGACACTTTTAAATTCACTTCTATTTTCAAATGTGCTTCGTTCTATTGGTATCCCTTGTAGAAAAATAATATGCAAATATCCTACACCAGTGGGTACTAGCTGCTGATTGGTACCTGAACACATATTTGTCTCTTGTGATTAGCTAACTAGATATGTTCAGCTAGCTGCTAGTAGTGAAATGCTGTTCTTTCAGCAAAGGATAATATGATTATGAAGCAAATGTAAATTGGATAGTTGTTTAAAATTTTATGTTTTATCCAAATCATGATATGAATTTTGGGGGTTTCCTGTCCCTTTGACTATGAGGGATATTTATCAAGCCATCAACCGCAAATATGCTGGAATTCCGCAGCGTAATTGTGGCAAGCCTGATTCGACCCATTTATCAAAGCCTACAGACTGGCAAAAGTTGAAATTTGTGACTTAACATATGATCTGCCGGTCTCAATCCGACACAGATCGATGCTTACGTCATTACAGATGTTCCGAATTCAAATTCAGCACTATCTAACAACTTTTGCAAGTTATCAACTTTCTAACAGGTATGCTTGCCAATATTCCGACCCAGTGTACCTGGTTTTCAATCCACCACCCTGGAGGCCGCGGATGCTATAGGAATCAATGGGAGTCTGAAAGCAGCGAAAGCTTATGTTCGATGCTACCAGATATCTCATTGATTTCTATGCTAGAAAACCAGTAAAGTTTACACCTAACACCCTAACATAAGAACCCGAGTCTAAACACCCCTAATCTGCCGCCCCGACATCGCCGCCAGCTACATAATGTTATTAACCCCTATTCCACTGCTCCTGGACACCGCCTCCACCTACATAATCCAAACAAACAAAAGGTTGTTCCAGCCACCAAAAACTTTTAAAATAGACTTTTATTATTTCACATAGGGTCCACAGAAAAACTAAAACGTTTCAGGCCTGCTATAGGCCCTTAGTCATGTATTTTGCCACCTACATAATGTTATTAACCCCTATTCCGCCGCTCCCTGACACCGCTGCAACTAAATAAATGTATTAACCCCTATCCCGCCGCTCCCGGAGCCCACCGCAACTCTGATAAAGTTATAACCCCTATCCCGCCACTCCTAGACCCCTCCGCAACTAAATACATGTATTAACCCCTAAAACCCTGGCCTCCCACATCACTACCACTTACTAAACATATTAAACCCTAAACCACCAGCCCCCCGCATTGCCATAATCTAAATTAAGATATTAACCCCTAAACTTAACAACCCGCTAACTTTACATTAAATATTAACTCATCCCTATCTTATAATAAATTTAAACTTACCTTTAGAATTAAATTAACCTATATTAAACTATTATCCTACAATTAAATTAAACTATATTAAAGGGACAGTCAAGTCCAAAAAAAACTTTTATGATTCAGATAGGGCATGCCATTTTAGACAACTTTTACTTTTATCACCAATTTTGCTTTGTTCTCTTGGTATTCTTAGTTGAAAGCTAAACCTAGGAGATTCATATGATAATTTTTTAGACCTTGAAGGCCGCCTTTATTCTAAATGTATTTTGATGGTTTTTCACCACTAGAGGGTGTTAGTTCATGTGTTTCATATAGATAACATTAAGCTCATGCATGTGAATTTACAGAGGAGTGAGCACTGATTGGCTAAAATGCAAGTCTGTCAAAAGAACTGAGATAAGGGGGCAGTCTGCAGAGGCTTAGATACAAGGTAATCACAGAGGTAAAAAGTATATTAATATAACTGTGTTATGCAAAACTGGGGAATGGGTAATAAAGGGATTATCTATTTTTAAAACAACAACAATTCTGGTGTTGACTGTCACTTTAAACTATTAATTAACCTACCCTAACTATTATCCTACAATTACATTAAACTATATTAAACTAATAATTAATCTACCCTATTATACTAAAATGACATTAAACTAACAATTAAATTAACTATATTACATATTTAAAAACCTAACCCTACTCAAGTTATTTAAATCTACTATAAAGAATTACTAAATTACAAAAAAACAAGTTACACACAATAAAAAACACTGTTAAACAAAATAAAAAACACTAAGTTACACAAAATAAAAAATAAATAATCAAATATTTAAACTAATTACACCTAATCGAATAGCCCTATCAAAATAAAAAAGCCCCTCAAAATAAAACAAACATCCTAGCCTACAATAAACTACCAATGGCCCTTAAAAGGGCCTTTTGCGGGGCATTGCCCCAACAAAATCAGCTCTTTTACCTGCAAAATAAAATACAAACACCCCCCAACAGTAAAACCCACCACCCACACAACCAAAACCCCCAAATAAAAACCTATCTAAAAAATCTAAGCTCCCCATTGCCCTGAAAAGTGCGGAGGGCCCATGTGGTATATGGGCCACCAATATTTATGGGCCTTTTTGATGGATATATTTGTATGTCCTGTTACAGTGTGACAGTGCACCCCACCGCATACCCTAAGGTTACCACCTTAGCTCTGCCTTATGGAAGCACCAGCCCTACACACTCATAACACTTACACACAAACATGCACACTTAAAACACACAAAAATGCACACTCGCACATACCCATGTTCTTACGCACAAAGACACAGAGCTGGATGGGTTTAGGAATGTTAAGCCCCAAGAACATTTTACTGAATGGAATTAATTTATGTTATGGCCTTGAGAAAAAAATCATGAGATTCTCCTATCATTGTAAATGGTCATGGAACTTCATATTTGGAAGATAAGTTTTCCTTTTATCTGCTAAGGTGTCTCATACTTATATAGTTGTCAGATAACCACTGTAGTATTGATGGCTCACTGTGATCTGCCTTTAAATGTCTAAAGATTATTTTTTATCAAGTGTGTGGTTGTGAGTTTAATAGCTAAGAACAATATGTGAATTTAAACTGGGTTTTATTTTATGATAGAAAATCAAAATGGTGATGAAGATAATAATATGAATAATAATATACTGGTACCATCATTTTAGATTTGGCTATATTTTCTGCTATAACAATATGTTTTGCTTACGTTCAGTATAATGTAGTGGTTCCTAACGTAAACTGCAGATTTTAATGAGACAAGCAATTATGAGACAAATAGACTTTTTGTTGGTATACTGCTCAGTTATAAACACCATATTTACATACATTTATTTTAGTCATCATTACTGGTGAAGTTTGCAATATTGTTACAGTGCACACAACAAAACATCAACAAAACTATTTCCAATTCTTTTAACTACCTATAAGTATGTATTGCAATCAACCCCAGATGTATTTTTTCATTATGTTTCATTAACCTTTTCACATGTTAAGTTATATGTTTGCCAGTCCCTAACAAGAATGAACATTAATGGCTCACTATAAATCAGAGCTAAATTGAAACTGACCACTAAGTAACATTTTTATAGCAGAGTATTTAAGAGCTAAATATATTTAAGTTCAATGAAACACGTGTAATGCATATTTCATTTGCTGTACAGAATGTTGCATGGTCAGGTAAATGTCACAATGCTTAAAGGGACATGAAACCCCAAATGTAGAACATATATTTTTAAGCAACTTTCTAATTTATTTTTATTATACAATTTGCTTTATTCTCTTGGTATCCTTTTTGGAAGGAGCAGCAAGGCCCTACTGGGAGTTAGCTGATCACATTGGGTGAACCAATGACAGGAGTTATATATGTGCAGACACTAATCAGCAGCTAGCTCCCAGATGTGCATGGCTGCTCCTAGGAATACCTGTGTATACTTTTCAACAAAGAATATAGAGAGAACAAAACTAATTAGATAATTAAATTAATTTAGAAAGTTGTTTAATGTTCTACCTGAATTATGACAGAAAAAATGTGGGCTTCAAGTCCCTTTAAGTATGATAGAAGTGCTCCTCACATTTCAGAGGGAGTGAAACAAGCACTATTTTATAGCTAAAGCAGGAGAAATAAATAAGGAATGGCAATGTTTTAAAACAGTTCATGGGGTTAACATGTTCATGAAAAATTAATAAATAAAGAAAAAAGTAAAAGTAACTCATCTATATCCTCCACAATATATAAAACGTATGCACAAGATTAATTTAATTGATGCACTCTCTAGTGTGTGAGAACCACTTACCTAAACATACATTTGGCTCCTGCCACGTGCCCACTAGCTAATGGCATTATATGCATAGGTTTTACCATGTCTGTGCTGCCCAATACCGTTAGATTTATTTAACCTATAACAGATTCAAAACTGTAAATAATAATTCAGCTTGTCAGTCTTTAACCCCTAAACTGTAGAAGATGGTCATCATCTGCACAATGGTGTGTGTGTGTGTTTGTATATATACAGTATATGTGTGTGTTTTTGTGTATGTATGTATGTATGTATGTATGTATATATGTGGGTTTTTGTGTATGTATGTATGTATATATGTGTGTTTTTGTGTATGTATGTGTGTATATATGTGTGTTTTTGTGTATGTGTGTGAGTATATATGTGTGTTTTTGTGTATGTGTGTGAGTATATATGTGTGTTTTTGTGTATGTGTGTATGTATGTATATATGTGTGCTTTTGTGTATGTATGTATGTATGTATATATGTGTGTTTTTGTGTATGTGTGTATGTGTGTATATATGTGTGTTTTTGTGTATGTGTGAGTATATATGTGTGTTTTTGTGTATGTGTGAGTATATATGTGTGTTTTTGTGTATGTGTGTGAGTATATATGTGTGTTTTTGTGTATGTGTGTATGTATGTATATATGTGTGCTTTTGTGTATGTATGTATGTATGTATATATGTGTGTTTTTGTGTATGTGTGTATGTGTGTATATATGTGTGTTTTTGTGTATGTGTGAGTATATATGTGTGTTTTTGTGTATGTGTGAGTATATATGTGTGTTTTTGTGTATGTGTGTGTGGGTATATATGTGTGTTTTTGTGTATGTGTGTGAGTATATATGTGTGTGTGTATGTATGCATGTATATATGTGTGTGTGTGTATATGTGTGTGTGTATGTGTGTATGTATATATGTGTGTGTATGTATGTATGTATGTATGTATGTATGTATGTAAGTATGTATATATATATATATATATATATGTGTGTGTATGTATATATATATATATATATATATATATATGTGTGTGTGTGTATGTGTATGTATGTATGCATGTATATATATATGTGTGTGTGTATATGTGTGTATGTGTGTATGTATATATGTGTGTGTTTGTGTGTGTATATGTATGTATATATACCTATGTGTGTATGTGTATGTGTGTATGTATATATGTGTGTGTTTGTGTGTGTATATGTGTGTGTATGTATGTATGTATATATATGTGTATGTATATATGTGTGTGTTTGTGTGTATATATATGTGTGTGTTTGTGTATGTGATTGTGGGGTGTGTTTTCAGAGCTAATCATGCCCCCTTCACTTACCAGAGCATACAAGGCGGCCTTGTAGCCCAGCATATCATGGTATTAAAAAGCCAGGTGATCACATACGCCTAGATTTAGAGTTCTGCGTTAGCCGTCCAAACCAGCGTTAAGGGGTCCTAACGCTGGTTTTGGCCACCCGCTGGTATTTAGAGTCAGTCAGGAAAGGGTCTAATGCTCACTTTCCAGCCGCGACTTTTCCATACCGCAGATCCCCTTACGCCAATTGCGTATCCTATCTTTTCAATGGGATCTTTCTAACGCTGGTATCTAGAGTCTTGGCTGAAGTGAGCGTTAGAACTCTAACCACAAGACTCCAGCCGCAGAAAAAAGTCAGGAGTTAAGAGCATTATGGGCTAACGCCGGTTCATAAAGCTCTTAACTACTGTGCTCTAAAGTACACTAACACCCATAAACTACCTATGCACCCCTAAACCAAGGTCCCCCCACATCGCCGCCACTATAATTACATTTTTTAACCCCTAATCTGCTGACCGCACACCGCCGCAACCTACATTATCCCTATGTACCCCTAATCTGCTGCCCCTAACATCGCCGACACCTACATAATATTTATTAACCCCTAATCTGCCCCCCCCCCACGTCGCTGCTACCTACCTACACTTATTAACCCCTAATCTGCCGACCGGACCTCGCCGCTACTATAATAAATGTATTAACCCCTAAAGCTAAGTCTAACCCTAACCCTAACACCCCCCTAAGTTAAATATAATTTAAATCTAACGAAACAAAATAAATCTTATTAAATAAATTAATAATATTTAAAGCTAAATACTTACCTGTAAAATAAACCCTAATATAGCTACAATATAACTAATAATTATATTGTAGCTATTTTAGGATTTATATTTATTTTACAGGCAACTTTGTATTTATTTTAACTAGGTACAATAGCTATTAAATAGTTATTTACTATTTAATAGCTACCTAGTTAAAATAATTACAAAATTACCTGTAAAATAAATCCTAACCTAAGTTACAATTGAACCTAACACTACACTATCAATAAATTAATTAACTAAACTATCTACAATTAAATCAACTAAACTAAATTACAAAAAACAAACAAACACTAAATTTCAAAAAATAAAAAAAGATTACAAGAATTTTAAACTAATTACACCTACTCTAAGCCCCCTAAAAAAATAACAAAGCCCCCCAAAATAAAAAAATGCCCTACCCAATTCTAAAATAAAAAGTTTACAGCTCTTTTACCTTACCAGCCCTTAAAAGGGCCTTTTGAGGGGCATCCCCCAAAGAATTCAGCTCTTTTGCCTGTAAAAAAACATACAATACCCCCCCAACATTACAACCCACCACCCACATACCCCTAATCTAACCCAAACCCCCCTTAAGAAACCTAACACTAAGCCCCTGAAGATCTCCCTACCTTATCTTCACCACGCCGGGTATCACCGATCCGTCCAAGTGTCCGAAGTCTTCATCCTATCTGGCAAGAAGAGGTCCAGAAGAGGCTCCGAAGTCTTCATCCTATCCGGCAAGAAGAGGACATCCGGACCGGTAGACATGTTCATCCAGGTGGCGTCTTCTATCTTCATCCATCCGGTGAGGAGCGGGACCATCTTGAAGCAGCCAACGCGAATGAAGGTTCCTTTAAGTGACGTCATCCAAGATGGCGTCCCTCGAATTCCGATTGGCTGATAGGATTCTATCAGCCAATCGGAATTAAGGTAGAAAAATCTGATTGACTGATTGAATCAGCCAATTAGATTCAAGTTCAATCGGATTGGCTGATCCAATCAGCCAATCAGATTGAGCTTGCATTCTATTGGCTGATCGGAACAGCCAATAGAATGCGAGCTCAATCTGATTGGCTGATTGGATCGAGCTCAATCTGATTGGCTGATTGGATCATGCTCATCTCCGCTTGGAAGAAGATGTCGGCCTCTTGGAAGAAGACTTCACCGCCTGGAACAGGCCCTTCTCCGCCGGACTTCAGGAACGGTAAGTACCTATTTGGGGGATAAGACTTAGGCTTTTTTTGAGGGGGGTTTAGATTAGGTATTTCTGGGCACTCTTAAAAGAGCCGAATGCCCTTTTAAGGGCAATGCCCATACAAATTCCCCTTTAGGTGCAATGGGTAGTTTAGGATTTTTTAGTGTTAGGTTTTTTTAATTTGGGGGGATTGGTGGGTGGGGGGTTTTACTGTTAGAGGGGGAACCTAATATTTTTTTTAAGGAAAAGAGCTGTTTAATTTAAGGCAATGCCCTACAAAAGGCCCTTTTGAGGGCTATTGGTAGTTTAGTATTAGATTAGGGGGTGTTTTTATTTTGGGGGGCTTTTTTATTTTCATAGGGATTAGGTTTATTTTTTTTATTTTTGATAATTTGGTTTAACATTTTCTGTAATGTTAGACTTTTTTATTTTTTGTAATCTTAGATTATTTAAATTTAGGTTTTTTTTTCAAAAAAGCTTTATTGATGTAAACAAAAAAAAAATTACAATAATCAAAGTATGGCAAAATTACAAGTATTCATATCACCATTCACCTCTAGTATAATAGCCATAGTCTTATTACATCAAGATAAGTCATTGGAAAGTCTCCCCCAAAACAACAGGAAGACCTTCTTAAAAGAGTTACATTTTTTTTTCCAAATATAATTTCCATTATACGCTATCAATCTTTCCAGAACTCTGATGCCAATATCTCAGCATTTATTAATTCTTGTCAGTCTAGAAAGACGCTATTCAACTTGCATTAAGAAATGTATAGTACAATTCTATAATAGGATACAGACAGAGATGAAAGGAAGAGGGGGGATGGAAAAGGGATAATAGAAGCATAGACAAGAAGGAGAGAAAGGGAGAGAGGAAAAACAAAAACAAAAAAACCCCCAGCATATCTCTTGTTCTAATTACTTTATATTGTATTGTTCCAGATTGCCAATATATATTCATAAATGTCTAGTTTTTGTATTTTGAGATAGTGATATCTCTCCAGTAATAGGAGGTCGGAGACCTGTTGTCTCCACTCCTTCAGTGATGGTACCTCTGCAGATTTCCATTTCTTCTGGATGAGTTTTTTAGCTCCAGTCAGCATAATCAGTAGAAGGGCCAGTCTAGTTTTATCTTTTATTTTAGGTAAAGAGCAGAACAAAAGACTTTCGGGAGTTTGTGGGATTACTATTTGTAGGATATCCGCAATTTTAGAGAAGACTGCAGACCAGAAAGGCTGCAGACTCGGGCATGACCACCAGATGTGTAGCAGTGTACCCTCGGCTCTGCATCCTCTCCAGCAAGAACTATTCGCTAAGGGGTATATTTTGTGGAGTCTTGCAGGAGTGAGATACCACCTGCACAGGAACTTCAGATGAATCTCCTGGACAGTCACCGAAACAGAAGACTCAGAGCTAATGTCATGAGCTAACTCCCTGCTCCAGGTAAGAGTATAAGATGGGAGCGTCGAGGAGTCCAGCGTGGAGCTAAGTTTGTATATTATTAAGATCAAATGCCTGGGAATCACAGGCGAAATACACAAACTTTCAAAAATAGTGGGCTCTCTGCCCAAATCTTGTTTATGTTTATGATGGGATATGAAGTGTAGGAGCTGATTGTAATGAAACCAGGAGGAAAAAATCTCTCTATGGGTTTCCTGTAATTTAGCTTGGGATTTAAAGAGTTTGTTTTCTATCGTAAATTGTATTGAGCCTTTGTTAAGATGATATGCACGTTTTATGCGTTGACTTAATATGTGATATGGGAGGGCTTTGTTTTCAATAATGGGGTTAAGTGGTGAAAATTTAGAAGAAACATGGGAAGATGTTGCAATTATTCTATCCCATTCGGATAACGTGTTGTCAGTGATCATATAGTTATTTATATGTTTGGGCCAGTCAGTAGAGGCAGTCCACGCTAGTGTACCCATGCTATTTACTTGAAAGATTTCGCGATCCAGATGTACCCAAGCTTTATCGTCCATATTATGTGACCATTCAACAATCTGCTGCAACCCTACTGCCCGCCTGTAAGCTTTTAAATTTGGGAGTCCCAACCCTCCCCTGTCTCTAGGTAGGTACATAGTTTTCCTTGGGACCCTAGGTCTAATACCCGACCAAATAAATTGGTCAATGAGTCTTTGTAATTGGTAAAGGTATTCGTCTTGAAGGGGGATAGGCAAGGTCTGCATAACATATAATATACGGGGAAGTACGTTCATCTTAATGACCCCCAGTCTCCCCAGCCAAGAAAAGGGTTTGTTTTTCCAGGAAGATAAGTCCCTCTCAATATCTTTTTTAAGGGGGATGTAATTATGTTTAGGCAGGTGACTCAATGATGGTGAGATGTATATGCCTAAATATTTTAGTTTGTCTTTTGCTATCTCTATGTGATATAAGCTTTTAAGGCTCTGAATATGCTGACTTTGCATATTAACATTCATCAGTTCTGATTTACTAAGATTTAATGAAAAATTAGACACTTCTCCATAATTTCTCAATTCCCTCAACAATTCGGGGACAGATGTTTCCGCCTTTGTTAAAGTAAAGAGGATATCGTCTGCATATAACGCCTGCTTGTACTCTGTGCCACCTATCTTAATACCCTGGATTCTAGTGTTTTGTCTAATCTTCTGGGCAAGGACTTCAAAGGAGATTGCGAATAGTAGTGGCGAGAGCGGGCAGCCCTGCCTAGTACCATTGCCGATATTAAATCTATCTGAAAGCATACCGTTCACCCTAACCCTAGCATTTGGTCTGGAGTACAGTGCCATTGTCATATTCAGAAATTCCCTAGGTATTCCCATCACGCTCATTGTGTGATGGAGGAAGGGCCATCCTACCCTATAAAATGCCTTCTCCGCATCAGCGGAGAAGAGCACCATAGGAGTATTAGAGACTTTGCATGGTTGATAAGCTGGATGATTTTGGTGGTATTATCCCTTGCCTCTCTCTTGGGAATAAAGCCCACTTTATCATTGCTGATAAGCCCCGTGATATATTTGTTAAGCCTATTAGCAAGGATCTTAGCCAGGATTTTCATATAATGATTAATGAGGGAAATAGGTCTAAAGTTACCTGTAGTGATGTTGCGAGCATAAAAATTTGGGTTCGCGAACAGCGAACTTCCGCAAATGTTCGCGAATGGGCGAACCGGGCGACCCGCCATAGACTTCAATAGGCAGGTGAATTTTAAAACCCGCAGGGACTCTTTCTGGCCACAATAGTGATGGAAAAGTTGTTTCAAGGGGACTAACACCTGGACTGTGGCATGCCAGAGGGGGATCCATGGCAAAACTCTTATGGAAAATTACATAGTTGATGCAGAGTCTGGTTTTAATCCATAAAGGGCATAAATCACCTAACATTCCTAAATTGTTTGGAATAACGTGCTTTAAAACGTCAGGTATGATGTTGTATCGATCAGGTAGTGTATGGGTTACGCCCGCTTCACAGTGCGCAGTGTAGGTGACATACCTGCCCTGACCATGCTTTGCAGACCAGGTATCAGTGGTCAGATGGACCCTTGCCCCAACACTGTGTGCCAGACATGCCATTATAGCAGACTTATATGGCTTTGTCGTTGCTTTTTGGTAATTAGAAGGCTGCTAAATGCCACTGCGCACCGCACGTGTTTTATGCCCAGCAGTGAAGGGGTTAATTAGGGAGCATGTAGGCAGCTTGTAGAGTTAATTTTAGCTTAAGTGTAGTGTAGTAGACAACCCAAAGTATTGATCTAGGCCCATTTTGGTATATTTAATGCCACCATTTCACCGCCAAATGCGATCAAATAAAAAAAATTGTTCACTTTTTCACAAACTTTAGGTTTCTCACAGAAATTATTTACAAACAACTTATACAATTATGGCATAAATTGCTGTAAATGCTTCTCTGGGATCCCCTTTGTTCAGAAATAGCAGACTTATATGGCTTTGGCGTTGCTTTTTGGTAAATAGAAGGCTGCTAAATGCCACTGCGCACCACACGTGTTTTATGCCCAGCAGTGAAGGGGTTAATTAGGGAGCATGTAGGCAGCTTGTAGAGTTAATTTTAGCTTAAGTGTAGTGTAGTAGACAACCAAAAGTATTGATCTAGGCCCATTTTGGTATATTTAATGCCACCATTTCCCCGCCAAATGCGATCAAATAAAAAGAAAATGTTCACTTTTTCACAAACTTTAGGTTTCTCACAGAAATTATTTACAAACAACTTATGCAATTATGGCATAAATGGTTGTAAATGCTTCTCTGGGATCCCCTTTGTTCAGAAATAGCAGACTTATATGGCTTTGGAATTGCTTTTTGGTAATTAGAAGGCTGCTAAATGCCACTGCGCACCACACGTGTTTTATGCCCAGCAGTGAAGGGGTTAATTAGGGAGCATGTAGGGAGCTTGTAGAGTTAATTTTAGCTTAAGTGTAGTGTAGTAGACAACCCAAAGTATTGATCTAGGCCCATTTTGGTATATTTCATACCACCATTTCACCGACAAATGCGATCAAATTTTTAAAAAAATTAAATTTTTTCGCAATTTTAGGTTTCTCACTGAAATTATTTAAAAACAGCTTGTGCAATTATGGCACAAATGGTTGTAAATGCTTCTCTGGGATCCCCTTTGTTCAGAAATAGCAGACATATATGACTTTGGCGTTGCTTTTTGGTAATTAGAAGGCCGCTAAATGCTGCTGCGCATCACACGTGTATTATGGCTAGCAGTGAAGGGGTTAATTAGGTAGTTTGTAGGGAGCTTGCAGGGTTAATTTTAGCTTTAGTTTAGAGATCAGCCTCCCACCTGACACATCAGACCCCCTGATCCCTCCCAAACAGCTCCCTTCGCTCCCCCACCCCACAATTGTCCCCGCCATCTTAAGTACTGGCAGAAAGTCTGCCAGTACTAAAATAAAAGGTTTTTATTTTTTTTAGCATATTTACATATGCTGTGGTGTAGCATCCCCCCTTAGCTTCCAACCTCCCTGATCCCCCCAAAACAGCTCTCTAACCCTCCCCATCTGCCTTATTGGCGGCCATCTTGGGCACTGGCAGCTGTCTGCTATTATTTCACAGTCAAAAAAGTGTTGTTTTTTTTAAATCTACACTACTGTTACACCGGATATGAGTGGTGGCACTGGGCAAGTGGGCACAGTATACGCTGTGAGCCTGACACACACGCTGGCAGGCAGGCAGGCAACTGCAATTAGATTACACAGGAAAAAAAAAAAGCAGACTGATGTTCTAGCCCTAAAAAGGGCTTTTTGGGGTGCTGTCCTTACAGCAGAGATCAGATGAGTCCTTCAGGACTGTAGTGGACACTGAATACACTAGCCTAGCTATCGATTTCCCTATTAAATCAGCAGCAGCTACACTATCCCTTCTCTCACTAAGAATGCAGCTTCCGAATGAATCTAAAATGGATGCTGTCCAGGAGGTGGGAGGGTCTGGGAGGGAGGGTCTGCTGCTGATTGGCTGGAATGTGTCTTCTGACTGTGAGGTACAGGGTCAAAGTTTACTCAATGATGACGAATAGGGGCGGACCGAACATCGCATATGTTCGCCATCCGCGGCGAATGCGAACATGCTATGTTCGCCGGGAACTATTCGCCGGCAAACTATTCGCAACATCCCTAGTTACCTGGGCTAGTTGCAGGCTTACCTGGTTTAGCAATGACAGTGATATGAGCCTCAAGTAGTATCTCAGATAGTGTCGGGTCATGTTGAAGCTTATTAAACAGGCGTTGCATGTGGGCTGAAAGGGTTCCCTGAAATGATTTATAATATCTTGATGTGAAACCGTCGGGTCCTGAGCTTTTGCCTGAAGGCATTTCTTTGATGGCCAGTGAAATCTCTTCTAGAGAGATGGGGCAGATAAAGTATCCGTTGCGCTTTTTTCTAGGGTCGCGAGTTTTAAATCTGAAAAATAGTTGCTGATGGCCGCAGAGAGGAGGTCAGTATTATCAAGTGATTGGTCGTGATTTAGATTATATAATTTACTATAGAAATTGCGGAAAGTTGATTCCCACATCTCCCGACTTACACCAAAAGATGGGACCTAGAATTAGAGGTGAACACACCCCCAAAACTTTGGACACGTAGATTTGACAACCTAGCACACTCAGCACATTCAGCACATGCTAAAGAGACCAATATCAAAATAATGATGAGATGGTACCTGACACCAGCAAGGTTGAAATCTATCTATAAAAACTCATCTCCAACCTGCTGGAGAGGATGCACTCAAGAAGGACACATCACACACATTTGGTGGGACTGTGTATATATAAAACCTTTTTGGACACAAATTTTTGAAAACATCAATAGAACTCTGGGCACAAATTTAGTCCCCACCCCAGATTTAGTCTTACTATGCCAACCCCCTGATATCAATTGCAAAATAAGAAAACACCTTTTCCAAATAATGCTAAATGCTGCAAACCAGTTAATCCCTAGAAAATGGAAAACGGCATTGACACCCTCCACCCAAGAATGGACAACACTAGTTCATAAAAATCTCCTCTTGGAGAGATTATACTACCTTAAATTGGGACAAATCTCTTTATACCAAGATATGCTCTTCCTGTGGGAGTCTTTCACCTATAATAGCGCTTAAACCACGCCCAGCAAAGCATTGGCACCCTACCAACCCTGCTGTTTCTACTCTTAAACTTTTCCCTGTTTCTCCCTTCCCTCTGCTTCTTTTCCATTTCCCCTATCTAAGTTGTATGCTTCTTGAAATAAAAATTGTTTTCAATGATACATATATGCGACATACCACGTCCCGAGGGCTCCCCCCTGAGTTACTTACTAAGGTAGGATAAGCCACTAGTCCTATCTTTGAGACAACAGGGGTTCCTTCACTTTTTCTAACTCTCAACATCCTCTTCAACAAGGAACCCTAATTCTTTAGCACATGATGAAGAAACTAAAGAGCTTTGGACTATGGTTTGTTCACGTAATAATTGACAATTCCTCGATCCATAAGATGATTGATTATGTTTAGCTTAATATATGTATCGTTTCTTGATTTCATTGTTGAGCTGCGACTCAAAACTGCTGTTTCCTATGTCTATTCACAGTTAATATTGTATTGAAAATAAAAAGAAAACATAAATAAAAAAAAAAAAGAAATTGCGGAAAGTTGAAGTGATTTGATTACTATCCCTGACTACCTCACCCCCAGAGGCTGTGAGAGAATGGACATATGTACTTAACCTTTTTCTGCGTAAGCTCCTGGCCAAAATCTTGCCCGGCTTATTGCCTCCCTCAAAGTAATACTGTTTGAGACGTATTGCATTCCGCTGATGAACCTCTGTTAGGTAACTTTTAAGTGCAAGTCTAGCTTCCATAAGTTTATTTTTAATTTCTAGGTTGGGTCAGTCTCTTTTATGTTCTTGTTCTAGAGAGCTAATAGTGTTGAGCAGGTCAGAGTGTTTTTCCCTAGCGGATCTGTTCAGTTTGGCTTTGTGTTTAATAAACATCCCTCTGATCACTGACTTATGTGCCTCCCATTCATTTAAATGTGATGCTGTAGACTGTGAGTTAAGCTCAAAATATTCTGCTAATTGTTTCTGTATATCTGTAGTGACCAAATGATTATCTAACAGGGTGTCGTCCAGTCTCCAAAGTCTAGGGAAGATCGGAACATCAGGCCACAAGATCTGACAGGAGACGGGGGCGTAGTCAGACCATGTGATGGGACCAATGGAACAAGATGTAGTGATATTTAAACCGAGGGAGTCAGTGAGTATGTGGTCAATTCTAGTATAACAATTATGAGGATTTGAGAAGAAGGTATAATCCCTATCAGAAGGATGAAGTGTCCTCCAAATGTCATGCAGATTTAAACTATGTAACAAACTTTTAATGGATTTTAGGGAAGTTTTAGGTGTGTTAGTGGAGCCTCTAGAGGAGTCAAGAACAGGGTCAAGGGCAATATTGAGATCCCCGCAATAAATGTAGTCCCATGTGCATGGTCAAGAAGAAGGTTAGTTAATTTTTTAAAGAAAGAGGGCTGCACTTGAATTGGGGCATATGTGTTTAAAAGTGTGATATTGTTACCATAAAGCGAGCCTGTTAATAATAAGTATCGCCCCTCCGGGTCTCTGTCTATAAACGAGATTTGTATTGGGAGTGCTTTGTGAAAAAGCACACCTACTCCGGCTTATTTATTCGGGCTGGAAGCAAAAAAAGCTGTGGGATATTGTATATTGTGCCATTTAGGCTCCTTACCCCTCTGAAAGTGCGTCTCCTGTATCATTAATATTTGGCTATTTAATTTGTTAAGCTCTCGGAATGCGATAGATCGCTTTCCCGGCTGTTAAGGCCCTTGGCATTTATCGTGGTTAGTTGTATAGAATGGTCCTGGAACCTACTGTTTTTAGAAAACATTCTGGAGGAGAGAAAAAAAAAAAGGGGGGGGAAAGGGAGACGTGCGAAAGAGAGAGAAAGATAAGGTTGTCAGGTGAAAGAAACTAAGGATAGCTTATATAAGGTGACAAATAAGATATCCGCTACGACTATACAAGAGAGAAAGTCGCAAAGGATATTACAGGGTTATCTTACAAGAATACCAATGAAAAGTTAGGGGTAGTATACCCATGTAGGTTTATTAGTGGCATTATAAGGTAAAGGAAGGGGTTGGGGAAGCGTGGGAGAGGGCATCTCACAAACTTTAATAGGAGATGGGTAGTATGAGGGAAGCGACAAGAAGAAAGAGTATACTTCAGGAAAATGAGCGGGCATCATGACACTTACTGAAATTTCTAAATATTGGGGTACTGTCAGCTTCTTAAACAAGTCATTACTGGGCGAAACCCCAAGACCTCAGAAGCCCCCCGGAAAGTGGAAGTTCAAGGAGGGACAGGGTCCGTAGGCATAG
This sequence comes from Bombina bombina, assembly GCF_027579735.1. Lineage (NCBI taxonomy): Eukaryota > Metazoa > Chordata > Amphibia > Anura > Bombinatoridae > Bombina > Bombina bombina. Next base: position 653,093,295 of record NC_069500.1, read on the forward strand.
GAAACATATATTACATATACACGTAAGGAAGATGTATATTATATATAAATACACTAGCGACACAATTTATTTAGATCTAAGAGAAAAAGTCAAGGCGTACTTAGTAAATCACCTATAACACTTACAACCTGGAACAAGCAAATGCAACATAAACATTCTGTGTGTTATAACATTCCCTTTTAATCTTTGCCTTTCTCAATAAACCATTACATCATAAGAGTCCACATCCGGTCAAACAAAGAAGACCGCACCACTAAGGGAGGAGGCTTAACAGGGCCTGATCCAGTTGTGTGATAACCTGGCCACCCCCTTCTCACGAGTTAGGGGTTCAGATTCTGAATACTATGTGTATCGTAGGAAACATAGTGTTGTATACTTAGAAGCCTGACTAAAAATGTTCATAACCCCTGATTATATTTATTCAATTAGCCTTGTCCTAATCTATATATAAGGGGGGCTACACAATATAATACTTATTTAGGTTTCCAGGTATATAAAGCAGGGTGATAATAAGAGTGTTGGTCTAGGGGTATCTATGGTGGCACTCATGTGGCAAATAGAGAATACATTTGCAGATCACACAACAAAGAAAAAAAATTTACTTGTGTTAACCAACATGTTGAGGAGAAACAGTGAACAGGAAATTAAAACATACATTTTGTATTATTTAACAAGTCTTCTAAGCAACAATACCACTGCTTCTATACAGGTGGCAAACAGTGACAACAATATGGTATGAGACTGAGAAACCCCTCTCTGAAGAACATATCTAAATATTTATTGCTTTACACTAACTTACGAGTCCAGAGATTGGCTGTGCTGTCAGTTCGCCAGGAAATGGGAGAACAACAGACTATTTGCTGTAGCTCTGATAGTATAATCCTTCTTCACTTGATCTGTTCCTGCTCCAGTGAGGAAAAGGGAACCCGAGCAGAACCCTCGGCGGGGCCCTCTGCTTGATTGGTGTTGTTATTGAATGGTATTGTGAGTTCTTTATAAAACCCTTGTGGGTCCATCCCTGGACGATAGATAGCAGTTTTGTTCTGATGTGTTGCTATCAATGAGACAGGAAAGCCCCATCTGTACAGAATACCATCCTTTTTAAGGTGGGATGTGATGTGCGAAAATTCCCTACTCTTTTGCAGGGTCACTGGAGAGAGATCCGAGAAAATTTGTATTTCCTCTCCAACATGGAGAATGGGGTGTATTTTCCTAGCACAATTCAGAATTTCCTCTTTATCTTTGTAGCTGAGGAATTAATTATGATATCCATAGGGTGGGCTTAAAGCTGATGGGTTGGGACGTAGAGCCCTGTGGGCCCTTTCAATAGGGATCTCTGCGGCCAGTGGATTTTTCTTGATCACCCTAAACAGGGCTTGGAGGTATCCCTCAATTGCTGGAGGATGAACGGTCTCCGTGACGCCTCTCACTCTCAAGTTGTTGCATCTGCAACGATTGTCCAAATCCTCCATCTTCTCTGTTAAAATATGAACCTTTTTGGCTTGGTTCTGAAATTCCAGATTCTGGTTTTGTATTTTAGCTGATGTAGTTGTCTGGGTAGTTTCCAGTGAGGAAACCCTGTGATCCGGGGCGCTGAGATCCTTACGCAGATCGCCAAAAAGACTCCACATTTCCAGCAGGACTCCCTGTATGTCCTCCTTGGAAGAAAGGTGTTGTAGGTCTCCCTTAGTGACATAAGCAGCTTGGGGCGTGGGCTCCTGATGAGCCAACGCAGGCGTCGCACATTGACCGCTAGCCATCACCTCTGTTGTATTTTCCAATGCTTGCTCTACAGGTTTCAAATAGTGGCTGAGAGGTTTAGTCACGTGGGGCTTGCCTGCTTTGCCCTGTTTCTTATTAGGCATCACATCCGTTATGCAGGGTATATGTAAGCCCAGCAATCTTTATGTCACGGTATATACAAAAGAAACATTTCTGCCCCTAAAGTTAGGCCACCTGTATGTATGTCCCTTTATTTGTAGGGGTACAATTGCTAGTGATAATCAGGCCTGAGTATGCAAGGGTTATTCAGAGGACCCATTGAGATCACTTTGAGTCAATTTGTGAAGATATTTCTTGTTGCCCCTATTAACGTGTTTCTACCCAGGCACAAGTTCAGGAGCCTCCCCTCCCTCCTGCAGTGTTTTATGGCAACGGTAACCCGGTCAGATCAGACAGGCTCACAGGAGGTTCCGACAGGCCCATATAGAAGTCACTCCGGGGAGATCTCTCTGTAGTGATCAGCTGACCTGTATTACCGTTCACCCGGTCAGTGTTATTTATAGAGATGTGTTAACGGAGGGACAGGGGACATCAGCTTACCTCCCTGCACTTATAACATCCTTAGCTGCTCCACCAGCAATTTCACAGCCGCTGCTGATCCTATCCTCCCAGCACTGTATAAATATCTCCTGACCCACCAGCAATTCAGTACAATGGCGTGGACTATTTAACAGCGTCTCCTCTCTTGTACCGCCCACAAATCCTCACCAGGGCAGGAAGCTTTAGTTGTGTCGCACTTAGTATTTTGCTCCGGCATTGCGCCCTGATCACACTTACTAGCAGGGCCTATAATATTGGGTCGGTTGTAATCCAGCAGTGTTATCTCTGTGTAAGCTAATAAAAAGACCCACGGTAGATTGCAGCCTTTATCCTCTTGTTTAGGGAAAATTTGGAGAGGGAATAATGCCAATTATGTATTAAAATCCTACATGGGTATGGAGAGTCCTACAATTGTGCGGCCATCATCCTGCGTGGCCAGACTCCGCCCCCTAGTTTTTAAATTTTTAAGTAATGTTAGCTTTTTTATTTTAATTGTAATTTAATATTTTTTTAATTTAGGTAATTTGGGGTTTATTTAGGGGGTGTTAGGTTAGGGGGCTTAGTAATTTAATTCGTTATTTGCATTGTGTGGGTTTTGCGGATTAGGGGTTAATAGTTTTATTAGGTTTATTGTGTTGTGGGTTAATGGCGGATTAGGGATTAATATACTTTCACCTAGATTACGAGTTTTGAGCGCTATAGGGAAAGCAAAGAACGCCACAAAAGTGGCGTTATTTAATTCCCTATAGTGCTTCTATTACAAGTTTAAAAAACACTGCTTGTGCGGGCGATATGGATTCGAATTAGCCAATAGAATGAGAGCTGCGTAAATGCAATGCCATCTTGAATCACGTCCCTTGCATTGAAGATTCAGTGTATGACAGCGACTGTATGAAGAGGATGCTCCACGCCGGATGTCTTCAGGAAGGACCCGCTCCGCGCCGGCTGGATGAAGATAGAAGAGGCCACCTGGATGAAGACTTCTTGTCGCATGGATGATAAGTTTGCCGGCTGGATGAAGATCGTTCAAGTGGGACTTAAAAAACTGTAAGTGGATCGTCAGGGGGTTAGTGTTTTTTTTAAGGGTTTATTGGGTGGGTTTTATTTTTTAGATTAGGGTCTGGGCAGTAAAAGAGCTAAATGCCATTTTAAGGGCAATGCCCATACAAATGCCCTTTTCAGGGCAATGGGCAGATAGTTTTTTTTTATTTGGGAGGTTGGTTGGGTGATATGTTTTACTGTTGTGGGGATGTTTGTATTTTTTTTACAAGTAAAAGAGCTGATATCTTTCTGGCAATGCCCCACAAAAGGCTAGGTTGTTTTTTTTTTTTTTTTGGGGGGGGGGGGGGGGCTTTTTTTATTTTGATAGGGATATTAGATTAGGTGTAATTCTTTTTTATTTTTGAAAATTTGTTATTTTTCGTAATTTTTTTTTGTAATTTAGTTAGTTTTAATTTTTTGTAATTAGATACTTTTTGTAATTTTTAGAGTAGTGTTAGGATTTTTTATTGGTAGTTTAGTTTTATTTAATTGGTAGTTAGTTTAATTTTAGTTTAATAATTATAATAGTTTAATTTTTAGTTTAAAATTAATTTAAGCTAAGGAAATTGTAATTTTAATATAAAGTTAGGGGGTCATTAGGTTTAGGGGTTACTAGTTTAAACTAGTTTATTTCATTGTGGGGGGCTTTCGGTTTAGGGGTTAATAGTTTATTTTAGTATACTTTGTTGTGGGGGGGCTTGCGGTTTAGGGGTTAATAGTTTATTTTACTATATTTTGTTGTGGGGGATTGCGGATTGGGGTTTATTATAGTGGCAGTGTGGGCGGATGGCAGATTAGGGGTTAATAATATTTAAACAGTGTTTGTGATGTGGGAGGGCAGTGGTTTAGGGGTTAATAAGTTTATTATAGTGGTGACGATGTCGGGGAGCGGCGGAATATGGGTTAATATATGTTTTTAGTGGCGGCGATGTCGGGAGCGGCAGATTAGGGGTTAATAAATTTATTATAGTGCTTGCGATGCGGGAGGGCCTCAGTTTAGGGGTTAATAGGTAGTTTATGGGTGTTTAGTGTACTTTGTAACACTTTAGTTATGAGTTTTATGCTACAGCTTTGCAAAATAACCACTGACTTTAGATAGCAGTACAGATCTTGTCATTTTAGGCTGTAATGCTCACTTTTTAGCCAGAATGCAAAACTCGTAATACCGGCGCTATGGGAGTCCCATAAAAAAAACTTAATTTTTAAATGTGCAGGACTGACGTTGCGTTACAGGCTAAAAGGTATGCGGTACAGCTATACCGACAACACTTGTAATAGCTGCGGTGCTGTTTTAACGCTGAAAAAAAACATTTTCAGCGTTACAAGCCCTAGCGCAAAACTTGTAATCTAGGTGTTTATTAGGTTTATTGCGATGTGGGTTAATGGCGGATTAGGGGTTAATATACTTTATTAGTTATTGCAGTTGATAGGTAGATAGATATTGTGCATGCGTTAAGTGTTAGTTAATATTTTCAGGCAGTTACGGGAGTTATGGTGCTCCTTCAGCGCAAGGCTTGCTGCGCCTGCCCTATGTGTGGCGAGGTGAAAATGGAGTAAAATTTCTCCATTTTCACAGCGTAAGTCCTTGCGCTGAATATGCGATAGCAATTTGCAACGCGGTTCTATGTTAGATTATGGGAGTAAAATTTGCGGCTGATGGGTGAAATATATGTGCCGCATTTATATGCGGCACTGTATATGTGATACCAAAATCGCCGGCTTTTGCGGGTGACGCCGCATATGTAATCTTGTTAATCTTTGTTAATCTGATGTGCTTTGAGACTGTAAACAAATATTGATTTAGAGTTCCAGTCCTTTTTTGTTTAAAGGGATAGTAAACACAATTTTTTTCTTTCATGATTCAGATAGAGCATGCAATTTTAACCTCTTAATGACATATGACGGAATTTTTCCGTCATAAAACAATTGAGCAAACTGAAAGCTGTGTCCTTAAAGGGTTAAGGAGCTTTCTAATTTACTCCTATTATCAAATTTTTCTTTATTGTCTTGCTATTTTTATTTGAAAAAGTAGGAATCTAATCTAAGTTATCCCTTTTAGGTGGCCCCTGTCATGAGAAAATAATTACATGTTTATTTTTCTTAAAATTCTAAATGCAAGACAGATAATTGTTGTTGTTTTTTTTTTTTTTTTTTTAGTTATAAACTTATTCAAGGTCATCAAATAAGGGCAATCATGTTTAATTCTAGGGTAAATACAAATAAACACAATTGTTTAATCAAATATATTTTACTCAATCCACAAAAGTTTACAGTTTTCTGGGTGAATAGACTCATGCAAGACTGTCAAATACACTTGGAGAAAATTAGTCTGCTAGCAATAAAAACAAAAACATATTAGCAATACAAATGAGTATATACATATTAGCAATACAAATGAGTATATACATATTAGCAATACAAACGAGTATATACATATTAGCAATACAAACGAGTATATACATATTAGCAATACAAACGAGTATATACATATTAGCAATACAAACGAGTATATACATATTAGCAATACAAACGAGTATATACATATTAGCAATACAAACGAGTATATACATATTAGCAATACAAACGAGTATATACATATTAGCAATACAAATGAGTATATACAATTGCATTTAGGAAATAAATAAATGATTCAACTAAGTCACAAGGTGGCAGTGTAGGGTTGTACAGGTATGAATCAGTATTTTACTAATATCACAAAAAGAACTGCACAGGTGTGTAATTAGTCGCTCACCTTTTACAGGGTCATGACATACTATGTCTACCATGATTACAAAGGCATGGCTCAGTATGACAATATCTAAAATAAGAACAAAAATAGACAGACAAAATGCTGTGTTTCATGCATTAAATAGACTGTTATTCCAGACTTCAGTGTCTGCCTGCTCAGTTTTCTAAAGAGATATGATCAAAGATGTTTATGTTTTCATAAAAAAGAAGGTTTCACGCAGTATATAAATAACATCACACTGAGAATGAAAATCACTGTAATATATATTCAATGCACAATTTCTGAGAAACTGCTTTTGATTGCATAACACTCTTATGCCCGCTGACCTACTTTACTAACTACTTCAAAATGGCAAAGTGTAACTATATTACACCAAATTTAAAAGCAACATTATCTATCTATCTATCTATCTATCTATCCATCCATCTTTCTATCTATCTATAAATCTATCTATCTATCTATCTATCTATCTATAATCTATCTATCCATCTATCTATCTATCTATCTATCTATCTCTCTCTCTCTCTCTCTCTCTCTATATATCTGTCTATCTAATCTATCTCTATGTCAAAGCAATATAAGGTAGAAATGATATAATAACAAATAAAAACATTACTTGGATTTTAAAAAGTGTGTTTTCTTTGTACCTTAAATATGAAAAGTAACAAGGTACAATGTAACAAGTTACCACATCTGTATTACCTAATGCTCTTTTAAACAAACATTAATGTCAATGCTTTATATGCATACAGAGTACACAAAGCAGCAATTAAATGTAATGCAATAAATATATGTCTACTTATCTGCTTCAAAATGCCAACACTGCAGTATACCGAGTGAGAAAAGTCCCTGTAATATATTTTTTATTTATTTTTTCATCATTTTCAGTGGTGCTATCACTTGTTTTGTACACATATATATACAACAAATTCAATGTATGTTATTTGACCAGCTTGCTATTTAAAGGGGCACAAAAGTCAAAATAAACTTTTATAAGTCAAATAGAGCATGCAATTTTAAGAGACTTTTCCAATTCACTTCCATTATCAAATTTTGCACAGTCTTTTTATATACACACACTTTCTGTGGCAACAGCTCCAACTGAGCATGTGCACAAGCTCACAGGATATACTAGTCTCTGATTGGCTGATGTCTGTCACATTATACAGGGGACCAGAAAATGGGAGAAAAAAAAAACTTGCCAGAAAAAAAATCTACTGCTTATTTAAAGTGTTATTGCATTGTCTTTTTATTATGCACTTGGTAATTATGTTTTTAGTGGTCCTTTAACACTGTCCACATTATAAGCTTTTTTTGTTGTTGTTGTTGAAAGGATACTCTGAGTTGTAAATAAGATTTAAATCTTAACGTGACACCTCTGTTTAAAAGATAGGATCCATAACAATAAATTTGTGTCTATAAAACATCCAATAAAACTCAGTGATTTAACATACCTAGGTTACCAGTAACACAACCCAGATGTTAATATCATGGTGCTACTAACACATATCAAACAGAATCTAACACCGTAACTGTCAGAAACACAACATCACAGATGCAAACCACAAGATACTTGAGTATACACTGATCACGAATAAGCATTCTCCCAAGCCCATATAATCATTGTGCCTCAAAGTGGCTCACTGTGCTCAGCCCTCTGAAGTGTAGCCGTCCAGCAGGACGCAGGAAGTTTTCAGGCAAGTTTGGAAATCACTTCCTCAGCTGCTGCCCCCGGTGCTGTCCCTAGTTGCGTGCATTTTGTGGTGAGGGTAATCAAGTTTGGCATGCTGAGTTTATACTGCTCCTGTGATGCTCTGCCTACGTAACCTGTGTGCAGGCCTGCCACTCTCTTTACAGGCCAGGCAAGTCTTCTTAAAGAACAGTGAGCGATGTTTGCAGAGTTATGGCTCGCGTGCCAACAGGCATGCCTCTGCGCGCCATAGGTTCCCCATTGCTACACTATACCATGATGAGTACGCTGCTCTCCATAAATATGATGAATAAGCTGTGTTGTATTATGACAGAATATCTATACACTAATAGTGAATACTCTGCACTGTATAGTGATGTGATTATGGGTACACTGATGAGTATGGTTCACAGTATAATGATGATGAGTATCTATACACAGGCACACCTATGTACAGACTGGCTACTATGCTCCTCCCAGCCATTGGGCCCTGGTTCCACTGCACCTGCTGCTCAAGCAGTAGTTCCGCATCTGGATAAACAACTTGAAAAGTTGAGTGGAAATTATGCTTCTAGTCTCTTTTGCTGGGGCCAAATAGAGACTGATGTAAATGAGCTTTTGCTGTGATCAAACAAATTGCTGTCTAGAATACTGCTGGGTAAGAAAATTTCAACTTACTTATAGGGACATAGTGACTGTGTTTGCACATACCCAATGCAAGTTCCCTTGTAAGTCCTGCAACAAGCATCCTAACTGGATGTTTACATTTATTTTAAAATAGGATGTTGCTAATGAGGAAATATTAAAGGTAAAATATCTTTCTTTTTTATTTGGAGACGTTCATGTCATATTTTCTGGTCAGTTTTTTCAAGTGATTCAGCATCTGGGCAACCTGTCTCTTTAAGAACAACGGAGGCATTCCAACCTCTCTGAAGCGAGTAGTATGGGTATTTTTCAGGAAAAACAGGCAAAATAAATAATGACTACATAATGAAATGTTTAAATGTTTTGGGCCAGATTACGAGTGGCGCGCTAACCGTTACATGCAAGAAAAATGGGTTTTGCCCCAGCTGTTTGCCTTTTTCACAGGTGCTTTCCCCCATTTTTAGCTCCATTGATTTCTATGGGGAAATATGTTAATGCGATTGGGATATTCTAAGACTTTTTGCTTGCATCAGGTTAGCGCGCAAGCAAAAACGTTTAACTTTTAACTTGTAATATGAGTGCTTCCCGATGCATTCAAAAATCTTAATTCAAGCAGAGTTAGTGTGGGAGCATTAAATACAGATCCACTAGTGATCTGACCCTTTATAGGGTATTGCACTTCTGTACGTACTTACATATGTCCTATGTAAGCCATCAGTGGAATACATAATTTAATGTAAAACCTTGATTTTTTTTTATAATATTTAGAAGATTTCTCTTTCTTTAATAGGAAAACATTTATATTTTTGTGGGAACCTTACTGCTTTGTCTGACAAGATTCTATTTTTTTTAAACTTTCTATATCTGCTTCTCTCCAGTGTTGCATACACTTTATATATTCCTCATATATAATTATTTAATAACCTCAAGTATTACAGCAACTCATTATTTTTGTTGATTTGCTAGGGCTATTGTACTTTATTTTCTAGTATATCAATCTTTTCCTTGCCTTTGTGTCAATATTATTGGACTATTTATTCTCCTTCTGCCTGTGTTTCACACATCTTAGTTCCACATATTTTTGTTCTCATTTTATCTCATTTGTCTGCAAGAGCTATATATGCAAAGCTAATTCTGTCTTTTCACCCACAACCTCTCTCCCTCTTAAGTATCAATTCATTCTCTTTCAAACATGTGAGCTTGGATATGTCCTCAGTGTCTGAATGCAATTTTATAAAATGCAACTTATATTTGTCCTTCTATGAAAATCATCTATTGTTTGTAATTATAAAACAACCTTATAAGCTAGATATGACAATGTCATTTCTGATCCTCTCATCTCTTACTCTAGAATCACAAACATCAATGTCTGGTTGTCACTCTAATCTTCTGCTTAAACAAACACTGCAGCCAGACACATTTTTGAAAATCGCAACAGTGATCCTGTACCTTTGACACACATGCATTCCCATAAAACTCTACTGTCTATTAAAGCCTGCAACTAATTAAGTGGAGGTAATTCATCATCTGCTAGGTCTACATCCCATTCTACATCTAGTCTGGTATAATTGATTTGCACCTTGTTTGTATCTTATGCAAAACTGAAAAGGACAGTACTTTATGATTTAACGCTGATGTAGAGTTCTTCATATTTAACGCTGATGTAGAGTTCTTCTTCATATTTAATGCTGATGTAGAGTTCTTCATATTTAACGCTGATGTAGAGTTCTTCTTCATATTTAATGCTGATGTAGAGTTCTTCATATTTAATGCTGATGAAGAGTTCTTCATATTTAACGCTGATGTAGAGTTCTTCTTCATATTTAATGCTGATGTAGAGTTCTTCATATTTAATGCTGATGAAGAGTTCTTCATATTTAACGCTGATGTAGAGTTCTTCTTCATATTCTAAACATATTTATAATTATCAAATAATAATATAATATAGTTCCTATTTTTTGCACCTTTTACTGCCAAAACTGTACACTTTCCTCTCTCTTCATTTTAATCTAAGTCATTGGCCAGTTGCTAATTGTATACAGCTGTAAGCCGTATATAGGCTAGATTACAAGTGGAGCGCTAAGCGTAGCATGAGTCACAATACCAATATCACGAACATGCTAACTTTAGCAGTGTATTACAAGTTGAAAGTAAACACGACTGCACATTAGAGTGACTAAAGACCTTGTGTAAATGGATAGGGTTAAAAAAACACAACATAAATACATAAATACAAAACAATAGAATACTTGTAAAATCACAATAATAATTAAAAAATGTGTACAACCAATGTGATAAAGTGCACCTATAAAGGATATAAACAATAATATTAATATTTGTATGTGTATATGTTAATATAAATGCAGTCCCAAGTAAGGGGGTTATCGATTGCAGAATTCCAGTGATCTCTAAGAGAATGAAAAACAAATATAGTAAGTCTTGTTTATACACCTTTCAAAATTTACTAGATGGAGCCGTACTCACATAATACAGAGCTTAAACCAAGCTCTGAGTTTAAAAGCCCATATAACTCCTACTGTGGAGACAAAGAAGTGGAGTCTTGGGGTGCCACATAAAACTTGTATTCAATGAATTGGCACAATCACAAGGGATATAACAATGGGATTAACCGTGTCAAGAGCCACCCCCATACACAGATTGTTACACTAAACAATGTCCATTGTCAACGGTTCAGCGGTTCAGAAGGTAAGTCCCTGCCCTTTCACTGACATCAACATACTATGTATACAACGTATGTTTGGCCAATAGGCATTTGGCTTATCTTAAACACACCAACACTTTATTAATAAACCCATTAAACATTTTTAGAATTTATATGAAAAACTATTTTTCAAAATATTTATTAAAGAGTAATTTGATTCATAACAGGAATTGAGCCCAGGTATCCTGCTCTTATTAAAACTTGTCAGTTTCATGCTCAAACCCTTAGACCACCAGTAACTCTTATATGTTACTATGTGGTTACAGAGCAACATAGTTTAATGGGGATCAAACCTTGGGTTCAGAGAACTGATATAAAAAATAAATATTTCCTATCACTTATACAACCTCACCATTTCATCAATATATAAGCGTGGGTTCTAAAATCATATTAACCCCTTAATGACCGGACCATTTTTCAATTTTCTTACCCTTAATGACAATGGCTATTTTTACATTTCTGCAGTGTTTGTGTTTAGCTGTAATTTTCCTCTTACTCATTTACTGTACCCACACATATTATATACCGTTTTTCTCGCCATTAAATGGACTTTCTAAAGATACCATTATTTTCATCATATCTTATAATTTACTATAAAAAAATTTATAAAATATGAGGAAAAAATGGAAAAAACACACTTTTTCTAACTTTGACCCCAAAAATCTGTTACACATCTACGACCACCAAAAAACACCCATGCTAAATAGTTTCTAAATTTTGTCCTGAGTTTAGAAATACCCAATGTTTACATGATCTTTGCTTTTTTGCAAGTTATAGGGCAATAAATACAAGTGGCACTTTGCTATTTCCAAACCACTTTTTTTCAAAATTAGCGCTAGTTACATTGGAACACTGATATCTGTCCGGAATCTCTGAATACCCTTGACATGTATATATTTTTTTTTAGAAGACAACCCAAAGTATTGATTTATGCCCATTTTGGTATATTTCATGCCACCATTTCACTGCCAAATGCGAGCAAATAAAAAAAAATCGTTCACTTTTTCACAAATTTTGTCACAAACTTTAGGTTTCTCACTGAAATTATTTACAAACAGTTTGTGCAATTATGGCACAAATGGTTGTAAATGCTTCTCTGGGATCCTCTTTGTTCAGAAATAGCAGACATATATGGCTTTGGCATTGCTTTTTGGTAATTAGAAGGCCACTAAATGCCGCTGTGCACCACACGTGTATTATGCCCAGCAGTGAAGGGGTTAATTAGGGATCTTGTAGAGACCTTGAAGGGTTAATTTTAGCTTTAGTGTAGTGTAGTAGACAACCCAAAGTATTGATCTAGGCCCATTTTGGTACATTTCATGCCACCATTTCACCGCCAAATGCGAGCAAATAAAAAAAAAGTAAAATTTTTCACAATTTTAGGTTTCTCACTGAAATTATTTACAAACAGCTTGTGCAATTATGTCACAAATGGTTGTAAATGCTTCTCTGGGATCTCCTTTGTTCAGAAATAGCAGACATATATGGCTTTGGCGTTGCTTTTTGGCAATTAGGAGGCCACTAAATGCTGCTGCGCACCACACTTGTATTATGCCCAGCAGTTAAGGGGTTTATTAGGTAGCTTGTAGAGAGCTTGCAGGGTTAATTTTAGCTTTAGTGTAGAGATCAGCCTCCCACCTGACACATCCCACCCCCTGATCCCTCCCAAACAGCTCTCTTCCCTCCCCCACCCCACAATTGTCCCCGCCATCTTAAGTACTGGCAGAAAGTCTGTCAGTACTAAAATAAAAGGTGTTTTTTTTTGTTTTTGTTTTTTTAAGTATTCATCTGTGATGGACCCCTGCCTTAGCCCCCAACCTCCCTGATCCCCCCCAAACAGCTCTCTAACCCTCCCAACCTACCTATTTGCCACCATCTTGGGTAGTGGCAGCTGTCTGCCAGTACCCAGTTTTCCCCAAAAAAGAAAGGTTGATTTTTTATTTTTATTTTATTAAACAGCGGTTTTCTGTAGTGTAGCTGCCCCCCCACCTAACCCCATCCCCCTACCCTAGCAGATCCTATTATTTAAAAAAAAAAAAAAAACGTTTTTTGCCCCCCCTCTCTCTTCTCATTAGTCATTGGTGGCAGTGGTTGCTGCGCACGCGCGCACGCACACACACATGCACGCGCCCGCAGGCCCCCCTCCGCACGCTCCCAGCATCCGGCGTGCACAAAGCACTAGAAGCAACCGGATGCCTGGGAGCGATGGGCCGCCCACCCGCCTCCCTTGTAAGCGACCACCCATCCACCAACGGCACCATTGCTACCGGTGCAGAGAGGGCCACAGAGTGGCTCTCTCTGCATCGGATGCTTTTTAAAGGGTATTGCAGGATGCCTCAATATCGAGGCATCACTGCAATACCCTGACAGCTGCTGGAAGCGATTGCGATCGCTTCCAGCACTCTCTTAGACAACTGACGTACCAGGTACGTCCATTGTCACTAACTGTCAGTTTTTGCAGGACGTACCTGGTACGTCAGTTGTCATTAAAGGGTTAAAACATTAAGGGACAGATTACGAGTGGAGTGCTAACGGTTACACACGAGCGATAAGGGGTTTACTGCGGGTGTTTGCCCGCATTGGGTTTTCCACGCATATCACAAGTTGAAAGGAAACACAATTGCTTGAAGTTAATTGCGATTCATGCTAAAATGATTAATGCATTTTCAAAACTCTGGTTAACTGTTTTGCAAAGCAAAAAAGTTTCACAAAACACATCAAAAATACATTGCAAAGTACAGTTTTACTCATAATAAAACCATCTATATATGTGTGTACCATGTATTTATGTATTTATATGTGTATATATATATATATGTGTTATATATATATATATATATATATATACACTATAATTGCGTTTGTAATGTCCGTCGTCGTTGACAGTTGCGCACACATCCTCAATGGAATGTTGGCAGCGCGAGGACAAAAGAATTTACCTGGATGAATGGATGCTCCCATTCATATGTGCTGTTCTGTTTCAGATATTTAAAATAGATTATAGACTATTAGCATTTGATAGTCACTTAAAATATTACTTACATTCAGTGGTGCCTCCCCCATTTCAGTGTTCTCTCTCTCTCCCCTCTGTGTGTCTCTCTCACTCCCCTCTGTCTCTCTCTCTCCCCTCTGTCTCTCTCTCTCTCTCTCTCCCCCCCCCCCTCTCTCTCTCTCTCTCTCTCTCTCTCTCCCCTTCGTGTCTCTCTCTCTCCTCTCTGTGTCTCTCTCTCTCTCCCCTCTGTCTCTCTCTCCCCTCTGTCTCTCTCTTCCCCTCTGTCTCTCCCCTCTGTCTCTCCCCTCTGTGTGTGTCTCTCTCTATTCATCTCTCTTTCTCTATCCGTCTGTCTCTCTCTCTATCCATCTCTCTCCCTGTCTCTCCCACTCCCTCTGTCTCTCTCCTTATGTGTCATTCTCCCCCATGGTCTCTTTCTCTCTCTGTCTCTCTTCCTCCACCTCTGACTATCTCATCCCTTATGTGTCTCTCTAACCCTCTGTGTGATTGTATCTCTCTCTCTTTCTCTCTTTCCCTCATCTCTCTCTCCCTCTCCCCCCGAGTGCTTTTCTGTGTTTCGGTCTACCTTTTATTTATTTAATTAATGAATTGGTGGTGCCATCTGATGGTGTGGCTTTATTTAAAGGGGTGGGGTCAAGCGCCCCACCATCTTTAAATTTCACCAGCTTCCACTGGATCAAGACATTTTTATATTTACTGAATAATGAAGGAATCTATAAGCATAATTTGCAGCATTAAAATAAAAAGTATGTTTTAAACATATTTTAAAGGGCCTGGAATGTTGGCAGCGCGAGGACAAAATAATTCATTGTCAATGTATTCCGAAAATGGCAGATCCACCGGGATGCAGCAAAGGCAAACGGAGCATTACAAAAGCAAAAACTGCCCGCATCAAGTATAAAAAAAAAATTAACGCCCGAATAAAGGATTAAAAAATATAATAACCGCCCGCATCAAGTATTGAAAAACCAAAAAAAAAAAAACCCGCCTGCACGAAGTATAGCAAAATAAAAATGAACCTCCCGTACAAAGTATTAAGACATACACCGCAAACCCCCACATTGCAAAAAAATAAAGTAATTAACCCCTTAATCCCCTAACCGTCAACCACCCACATCGCAATAAACCTAATTATCCTATTAACCCCTAAATCGTAAAACCCCCACATCGCAATAAACCTAATTATCCTATTAACCCCTAAACCGCAAACCCCCTACATCACAATAAACATAATGAAACTATTAACCCCTAAACCGCAAAACCCGCACATCGCAATAAACCTATTTACCCTATTAACCCCTAAACCGCAAACCCCCACATCGCAATAAACCTATTTAACCTATTAACCCCTTAAACAGCCAAAACCCACAACGCAAATAACTAATTTAATTACTAAGCCCCCTAACCTAACACCCCCTAAACTAACACCCCCTAAATTAAAACAAATTAAGTAAACTAAAAATTACTAAAGTTACAAATAATAAAAAAGCTAATATTACAAAAATAAAAAAGGCTAACATTACAGAAAATAAAAAACAAATTACCAAAGTTTACAAAATTAAACCTAATCCCTAAGAAAATAAAAAAGCCCCCCAAAATAAAAACACCCCCTACTCTAAGAATAAACTACCAGTAGCCATTAAAAGGGCTTTTTGCAGGGCATTGCCCCAAGATAAACAGCTCTTTTACATTAAAAATACACAAAGTCCCCCCTAACAGTAACCCCCCCACCCAACAAACCGCCTAAAATAAAAGAACCTAACACTAAAAAAGCTAAACTACCTATTGCCCTGAAAAGGGCATTTGTTTGGGCATTGCCCTTAAAAGGGCATTTAGCTCTTTTACTGCCCATCCCTAATCTAAATAAAACAAACCCCCCCAAAAAACCTAAAAAAACCCCTAAGTCTAACCCCCAGGTTGGTACTCACGGTTGCTGAAGTCCGGCGGAGAAGGTCCTGTCCCATGCGGTGAAGTCTTCTTCCAAGTGAAACCTCTTCTTTCTTCTTCCAGGAACATCCGGAGCGAAATGGATGACCGCGGAGCTGAAGACTGACGACCCTGGAACTGAAGACCAGCGATCCTGGAACTGAAGACCGGCGACCCTGGATCTGAAGACCGGCGATCGCGGAGCCATGGAGCATGGAGGATCCTCTTCGTAAGATCACCGCCGTACACTGGATAATGAATTCAAGGTACGCGTTTAAAGATGGCGTCCCTTGAATTCCTATTGGCTGATTTGATTCTTCAAATTCAAATCAGCCAAAAGGATGAGAGCTACTCAAATCCTATTGGCTGTTCAAATCAACAGGATGAGAGCAAATGAAATCCTATTGGCTGTTCACCAACCAATAAGATTTCATTTGCTCTCATCCTATTGGCTGATGTGAAAATGTCAGCCAATAGGAATGCAAGGTACCCAAATAAATATGGGGTACCTTGCATTTAATCTTCAGTGTGCGGTGGACGATCGCATGAAGAGGAACCTCCACGCTGCCGGCAGGAACTGCTGCCAAGGACCATTGCCGCCTCCGAGGATCGCGACATCTGGAAACACCGCTCCGCATCTCCACTGTAAGTATCTATTTGGGGCTTTAGTGTTAGATTTTTTTTTTAATTTTTATGTTTTTTTTATTTTTTTAATTTAGGATTTTTTGGGGGAAATTTGTAAAAGAGCTAAATGCCCTTTTAAGGGCAATGCCCATCCAAATGCCCTTTTCAGGGCAATGGGTACTTTAGTTTTTTTTAGTGTTAGGTGTTTTATTTTGGGAGGTTTGGTGGGTGGGGGGATTTTACTGTTAGAGGGGACTGGGTGTATTTTGGATGTAAAAGAGCTGATTATCTTGGGGAAATGCCCGGCAAAAAGCCCTTTTAAGGGCTACTGGTGGTAGTTCCTTCTTAGATTAGGGGGTGTGTTTATTTTGGTGGTCTATTTATTTTTATAGAGATTAGGTTTAATTTTTTTAAAATTTGGTAATTTGATTTTTTATTTTCTTTAATGTTAGCCTTTTTTATTTTTTTTGTAAACTTAGCTTTTTTTTTTTGTAACTTTAGAATTTATTAGTTTAGTTAATTTGGGTTAATTTAAGGGGGTGTTAGGTTAGGGGGTGTTAGGTTAGGGTGCTTAGTTATTTAAATAGTTATTTGCGTTGTGGGTTTTGGCAGTTTAAGGGGTTAATACGTTAATTAGGTTTATTGCGATGTGGGTTTTTTGCAGTTTAGGGGTTAATAATGTTTATTGCGATGTGGGGGGTTTGCGGTTTAGGGGTTAATAGGGTAATAAGGTTTATTGCGATGTGGGGTTTTGCGGTTTTGGGATTAATAGGGTAATTAGGTTTATTGTGATGTGGGGGGTTTGCGGTTTAGTGGTTAATAGGGTAATTAGATTTATTGCGATGTGAGTGGTTGACAGTTAAGGGGTTATTAATTTTATTTTTTCTTGCGATTTTTTGGGGATGTTGGAAATATAGGTAAAGAAGTGTTAGGTTTATTATTGGGAGGCGGCTCAGTCTACACATTATTTAAACAGTCACAATGCATAGTGACTGTATAAATAATGCAGACACTGACACTACTATGATAAATATTTGTAATATATATGTAATGTACATACTGACACTTTAAATAATTTAGCATTTAGTCATATGTATTGAAAGGAAGTGTATGTATAAGTGTCAGTTTGTACATGAGTTTTATTAATGCTTATTTTTTCAGTGTCAGTGTCTACATTATTGATACAGTAACTATGCATTGTTACAGAATAAATTATGTGTGGGCGGAGTTACGGAAATTGTCGATCGCAACTTCCGAAAATATTTTACGGCCATAGCAATTAATATATACGTCAGTGTCAATCAAACACTGCACGTTTGTGGAAAGCCACGCCTCTCGCTCACGGCAAATCCTGTAGCTTAAATATTTATATAAAAGAAGAGTTACAAAATAGGTTGTTTCTACATCTGTAACTTAAAAAATAATTAGACTGCCCTCTGGGCATGCTTATCGACTAATATATATATATATATATATATATATATATATATATATATATACAGTATATATATATATATATATATACATATACTATGTATTTATATGTGTATATATGTATTTACAGACATATATACACATATAAACACATTAATACATATGTATACATATATACACACATAAATAAGTGCATTGGAGCCCTTTGCAGTTATATAGATGAAAACATGGAAAAACATATTTATGCAATTTTCATTTTTGACAATGTTTTTAACTATGCACATTCCTATGTTCTGTACATGTATTCTTAGCACTTTAAAATAAATATATCTTTGTATATTGGACACACTTGAGAATATTGGATTGGTTTTTTTTTCACTTTTTTTCTCTATTGTACTCTATAAGGTAATAAATTATCGCCGCACATTGATAAATGCAGACAGCATACACTGTCAGCATTTATCATTGCACAAACATTTCACTAGAAATGCTTGTGCAATACCGCCCCCTGCACATTCACAGCCAATCGGTTGTTAGCAGGGGGGTGTCAATCAACCCAATCATATGCGATCGGGCAGTTTGCTGTCCGCCGCCTCAGAGGAGGCGGACAAGTTAAAGAGCAGCGGTCTTAAGACCGCTGTTTCTTAACTCCTGTTTCTGGCGAGCCTGAAGGCTAGTATGGAAACAGCAGCATACAGCTCCATACGGAGCTTGATATATCGGCCCCCAAGACTCTACTTCTTTGTCTCCACAGTAGGAGTAACATGGGCTTTTACACTCAGAGCTTGGTTTGAGCTCTGTATTACGTGAGTACGGCTTCATCTTGTAAATTTTGCAAGGTGTATAAACAGGACTTCATTATTGTTGTTTTCCATTCTCTCAGAGATCACTGGAATTCTGCAACCAATAAGCTACTTACTTGTGACTGCATTTATATAAACATATACGCATACAAATCTTATTATTTTTTAATATCCTTTATAGGTGCACTTTATCACATTGGTTGTACACATAATACATTAAAGTTAACATTTACACTCATATTTACACTAATAATAATTATTCATAAAAATATTATAATAAAAAGTTATACGGGTTCAAAAGGTACATAGCATATGACAAGGTGTTTGACTGGAAAGGCCTAATATATATATATCTATACTATAATCACGTTTGTAACGCGTTCGTCAGTGATGCCAGTCGCGCACGCATCCTCAAAGGAGTGTAAGCTGCACAAACCCCCTACAATGCAAATAACTAATTTAATTACTAAGCACCTAACACCCCCAAAATTAACCCCAATACTAAGTTACCTAAAACCTAACATTAAATTACAAAAAAAATAATTTAAATTTACAAAACATAAAAAAACTGAAAAATGACAGAAAAAAATAAACAAAATTCTCAATTTTTTTTTTAAACCTAATCCCTATGAAAATAAAAAAGCCCTCCCCAAATAAAAACACCCCTTAAACTAAACTACCAATAGCCATTAAAAGGGCCTTTTGTATGGCATTGCCCTAAGTTAAAACAGCTCTTTTACATTTCAAGATTACTAAATCCCCCCTAACAGTAAACCCCCCATCCACCAAAGCCCCAAAATAATAAAAAAAATAACACTACAAAAACCTAAACTACCCTTTGCCCCTAAAGGGGCATTTGTATGGACATTGCCCTTAAAAGGGCATTCAGCTCTTTTACTGCCCTTAATCAGCTCTTTTCCAGACCATTAAATCCCTAATCTTAAACCCCCCCAAAATTTATTTTGGGGGGTTTGGTGGGTGGGGAGTTTTACTGTTAGGGGGTAATTGGTAATTTATTTAGGTAAAAGAGCTGTTTAACTTAGGGCAATGCCCTACAAAAAGCCCTTTTAAAGGGACATGAAACCAAAAATTTTTCTTTCAGGATTCAGAGAGAGAATACAATTTTCAACAATTTTCTAATTTACTTCTGTTATCTAATTTGTTTCGTTCTCTTTTTGTATCATTTGTTAAAGGAGCAGCAATGCACTACTGGTTTCTAACTGAACACATGGGTGAGCCAATGACAATCGGTATCTATATGCAGCCACCAATCAGCAGCTAGACCCTACATTTTTGGCTGCTCCTGACCTTGCCTTGATAAATCTTTCAGCAAATGATAACAAGAGAAGGAAGCAAATTAAATAATATAAGTAAATTGGAAAGTTGTTTAAAATTGCATCATCTATCCGAATCATGAAAGAAAAATTTTGGGTTTCATGTCCCTTTAAGGGCTATTGGTAGTTTAGTATTAGATTAGGGGGTGTTTTTATTGGGGGGGGGTATAGGGGTATTAGTTTAGGTTTATTTTTTTATTTTGGATAGCTTTGTTTATTTTTTCTGTAATTTTATATTTTTTATTTTGTGTAATTTTAGCTTTGGGGTTTGTAGCTTTTTTTTTAAGTAGACTGCCACATTAAAATTTACACTCATATATACACGAATAAAAGTATTCATAAAATGATTACAAATAGGAAAAGATTCCTGTCTGCACCTAAACTGGCCCAAGGCCCTGAACATAGTTGTAGAAAAGAGCTTCCTTGCATTAAGCACTGTCCAAACCTCTCACTGACACTGCAGGACCACATTTTGTTCTGCTCCTTCCTAATGTAGCACGTGCAAGTGTTATTTTCAAACTTTATTGCTCACACATTTTGTCCTGATCAATGCCATATTGTTTTTTGTCTGTCTCGTGTCTTACTGCACAATCTTAAATCCTAGGTTCTTTGCTGCTCCTGAACTTACCTAGGTAAACCTTTCAGCAAAGGATAACAAGAGAAAGAAGCTAATTAAATAATAGAAGTTTATTGGAAAGTTGTTTAAAATTGTATGCTCTGTCTAAATTACGAATGTCTAATTATGACTTTACTGTCCCTTTAACAGTCTATAAATGTATTTCAATAATAATCATTTTCTTCAAATTAAACAGATGTTCCCTTTATACTGAAGAACAATGAATACATGATGTAAGTAAACAGTAATTTATAAATGTATGAAAGTAATTTATGGAGCTAATATGTAAATACCCAGACACATTTCTGAGGGCAAAACATTGAACTGCAGGAAAGGAATATAGGAATACAAAGAACATATCTATTGAATATAATTACTTAGAACTATCTTTAGAAAATAAGCAAACCTATGTAAAAAATATCAGCTTCCAATTAATGTATTGCTTGCTGGAATTAGAAAAACAAACAAACAAATAAAGCAGCTGTTTCTTTAAAAAATGAAATTAGATTAATATACTGTATATATATATATTTATTTTTAGTATTTGAGACCTAAAAAAATGTTGAAAATCTTAAACATGGAGTGAAGACAGTATCATTTTTTCACTATAAAACACAATTCAGGTTATTTCCAGATTATGGCAAAAAATATAATAATTGGTGCCATATAGAGTATCTATAACATTATATGTTTTACGCACTTTAACAGATACTGAGCTGCAGACAAAAACATAACTGCTTAGATCATAGGCGCTTGCAGATATTTTTCTGTAGAGGAGTAAAAGAAAAAAAAAAATCTCCCATATCAGTGGCAACACGTGCAGTTGTTTGCTTGTTGTCTGATCAGCACATCATTTTAAGTATTTCGGTTTATTGGCATCAAAAGAGTCTTCAGTGGGTGCTCATGTTTGGATATATAAAGTAAAATTCCCATTGGGTGCAATTTGCCTTTCTCCCTCCAGACACCCATGGTGCAGGAATATCAGGAAATGTATATGCACAAATAAGATCTAAATTGCAATTCCTTAAGAAAACTAAATAAAGGAGATATTATAATGCATAAACTGATAATTCATTTTATTAGAGGACTCAGCCATATGCTCAAATACACTTTTTTTGTAGACCTGTCTTATAATAGATGCAAATATTTTCAAATATTTATGAGATGCATGGAGTCAAATTTGATGTGTTAACTAATTTAAGAAACAATTAAAGGATTTCTTTGTATTTTTTAACTATAGGAGGCAATATATACATATATATATATATATAAACAATTACATGTGTCAGAAAAGCATTACAAACTATCACCGAGATTACGAGTTTTGCGTTAACAGGGGTGCGGTGCTAACGCTTAGTTTATGCTCACAGCTCACATACAAACAACGCTGGTATTACAGGTTTTTTTAAACTCGGCGTTAGCCTCTAAAAAGTGAGCGAAGAGCAAAATTTAGCTCCCCATCTCACCTCAATACCAGCGCTGCTTACGGTAGCGGTGAGCTGGCTAAACGTGCTCGTGCACGATTTCCCCATAGGAAACAATGGGGCAGAATCGTCTGAAAGAAACCTAACACCTGCAAAAAAGCAGCGTTCAGCTCCTAACGCAGCCCCATTGATTCCTATGGGGAAAGAAAATTTATGTCTATACCTAACACCCTAACATGACCCTTACACTTAATAATCTTACACTTATTAACCCCTAATCTGCCTCCCCCGACATCGCAGAGACCTGCATAATATTATTAACCCCTAATCTGCCGCTCCAGACACCGCCTCCACCTACATTATACTTATGAACCCCTAATCTGCCGCCCCCAACATCGCCGACACCTACATTATATTTATTAACCCCTAATCTGCCACCCCCAATGTCGCCGCAACCTACCTATGAGAACGAAGGTTCCTTTAAATGACGTCATCCAAGATGGCGTCCCTTGAATTCCAATTGGCTGAGATGATTCTATCAGCCAATCGGAAATTAAGGTAGGAAAAATCCTATTGGCTGATGCAATCAGCCAATAGGATTGAGCTTGCATTCTATTGGTTGTTACAATCAGCCAATAGAATACAAGCTCAATCCTATTGGCGGATTGCATCAGCCATTAGGATTTTTCCTACCTTAATTACGATTGGCTGATAGAATCCTATCAGCCAATCGTAATTCAAGGGACGCCATCTTGGATGAGGTCATTTAAAGGAACCTTCATTCTTCAGTTGTATGTCGTTGGAAGAGGATGCTCCACGTTGGCTGGCTTGAAGATGGACCCGCTCCGCTCCAGATGGATGAAGATAGAAGATGCCGCCTGGATGAAGACTTCTTCCCCTCTGGAGGTCCTCTTCTGCCCGGATCGGATGAAGACTTCTGGCCGTCTGGAGGTCCACTTCTGGCCGGTTGAGTGAAGACATCTCAAGGTAGGGTGATCTTCAAGGAGTAGTGTTAGGTTTTATTAAGGGGGGATTGGGTGGGTTTTAGAGTAGGGTTGGGTTTGTGGGTGGTGGGTTTTAATTTTGGGGGGTATTTTAATTTTTTTACAGGTAAAAGAGCTGATTACTTTATTTGTAATTTAGTATAGGGTAGGGCTTTTTTATTTTGGGGGACTTTTTATTTTATTAGGGTGATTAGATTAGGTGTAATTATTTTATTATTTTTTTGTAATTTAGTGTTTGTTTGTTTTTGTACTTTAGTTTATTTTATATAATTGTAATTAGTTTAATTTAATTTAGGTAATTAATTTATTTATACTGTAGTGTTAGGTGTAATTATAACTTAGCTTAGGGTTTATTTTGCAGGTAAATTTGTACTTATTTTAGCTAGATAGTTATTATGAAGCAGCGGTCACAAAGACGTTCGATCGGGTTGTATTGTGGCGATTCCTGTCCGCCTACTCAGAGCAGGCGGACAGGAATCGCCACAATACAACACTATCGAGTACGATCGGGTTGATTGACACCCCCCTGCTGGTGGCCTATTGGCCGTGAGTCTGCAGGGGGCGGCGTTGCACCAGCCACTCTTGTGAGCTGCTGGTGCAATGCTGAATACGGCGATTGATACATATGCCCCTTTGTCTGCAGTGTGCTGAATCTTTATGGGGCTGTTCACTAAGTTGTTGGAGAAGCTGCTAATGCTTTCATAATAGAAAAATAGACATATTACATTGTTACTCATGTTAAAAATACTTGAGAAAAGTTGAAGCCAAAGCTGTACTATTAACCATTTCATTGCCAGATTAAATTACAGTGGTTTGCATAAAACATTGCAACCTTCATTTGTAGCCGAGGGATTTAAAATTGAAGTCTAAAAGTACTTAATGGTCATGATCTTATGATTTTGTGCAATATGCATAACAAATTTCATAAAACATAAACCAGAAATGTTAATTGCAAAGCTTTCTTAATTTTTCTAACCTCATTTACTTGCAATTATGGATCACCACAGGTGACAAATTTTCCTGGCTCCACTTGACTTCTTGAGCTGCTTAATGCAAATTAGCTCATTGTCTTTGAAAGGACCTGTGTGGGGCTGTAAACAGCATCCTTTAAAAAAAATGTCTGTATTTATTTTCTAACATTTTTTTTCACCAAAAGCAAAGTAAAATATAAAATAATTTTCTCACATGCACTGTACATGTTTTAAAAAAAATTAACTTAGAACATGCATAACCATACTAAAAAAATAAAAAAATAGTTTAATTATTACATTACTAGTCGATAAGCCTGCCCAGAGGGTAGTCTAATTATTTTTTAAGATACAGATGTAGAAACAACATATTTTGTAACTCTTCATTTATATAAATATTTAAGCTACAGGATTTGCCGCTAGCGAGAGGCGTGGCTTACCACAAGCACACAGTGTTTGATTGACACGTATATGTTAATTCCTATGCCCGTAAAATATTTTCGGAAGTTGCAATCGGCAATTTCCGTAACTCCGCCCACACATAATTTATACTGTAACAATGCGTAGTTACTATAGACACTGACACTGAAAAAATAAACATGAATAAAAATCATGTACAAACTGACACTTATACATACACTTCCTTTCAATACATATGGCTAAATGCTAAGGGTGGGACCGCTGTACTGCAAAAAATGGCCCGTGTGAACGGGCTTTAGGACTAGTTCTATATATATTACAAATGCTTAATATAGTAGTGTCAGTGTCTACATTATTTATACAGTCACTATGCATTGTGACTGTATAAATAATGTGTAGACTGAGCTGCCTCCCAATAATAAACCTAACACTTCTTTTCCTATATTTCCGCCATCCCCCAAAAATCGCAAGTAAAAATAAAATTAATAACCCCTTAACCGTCAACCACCCACATCACAATAAACCTAATTACCCTATTAACCCCCAAACCGCAAAACCCCCACATCACAATAAACCTAATAACCCTATTAACCCTTAAACCGCAAAACCCCACATCGCAATAAACCTAATTACCCTATTAACCCCATAACAGCAAAAACCCCACATCACAATAAACATTATTAACCTATTAACCCCTAAACTGCAAACCCCCCACATCGCCATAAACCTAATTAACTTATTAACCCCTTAAACCGCCAAAACCCACAACGCAAATAACTATTTAAATAACTAAGCACCCTTACCTAACGCCCCCTAACCTAACACCCCCTTAAATTAACCCAAATTATCTAAACTAATACATTCTAAAGTTTCAAAAAATAAAAAAAGACTAACAGTACAGCAAATAAAAAATCAAATGACCAAATTTAAAAAAATTAAACCTAATCCCTATGAAAATAAAAAGCCCACCAAAATAAAAACACCCCCTATTCTAAGAATGAACTACCAGTAGCCCTTAAAAGGGCTTTTTGAAGGGCATTGCCCCAAGATAATCAGCTCTTTTACATCCAAAATACGCCAAGTCCACTCTAACAGTAAAATCCCCCCACCCACCAAACCCCCCAAAATAAAACACTAAGAAAAACTAAACTACCCATTGCCCTGAAAAGGGCATTTGGATGGGCATTGCCCTTAAAAGGGCATGTAGCTATTTTACAAATTGCCCCAAAAATCCTAAATTAAAAAATTTAAAAAAAAACATAAAAATTAAAAAAAAAAACCCTAACACTAAAGCCCCAAATAGATACTTACAGGTCCTGAAGTCCAGTGGAGAAGATCTTCTTCCAGACAGGTCCATCATCTTCATCCAGTGCGAAGGCAGCACGGAGCGGAGATGCCGAGCGGTGTTTCCAGATATGGCGATCCTCTTGGCTGACATTTTTACATCAGTCAATAGGATGAGAGCAAGTGAAATCTTATTGGTTGGTGAACAGCCAATATGATTTCACTTGCTCTCATCCTATTGGCTGAAGTATGATTTGAAAAGCCAACAGGATTTGGGTAGCTCTCATCCTATTGGCTGATTTGAATTTGAAGAATCAAATCAGCCAATAGGAATTCAAGGGACGCCATCTTTAATTGCGTACCTTGAATTCACTATCCAGTGTATGGCGGCGATCGTACGAAGAGGATCCTCCACGCTCTATGGCTACGCACTCGCCATTCTTCAGTTCCAGGGTCACTGGTCTTCAGTTCCAGGATTGCTGGTCTTCAGTTCCAGGATCATCGGTCTTCAGCTCTGCCCTCCGCTCCTCACCAGATGTTCCTGGAAGAAGAAAGAAGAGGTTCTGCTTGGAAGAAGACTTCACCGCATGGGACAGGACCTTCTCCGCCGGACTACAGCAACCATGAGTACCAACCTGTTTTTTTTGGGGAGGTTTGTTTTATTTAGATTAGGGATGGGCAGTAAAAGAGCTAAATGCCCTTTTAAGGGCAATGCCCAAACAAATGCCCTTTTCAGGGCAATGGGTAGTTTAAGTTTTTTAGTGTTCGGTTCTTTTATTTTATGGGGTTTGGTGGGTGGGGGGGGGGGGTTACTGTTAGGGGGGACTTTGTGTATTTTTAATGTAAAAGAGCTGTTTATCTTGGGACAGTGCCCTGCAAAAAGCCCTTTTAAGGGCTACTGGTAGTTTATTCTTAGAGTAGGGGTGTTTTTATTTTGGGGGGGCTTTTTAATTTTCATAGGGATTAGGTTTAATTTTGTAAACTTTGGTAATCTGTTTTTTTATTTTCTGTAATGTAAGCCTTTTTATTTTTTGTAATCTTAGCTTTTTTATTTTTTGTAACTTTAGTAATTTTTAGTTTACTTTATTTGTTTTAATTTAGTATGTGTTAGTTTAGGGGGTGTTAGGTTAGGGGACTTAGTAATTAAAATAGTTATTTGCATTGTGGGTTTTGGCAGTTTAGGGGTTAATAGGGTAAATAGATTTATTGCAATGTGGGGGTTTTGCGGTTTAGGGGTTAATAGTTTAATTATGTTTATTGCGATGTAGGGGTTTTGCGGTTTAGTGGGTAATAGGATAATTAGGCTTTTTGCAATGTGGGGTTTTGCGGTTTAGGGGTTAATAGGATAATTAGGTTTTTTTGCGATGTGGGTGGTTGATGGTTAAGGGATTAATGGGTTAATTACTTTATTATTTTGCAATGTGGCAGTTTGCGGTGTATGTGTTAATACTTTGTGTGGGAGGTTAGTTTTTACCTTGTTATACTTGGTGCAGGAGTTTTATTTTTTAATACTTGATGCGGGCGGTTAGTTTTTTTTTTTAATACTTGATGTGGGCGGTAATTTTTGTTTTTTAATGGGACAGTCAAGTCCAAAAAAAACTTTCATGTTTCAAATAGGGCATGTAATTTTAAACAACTTTCCAATTTACTTTTATCAACAATTTTGCTTTGTTCTTTTTGTATTCTTAGTTGAAAGCTAAACCTAGGAAGGCTCATATGATAATTTCTAAGCCCTTGAAGGCCGCCTCTAATCACATGCTTTTGTATTTGCTTTTCACAGCAGGGGAGAGCTAGTTCCTGTAAGCCATATAAATAACATTGTGAGCACGCCCGTGGATTGTGGCAGACACTGCACTAATTGGCTAAAATGAAAGTCAATAGATAATAAATAAAATGTCATGTGATCAGGGGGCTGTCAGAAGATGCTTAGATACAAGGTAATCACAGAGGTTAAAATTATATTAATATAACTGTGTTGTTTATGCAAAACTGGGGAATGGGTAATAATGGGATTATCTATCTTTTAAAACAACAAAAATTCTGGTGTTGACTGTCCCTTTAATACTTGATGCAGGCAGTTAGTTATTTTTTTTAATACTTGATGCGTGCAGTAATTATTTTTTTTTAATACTTGATGCGGGCGGTTAGTTTTTGCTTTTGTAATGCTCCGTTTGCCTTCGCTGCATCCCGCAGCGAAGTGAATTCTTTTGTCCTCGCACTGCCAACATTCCATTGAGGATGCGTGCACAACTGCAGACGGCGACGGACATTACAAACGCAATTATAGTATAGATTATCCAACACAAAGACACAGAAATAGCCTCAACCTTTAGTCTTGTGGTTTATAAAGGTTATAACTGTAACAATGTAAAACATAAATTATACTCTTGTACATAATATACAGTTCTACAGTATGTCTATAACTGAGTTAAATAAAAAATGCTTTGTTAAATTAGGTTATGTACACATAAATTTGTTTAAAATAATATGTGTCAGTATATGTTCTTGTTATTCTTAGTGTTTCTAGATTTTCACCAAGTGTTTTCAAGGTTGCATAGGTAGTTCACTTTAGAGAATGAAGAGCTGGATCCCTTCCCCACTCATTACACCTTAACTCATTGCTGAAAAAAAAGCTAGAAGAAGATGTTAAGGTTTCTCCTATACTTTACTCTTTCCACTTCATGATCATGAATTATTCAAGGCCATCAAAATCACCCCCACTGGGTTAAATATCTTAGTCTGACCAATTAAAAAATGGCTAATGAACCATGAACAGTAATAATCTTTTTACTGGTGAAGCCCAAGGCTTTCATCTTGCCATTTTACATTTCCTACAAGAAAATCCTAGAAATATTTATTATAAAATTGTCATGAGCTTGGGAAGAAAAAAATATATTTTATTTTATGTAATGTTTGTAATACATATAATATAAGATTGTAGTTTAAAATTGCTGCATATTCATCAAATATTTTTAAAAGTTTTAATTAGCACTTCTTACAGAAAAGGGTTGTCCAACCTGTTTAGATAAAGGGTTACTTTGGATTTTTTTTTCTTAAGGGCTAAGTAAATATATTGAAACACCTACATATATACATTGACCCATAAACTTTCAAATTATATTGAAAGGCAAAGGCAAAACAGTAATCAAGTTACAGAGAATGAGCTCTCAGTGTGTTGAAAATGGACACTCTCTCAGTTCAACTTCCTTTTTCCATCCAACAATTGTCTTCCCCAGATCCCACAGCTGATGGGGTTCACAAGATTCACCCCTAGTTTTAAAAGTTTTAAGCGCTCCTTAAAGACTCTACTGTTCAAGGATGCATACAATATAGGTTAACACCTTGGCGACCGAGGACATGTCAGGCACGTCCTACATTGGAACGTCCTCTGGGGAAGCATTAAAATTATTTGTGCCATAATTGCACAAGCTGTTTGTAAATAATTTCAGTGAGAAACCTAAAGTTTGTGAAAAAGTTTGTGAAAAAGTGAACAATTTTTTTATTTCATTGCATTTGGCGGTGAGATGGTGGCATGAAATATACCAAAATGGGCTTAGATCAATACTTTCGGTTGTCTACTAAAAAAATATATATTCATGTGAAGGGTTATTCAGGAATTCCTGATAGATATCAGTGTTGCAATGTAACTATCGCTAATTTTGAAAAAAAAAAAATGGTTTGGAAATAGCAAAGTACTACTTGTACTTATTGCCCTATAACTTGCAAAAAAAGCAAAGCATATGTAAACATTGGGTATTTCTAAACTCAGGACAAAAGTTAGAAACTATTTAGCATGGCTGTTTTTGGTGGTTGTAGATGTATTACAGATTTTGGGGGTCAAAGTTAGAAAAAGTGTGTTTTTTTCCATTTTTTCATCATACTTTATATATTTTTTATAGTAAATTATAAGATATGATGAAAATAATGGTATCTTTAGAAAGTCCATTTAATTGCGAGAAAAACGGTATATAATATGTGTGGGTTAAGTAAATGAGTAAGAGGAAAATTACAGCTAAACACAAACACCACAGAAATGTAAAAATAGCCCTGGTCCAAAACGGTAAGAAAATTGAAAAGTGCTGTGGTCACTAAGGGGTTAAAAGTTCACCTGCTGCAATTCAATTTTGAACACTACAACAGCCGGCTGTTTTATTACCCATTCAGAGTGATTTCCTCTGCTGTATACATTGTATCCAAAATATAACCTATTATAAGTCTTCGTATCTATAGAGGAATTGCCTCACATTAACACACAATTCAGATGGTATGTTTCACGTTTTTAAACTAGTATGATTGTATAGTGATCCAATAAAGATAAGGTATGAATGGATATTCAGTGAATTTATCTTTATTATGAACTTCAGTTCTATTTGAATCTTTCTTTATCTAAATCAGGGGTAAGCACTTCCTTTTTTTCTTACACACTCTGTAACTCATCTACCTGTGAGTCTTCTTAGTGCAGTGTTACCCCCTACAGGTGCTTCTAATCTGATTTAGTTTACAATATTAAGTGTTTCTAGGTAAAAAATACACCAGTACAACCTTATCCACTTCTCCTTTTAACAAGTTCCAGTGCCTTAAATGCTGTATGTGATATATACATAACGTTGACCTTTTAAACACAATTTGGCGCAAAAATATTCAAAAAACGATAACGGGCTCCCCTACTGGTAATTACAACATATAACATCTTACCAAGCATATAAAACAATTAAAATACAATATGTGAACCTTAGACTATATGGCAGAAAAGAACTTGATACTTAATATTTATAGAGAGGTTACTTAATGACTATATTGAAATCATGTAGCTGTCTCAAACAACACTAACTTCCATTTATAACCCCTATGTAAATATTCATATACTGAATTTATATATGTACTGTATCATTGATTAAACACATAGGCAAAATAAGAGAAGGAGCTCTTATATATTTTATGTTATGTAATTAGAGTTAACTATACTCATTCTAGCTACAATAATACCATGTCCCTGTTCTAAAAAATGCCTACACAATAGGGCTTCCAGATTTTTTCTTCTCATGTTAGAGCGGTGATGACTCATCCGCTCCCTAACCTTTTGGGTAGTTTCTCCTAAATAAAAAAGAGAACAAGGGCATTTTATCAGATATATTACATATGAGCTATCACAGGAAAATAATTAATATTATATCTTTTCCCACTATATGGATGGTGAAAATTGGGACCTTTAATGATGGAACTGCAATTCATGCAGCCCAAACAAGGGTAACTGCCATTTCTTTTGGTTGCTATGAGGGTTTGTTGATTTCCCTTAGTGGGGCCTATATCAGTTTTGACCAAATGGTCACGTATGTTTCTGACCCTCCTATAGGCCATTAGAGGAGGTTCCTTAAGTAGCTTGATGTGTTGATTGCAATCTCTAAGAACATGCCAGTTCTTCCTTATCACTTTGGTGATAGTGTTACTATGGGGACTATATTGTGAAACAAAAACCAACCTGTCGTCTTTATTCTTTCTGTCCTCCTTGGGTATGGGATTTTTTATCTCTTTAAGTTTTTCATTGATGAGACTAAGTGGATAACCTCTCTCTAGAAATTTTGTAGTCATCTCTTTGAGTCTTAGATTGTTATCTGTTTCATCACTAACTATTCTTTGTACCCTGAGTAACTGACTCTTGGGTAGTGAATCTACAAGTCTTTTTTGATGAAAACTGTCATATTTCAAGAGAGTGTTCTTGTCTGTTTCTTTATAAAACAGATCAAATTTTAGTGTATTTACACCCTTAGACACTCTAGTGTCTAAAAAGGTGACAGAGTCTTCACTGTGTGAAAGGGTGAACTGTAAGCCTCTGACCATTGAATTCAGCTCATTGACAAACTGTTCCAGGGTTCCAATGCTGCCCCACCACACGACAAACACATCAACAATGTAGCGCCACCACAACGATCCGTACATCTTGAACAAATTGTTCTCATACACTATTTGTTCCTCAAATTCATTCATGTAGAGGTTGGCGTAAGATGGGGCAACACTGGAACCCATGGAAGTACCCTTTACCTGTATGAACTATTCCTCCTGAAAAAGGAAGAAATTCCAATATAAGATGAGACCTTTCAATAAAATGACATTGTGCTCGTATGTAAAGACTCGTATGTAACGATATAAAAAAGCTGAGTCGCAAAAACAATTGTAAATATAACCTCTTAAAAAAACAACTTGACTGTATCAGAAATTTAGAATCCAATGAAGAACTAGTGATTAAACCTGCTGACAAGGGAGGAGGGTTTTTAATTATGGACAAGGTTAATTATGTCCAAGAATCATTAAGAATTCTACAAGACAACACCACATACAAATGCTTGGCTAGCGACCCTACAGTAACATATAAGAAAGATCTAGATAGGCTATTATCAGAAGCCAAAGATGAAGGTATCCTTAATTCTAAGGAATTCAACTACCTTAGCATTCAGTTTCCTAAAATACCTGTCTTTTACCAGCTGCCCAAAATACACAAAAATCTAAAAAAATCCACCTGGCAGACCAATTATTTCAGGCATTGATTCCTTGACCAGTCATCTATCTGCATATATTGACATACATTTACAATTGCATGTAAAATCCTTGCCATCTTTCCTCAAAGATTCGACTAAGGTACTAAATATTCTAAATAAAATCACTTGGAATAAAGAGTTCATCTGGGTGACTTGTGACGTAACGTCACTTTACACCTGTATTCCTCACTCTGAAGGTTTAAAAGCCGTTGAGTACTACCTAGACAAAGACCCTAATATGCCTCCGCCACAGAAAGAGTTCATACTCGATGGAATCAACTATATTCTTACCCATAATTATTTTAATTTTAATGGGAAATTTTACAATCAAAAGTGTGGCATCGCTATGGGGACCAAGTTCGCACCTAGCTATACGAATCTTTATATGGGCAGATGGGAATCCATATTCTGGGATTCCTGTCCAGCTAGTGCAGACTTGGTCCTCTATCGGAGATACATTGATGATATTTTAATTATATGGAAGGGCAGTCTAGATGATTTAAAGCGCACTCTAGATGTGATGAATAAAAATACAGTTAATCTAAAATTCACATATCAATATTCCAAATACGAAATAAACTTTCTTGATCTCAAGTTAGACTCACATGAATGAGTCATTAATACCTCTACTTTTTTCAAGACAGTTGACAGCAACAACTACCTTCATCAAAAAAGCTTTCACCACAAAAACTGGATAAAAAACATACCTAAGGGTCAACTTTTGAGAGTCAAGAAAAATTGTTCCCAATCAGAACAATGGGACATACAGTCCAAAATACTTATGAAATGTTTTAAAGAAAGAGGTTATAACACAAATGTGGTAAATACAGTGGATATTTGAACTTGATAGCATATATCCCAAAGGCCTTAATGCTGATTTTGAAATTGCTCATTTACTATAGACTTTTCTTTCTGAACATCATTTACATTCACCAATTTATTATTTATTATTTACTATTTACTTTTTATATTTATTACATTTGTCATTACTTTTTGTTTTAGCTTATCAGTTGGCTATTACTCTACTACATAGCCATATTTCTTGTAAACTTATATTTATGGCTCCATTGGTTATCTATTTGATATGTACCTATATTATTTTATATGCTTTTTATTGTTAATATGTTTTTGCATTTATCATACTCCTTTATCTATTTTATACCATGTGTTTTAATATGTTAGGTAAAGTACCATCTTTATATGTAATTTGTTCACTTCCCCACTCCTCGAATGTGTCTCACCGTATCTTGGGCTGTTTATGTATAATATATATATATATATATTTATTTTTTTTACATTTTATTTGTATAATTTTTTTATTTTTATTTATTTGTATAATTTCTTTTATAATTCTGCAATAGACATCTTTTATAATAACCAATCTGCATTGTTTTAATTACATTATTTGTTTTTGTTCATACAATGTTAAGTCTATATAATGTCTTGTTTATATTTTTATAAATACCCGATGTATATAGACTAGTAAGATCTTCTATAAGGCCAATTTTATGTAACAACTTTATGTATTTATTTTAAACGATTCCACTCTAGTGATTTTAAATATATCCAGTCATTTATATGTATTGTATATATTCCTTTTGTACAATATGCATTTAACTATATTCAGCATAAGCTGTCATAGGTCTACTATTTCGTAATTCACTTTTATATACATTATATAATTCACTGTAGCTGCCTAATTTCAACGTATATTCCAAAGACATATTATTTACAACTCTTTTAGATCAACAAAATTGCAATTCATTATTGCAATTTTGTTATTAAGGTTCACCGCCGTTCGCCCCCCCTTATTTTAACATCAACCATTAATCTCTTTGTAAACCATAACAAAGATAGTATAAATGTTATTAGTGGTATATTTTCCAGTTCCAAATATATATATGCCCATTCCCAAAATGGCCGAAATAGATCTCTCAATGTAGCGCCGAACTATATCAATAGCGTTAATCATACTAAAGACACAAAGCAATAGGAATTACGAGACAGTTTTTTCAATAATTAGGACATATATTTGTTAATCAAACAAAGGTTTTTAATTTTTGAATGTATAAATATGAGATAGATTTTGATTCGCTCTCAAAATACACCTCCCTTCACTGATAGGCTAAGCAGCCTTTAAATAGCTTGTATTGTCCCAGCTGGTATAGTCTTGATAAAGGCCTCGTAGTAGGCTGAAACGCATTGACCCTCCGCATCTATCCGACATACGAGCCCGAGTGATTCTTTTGTTAACAGTGAGCACATTACCTCTAGGAGCCATCTTTTTAAAACTGTTTGTATAGTAGTTTTTTTTTCTTTCCCACACAGGTTTTTCTCTATCAGGAATTGCTTAGAGCCGACGCCTGGTCTCCGTCTGGATTCACCCTAAAGAACCGGATATCTACCTGAACGTTCTGGAATCTAATTTCACCTAAATACTTTGAGTTCACTATCACCTGGAAATAACTGTGACTATCTTTTTGAAATATTTTTTCCTCCTTTTTTTCAGTACTGTATTTTTATCAGATTGGCCAAATCTGTTTTCTGTGCTTATTTTTTCTGATTTTGTCATCTGGTTCTCAGCTAGCTGTTGGTCGCTTATCTGTTTTTACTGGTTGCTAATTTGTTTTTATTTGTCGCATTATACAACTTATTAATTGTTATATAATAAATGTAAATTTCTAATTGTATTAACTAGAATTTATTTTTCACTCTAATATCCGTTTATTTTTTCAAATTGTATATACAAATGTATATCCCTTTGAGCACAATATATTTTCATTGGATATATCACGCTACTTAGTTTCACCCAATACTTTATCACTACACGGAATTAGCATATAGTTTATGAGAGATAGTCTTTTTTTTCCTACAGACCTTTTCTCATCAGTATACTGATATTTTTTCGCATTTGAACCCAATTCCTTTTCTTACCCATTGTTGTATCATTCACACCCTCATTATATCCTTTTGTTATTCAATAGATTATTTGATGCACAGTCTATTTGGATTTTACACTATATATATGAATTAAATAATCTTTATGTTACACCATTGATAACCTCCACCGTTCTATATACTATACACTTAAAGGGACACTGTACCCAAAATGTTAATTTCGTGATTCAGATTGAGCATGAAATTTTATGCAAATTTCAATTTTACTCCTATTATCAAATTTTCTTCATTCTCTTGGTATCTTTATTTGAAATGCAAGAATGTAAGTTTAGATGCTGGCCCATTTTTGGTGAACAACCTGGGTTGTCCTTGCTGATTGGTGGATAAATTCATCCACCAATAAAAAAGTGCTGTCCAGAGTACTAAAAACAAATAAAAGCTTAGATGCCTTCTTTTTCAAAAAATGATAGCAAGAGAACGACGAACAATTTATAATAGGAGTAAATTAGAAAGTTGCTTCAAATTGCATGTTCTTTCTGAATTAAAAATGAACAAATTTGGGTTCAGTGTTCCTTTAAACATCACCTTATCACAGGTTATACACTATTATATATACATTAACATCTATTTTTATCTTTAAAGATACTCCATATAATATATATCTCTCACTTTATTACACACAACACCCTTTTTCTTCAGAATTATTCTTATTTCATCCTTCCATTAGGTTGTGATATATATATATATATATATATATATATATATATATATATATATTCTAATTACTTTTCACCTGTCTTGTTAGTGATACAAACAGCAAGTGTGACATCGTTATTTAGTGTGTCTTTTTTCTATCATTCCTATTTCCTCAGTATACTTAAGCCTCCCCTGGGGCACTCCTTCAGAATATCATATTTTCTCGTATACCCATCAGTACAATTTTGTTAGGCGATTGTCCAAACAGAAGTGAGCTTGTATAAATTTCCATAACCTTGGCGCTGTCCCCCTATTCCTGTATTAATATTTCATCCAAAAAGACTTGTAGATTCACTACCCAAGAGTCAGTTACTCAGGGTATATCTGATAAAATGCCCTTATTCTCTTTTTTATTTAGGAGAAACTACCCAAAAGGTTAGGGAGCGGATGAGTCATCACCGCTCTCACATAAGAAGAAAAAATCTGGAAGCCCCATTGTCTAGGCATTTTTTAGAACAGGGACATGGTATTAGCCAATTGAGGTGGCAAATCATTGAGCAAATTAAAGTACCCAGGAATGGCAGGGACAGAGAAAAGCTGTTAAAGCAAAAAGAAATGTGGTGGATCCACAAATTAGAGACCCTCAATCCTAAGAGACTAAATAGAGATTTTGATCTTTCCTGCTTTTTGTAATTGTAGCTAGAATGAGTATAGTTAACTCTAATTACATAACATAAAATGTTTATGTCTTATTTTGCCTATGTGTTTAAGCAATGATGCAGTACATATATAAATTCAGTATATGAATATTTACATAGGGGTTATAAATGGGAGTTAGTGTTGTTTGAGACGGCTACATGATTTCAATATAGCCATTAAGTAACCTCTCTATAAATATTAAGTATCAAGTTCTTTTCTGCCATATAGTCTAAGGTTCACATATTGTATTTTAATTGTTTTATATGCTTGGTAAGATGCTATATGTTGTAATTACCAGTAGGGGAGCCCGTTATAATTTTTTTAATAGTTTTGCACCAAATTGTGTTTTAAAGATCAACGTTTTTACATGAAAAAGCATTATTGCGAAACGTACGTCGGAAACATCATCTCCTTACTGCGTCTACTCAATTATCTGCACACCTAAGGGAAGAGCAACCTACGCTGGTCACAAAGTGGATGGTGTTGCGGTTAAGCTTCTGCTTCCCTACCCACTGACTTACAGCACTGGGCTTCGCTCATTAGAGCAATATTAGATACTTTGTTGCTTTATTCTCCTGTGTATGGTGTATAAGCAGTTCTTGTGACGCTTTTTATATATGTTTTAAATAAATCTTTTTTATCCTATTATCCTGTAAAAGTAACAGTTTACCCACCAGTATAAAGTGGGTGTGCGCATTTTCCTGAGCTTGGCTATAAGCTCCAACCCATGTGAGTAACCATTTGCACACAAGTGATTTTATCTACTGAATAGTGATACAGAGTTACACTATGTGGTACATTTTTGTTTCCTTTTTATGAGGATGAAATAAGAAACATCGGAAGACCGGAGATCCTAAGGAAGATTATATATATCCTTATATGAACTTTTTGCACTTTATTTACTATTTTCTATCACATTTATTTCACTTGTTATTCATTTTGTAAATTTCCATAACCTTGGCGCTGTCCCCCAATTTCTGTATTAATATTTCATCCAAAAAGACTTGTAGATTCACTACCCAAGAGTTTAAAAGATCAACGTTATGCATATATCACACACAGCATGATTAAGGGGTGATTCCCCAAAACGTCGCTTTCTTAATGTGTTTCCAATAAAAGTTTTTTAACTTATCGATGGTGCTGGTGACTCTCCATACTTCTAGATTGTTTATTGGGGTTTGAGCAGTATACCCCTGTCACACACGCACTTTATTTCACAGATGTGCTGATCTCCTCTGGATTTTGGACCTTAAAGACAGTCTGCCATGCGGCTGTGAAGTTCCGGTCTGCTTTGATTAGCACCCATACAGGTGCTTCACGTCTTGTAAGTATTCTGTACACAATTAGATTACTATTAGTTAAAGGGACATTAAACACTTTGAGATGGTAATATAAAATGATAAATTGTATATATAAAACAACTCTGCAATATACTTTCATTATTTATTTTGTCCTCTTTGCCTGTAATTCCATTCTGAAACTGTGAGCTTTTCAGTTCCTGTTAGAAATGGAAGTGAAGAACACTGTTAAATCCAGCACAACCATTGGCTGCACACTATAATGACCTATGTATAACTGTCCCTAATTGGCCACAGCAGAGAAGGTAACACAAGTTACAACATGGCAGCTCCCAGTGTTTTATAGACACTAAAACTTTACACTTATTTTGTCACTTTTTAAACAACTAATGAAACTTTAAAAAATACATCTACATGTTAGTCATGGACTAATCTTTTCTTTGAATGCATCATTCTATATAGCATGCATTTAGTGTTTAATGTCCCTTTAATTGTTGTGCTGGGCCATGTGGGTGTTTTTTTGCACTTTCCCCATGTAGGAAATTGTGAGTGCTCTACCAGTTGATGCCTACAGCAGCCACTGTCAGTTTGGACTACTGAGAAGCTCCAGCCTGTGTCTACTGCACTGGAGAAGTGCGCCTCATTTGTGAGTGGAATTATCCTTATTTTATACCCCATTATCATAGCTGTGCTATGCCATTTGGTGCCTTTGTGTTATTATTTCCCAGATTACCGTCATCAGAGGATTTGACCACGCTCAAGACAAAGTGCTGCCTGAGTAGAAAGTGCCACACAAAGAATTTAAAATACAGATTTGTTTTGGACTACACACCACTCCATTATCTTTGTTTCTATTTTGCTTGTGCAATGTTAAATGTATGCTGCCAATTTACCACAAGGCCGGCAGACAAGGTAAATGATAGGGAACCTTATTTACCCGGAACATGATAAATATAGCCCTATGTTAGAGACAACTTGAATGGTGTCTCTAACAATCCTTTGGGCTATTTCATTTTTTTACATTTTGTAAAATAATATTTCCTTTGCAAAATAACAGTTTATGATTCTTTGGCATTTTTTTTTAATACAATTTCCTAGTCCAAAATTTAGTAAAAGAAAATCTACTGTACAATTCAATAATCTTTTTATGCAAAAATAAGAAAAAATCTAGATTTAAATATCAGCATTTCATATAAATGATCAACAAAATGCTATATTAATATTTATTGGCATACTTTACTATAAAATATCAACACTTTTTTTATTGAAAAAAGAATATGACATTTTAAACATATTTTTCTAATTCATATGTCATTTTGGAGACATTTTTATTACTTTTGAAGTAATTGAAATTTTTAGCAAATACCCATATCCTCTGTAGCCAAATTTAATTTTTTTATACTCAGTCCTATTTATTATAGTGCATTTTATATTTTTTTCTTTATTCTCTATAATATTAGAATGGTATTAACATACTCTTTATGGAAAAACTTTGAATTTTAATAGATTTAAATATTCTGTTATATAACAAAAACTATATGTTAATCTCAGAATAGAAGTTCCCAGGCAAAGTTATAACAGCAGAGGAATTCCCAGGTTTAACTATTTAGGGCTAGATTACATGTTTCGCACAAGTGATTGCTCTAGCTTTTTCGTGATCATTTGCGCCCCCTTTCAATTGTGCTGATTTTGCAAGTGGAGTGAAATTGCGATTTCACTAGCGCAATCTTGATTTACCCTACCTCAATCTCAGAGCTGTGGTTAACTGCTTTGCGAAATTAAAAAGTTGCACAAAACAATTCAAAAATACATTACTAAGTACACTTACACTCATTAACACTTGGCTAGATTACGAGTTTTGCGTTATGAGTGAAAAAGCAGCGTTATGGCTCTTTTTCACTACCCCTGGTATTACGAGTCTTGTAGGTATAGCTGTACCGCACACCTTTTTGGCAGTAACGCAACGTAACTACCGCACCTTTCAAAAAGTCCTTTTTCAATGGGACTTCCATAGCGCCGGTATTACAAGTTTGACTGTCCAGCCAAAAAGTGAGCGGTACAGCCTATAACTACAAGATCTGTACCGCCACCTGAAAGTCAGTAGTTATGAGTTTTACGTTAGAAAGCTGTACTATAAAACTCATAACTCAAAACTAAAGTGTTACAAAGTACACTAACACCCATAAACTATATATTAACCCCTAAACCAAGGCCCTCCCGCATCGCAAACACTAATCTTTTATTAACCCCTAATCTGCCGCTCTGGACATCGCCGCCAATATAATAAAAATATTAACCCCTAAACCACCTCACTCCAGCATTGCAAACACTAGTTAAATCTTATTAACCCCTAATCTACTGTCCCCAATGTCGCCACCACTATACTAAAGTTATTAACCCTTAAACCTAACCCTAAGTCTAACCCTAACTTAACCCTAACACAGACTAACTTTAACATAATTAAAATAATTCCAAATAAAAATTACAATTAATACCTAAATTATTCCTATTTAAAACTAAATAAATATTACCCGTAAAATAAAACCTAAGCTAGCTACAATGTAACTAATAGTTACATTGTAGCTATCTTAGGTTTTATTTTTATTTTACAGCTAAGTTTGTATTTATTTTAACTAAGTAGACTAGTTAGTTAATAGTTATTAACTATTTACTAACTATCTAGTAAAAATAAATACAAATTTACCTGTAAAATAAAACCTAACCTGTCTTACAGTTAAACCTAACAATACACTAAAATTAAATAAATTAACTTAAAAAAATACATTTATCTAAATTACACAAAATAAAAAAGAAATGATCAAATATTTAAACTAATTACACCTAATCTAATAGCCCTATCAAAATAAAAAAGCCCCTCCAAAATAAAAAAAAAACCCCTAGCCTAAACTAAAATGCCAATGACCCTTAAAAGGGCCTTTTGCGGGGCATTGCCCCAAAGAAATCAGCTCTTTTACCTGTAAAAAATAAATAAAAACAACCCCCCAACAGTAAAACCCACCACCCACACAACCAACCCCCCCAATAAAAACCTGCCTAAAAAACCTAAGCTCCCTATTGCCCTGAAAAGGGCATTTGGATGTGCATTGCCCTTAAAAGGGCATTTAGCTCTTTTATGGTGCCCAAAGTCCCTAATCTAAAAATAAAATCCACCCAATAAACCCTTAAAAAAACCTAACACTAACCCCCGAAGATCCACTTACAGTTTTTCGAGACCGGACATCCATCCTCATCCAGCCGGGAGAAGTCTTCATCCAAGCGTCAGGAAGTCCTCAATGAAGCCGGGAGAAGTCTTCATCCAAGCCGCAAGAAGTCCTCAATGAAGCCGGGAGAAGTCTTCATCCAAGCCGCAAGAAGTGCTCAATGAAGCCGGGAGAAGTCTTCATCCAAGTGTCAGGAAGTGGTCCTCCAGGCGGGCAGAAGTCTTCATCCCAACGGCATCTTCTATCTTCATCCTTCCGACGCAGAGCGACTCCATCTTCAAGACATCTGGCGCAGAGCATCCTCTTCATACAGTCCCAGCCGTACACTGAAGGTTCCCTTTAAGGGTCGTCATCCAAGATGGTGTTCCTAAGAATTCCGATTGGCGGATAGAATCAGCCAATTGGAATTAAAGGGTAAAAAATCCTATTGGCTGATGCAATCAGCCAATAGGATTGAGCTTTAATCATATTGGCTGATCCAATTAGCCAATATGATTGAGCTTGCATTCTATTGGCTGTTCCAATCAGCCAATAGAATGCGAGCTCAATCCTATTGGCTGATTGGATCAGCCAATAGGATTAAAGCTCAATACTATTGGCTGATTGCATCAGCCAATAGTATTTTTTACCCTTTAATTCCGATTAACTGAGAGAATTCTATCAGCCAATTGGAATTTAAGGGACGCCATCTTGGATGACGTCCCTTTAAAGGGAACCTTCAGTTCATGGCTAGGACCGTATGAAGTGGATGCTCCGCGCCGGAGGTCTTGAAGATAGAGCCGCTCCGCGTCGGAAGGATGACGATAGAAGATGCCGTCTGGATGAAGACTTCTGCCTGTATGGAGGACGACTTCTTGCCGCTTGGATGAAGACTTCTACCGGCTTGGTCGAGGACTTCTTGCTGCTTGAATGAAGACTTCTCCCAGCTGGATGAGGATGAATGTCCGGTCTTCAAAAACTGTAAATGGATCTTTGGGGGTTAGTGTTAGTTTTTTTTTTTGTTTTTTTTTTAAATCAGCTTTATTGAATGATCAGACATCATATTACAATCATTATCACACAGTGACATATCAAAATGCACAGAGCTCCACATAATTCAAAATAACATTGTGTTGTGCGTATCTTAAAGCATTATGAACATTATGTAATAACAAGACATCCGATCATTTTTTATATCAGAAAAACTCTTAACACAAAAAGCAATTTAATCATTCCAAGCCGAGTGTTTCGGCATAACTCTGTTGTGTAAAACTAAATTGTCTGTGATCTGAGGATCTAAGTTTGCCGTATATCATAGCTGGTTGATTATTCGGCACACTCAGCCTGGTCAGGTCTTTGTAAGGAGGTTGAAGAAGTGTTAAGTGAAGGTGTATAGGGGAAGGGATGAATAAGAGGGGCATTATCAGAGGGACAAAGGTATCAGCAAAGGGGTTAAGGAGTTCAGGTCGGGGGGGGTATGCGAGGGTCAGAAAGGGGGAGGGGAAAAAAAAAAAAAAAAAAAAAAAAAGGGGGGGGGGGGGGGGGGGGGAGAAGAGGGGAGAGGTTTCCACTCTTCACGGGTTTATCTCAGTAACTCATGTAAGTCAGGTCCTGTATACTCTGCCAAATCAGCAATGGCTTATATGTCTCTGCCTTCCCAAATTAGAGTCATGTATTCATGCAGCTCTAGTTTCCCAGTTCGCAGGTAATGATACCTCTCTAGATTCAGGAGATCTCTTACCTCCCGTCTCCATTCGTCCAGGCTCGGTGCCTGAGGCGACTTCCAATGTCTCGGAATGAGACTCTTGGCCCCATTCAACATGAGGAGGAGTAAATGGCGTTTGGCTACCAAAGCCATCTTGGGGAGTTCGTGATAGATTAGGTAATTGGGGTTTGGTGGGAGGATCACCCGGAGAAGTCTGCTACTTTCT
Source organism: Bombina bombina (assembly GCF_027579735.1). Classification (NCBI taxonomy): domain Eukaryota; kingdom Metazoa; phylum Chordata; class Amphibia; order Anura; family Bombinatoridae; genus Bombina; species Bombina bombina. The sequence continues at coordinate 653,136,569 of NC_069500.1, forward strand.
CCAAGTACTGCCGTCCAAAAATGTTGTATCAGCGGGCATTGCCACCATACATGCAGTATGGATCCCTCTTCTCCACAGCCCCTCCAGCATTCCCCACCGGCGTGGGGGTATATTTTCTTCAGTCTCTGAGGGGTGAGATACCACCTGCTCAGAAACTTAAAGTGCATTTCCTGCAATCTTGCCGATACAGAGGCTCGTTTAGCTCTATCAAAGATTGTCAGCCATGTTTTGGGATCGATCTCCACTCCCAGGTCTCTCTGCCATGCAATCGTGTAAGAGGGCAGCGCTACCTCTCCTCCTTCTATTAGGAGTTTGTATAAGGTCGAGATCAAATGGCGAGGATGGATTTCTGATGTGCAGAGTGTTTCAAACAGCGTTCTCTGTTTGTTTAAAGAGTCTCTGCTCCCTAGAGTGCTGAAGTAATGTTTAAGTTGGGTGACTCGGAACCAAGAAGTGAAGAGCTCCTGATCCCAATCTGCAAGATCCCTCTGCGTTTTCAATTTCCCATTTATTAAGGCGTTAGAGACCATTGTTACGGACAGTGGATAACTTGAGCCCGTGGAATAAGCTCTGTTGGCAATGCCATTATCCGGGTTTTCTCGAACGGGTATTAGTGGGGAAGCTATGGAGGAGATATGACTCCCCGTCTTGAGTGCTCTATCCCAGATTTGCAAAACATCTCTAATCAGGGGGTAGTGTGCTATTTGGTCCGGGCGGGAGCCAGGACTAATCCAAGCCAGCGCTCCCACGTTCCCCCTCTGCAGGATCTCCCTGTCAAGGGCTATCCACGCCTTGTCTGCCGATCCCCGGCACCATTCAACTATGCGCTGCAAAGAGATTGCTGTAAAATACTCACTCAGGTGGGGAACTCCTGCCCCTCCTCTGTTCCTGGGGAGGTACATTGTCCTTTTTTGTATTCTCGGTCTCCGTCCCATCCAGACATATGTCTCCATTGCCACTTGTATTTGGTGAATTAAATGACCTGCGGAAGCTAGGGGGACTGCTTGCATGACATATAGGACTCTGGGCAGGATATTCATTTTAACGACATGAATCCTGCCCATCCAGGAGATGGTTTTGTTCTCCCACAGCTTAACGTCTCTCTGAATATCGTCTCTGATAGCTTTATAGTTCACATCGACTATATCTGAAATTGATGGTGTTAAGGTAATGCCCAAATATTTCAAATGTTTGGATGCTACTTTTAAGGGGCAACCGAAGCTCTGGCTTAGGAAAGCTTCTTGTGGCATTGATATATTCAAGATTTCGGACTTAGAAAGGTTAAGTGAGAAATCCGAAACCCTGCCGAACACCTCAAATTCCCCCAGTGCAGATTGCAGGGACCGAGAGTTGTCTGCCAATGTCAACAGAACATCATCGGCATACATTGCCAGCTTATGCTCCAGTCCTCCTGTTTGTATGCCTCTGATATTAGGGTTGGCTCGGATGTGGCTTGCCAGAACCTCCATAACAAGTGCAAAGAGCAGAGGTGAAAGTGGGCACCCCTGTCTCGTGCCGTTAGTAATGGGAAAGGGCTCTGAGAACAAGCCGTTCACCCGGACTCTGGCGTTAGGTTTGGAATACAGGGAGAGGACTAAATTTATAAAATCTGTCCCCATGCCCATTTTTCTCATGGTATGCTGCATGAAGGTCCAATTTACCCGATCAAGGGCTTTTTCCGCATCCGTTGATACAAGTACCAACGGTGCGGAGTCAGCCTGAGCATGTGAGATCAGTTGGATGACTCTGAGAATATTGTCACGTGCCTCACGGGCTGGGATGAATCCCGCCTGATCAGTACTTACTAGCTGTGGGAGGAGTTTCTTAAGGCGATTCGCTAATACCTTGGCCAAGATTTTAATGTCGCAGTTAAGCAGAGAAATGGGTCTGTAACTGCTAGGGTGATTCTCTGGTTTACCCGGTTTCGGGATTACTGAGATAAATGCCTCAAGCATTGAGTGTGGCAATTCTGGTGTTTCAGATAACTGGTTGAATAGGCGGAGCATGCGAGGGACTAAAAGACCCGCAAATTTCTTATAGTAACGTGTCCCAAATCCATCGGGGCCAGGACTTTTGCCTACTGGGAGGTCTTTAATGGCCGATAGGAGCTCCTCGCAGGTAAGGGGAGAATCAAGAGCTTCTGCTTCTTCCCTTGATAGACATGGGAGTTCTGCCTTCGAGATGTAATCTAGGATTTCCCGTGTAGGGGTCTGCTCATCCTCTAGGGCACCCTGTCCGGCGACACAATCACGTATATTATATAAAGACTTGTAATATTGTCCGAAGATATTAGCAATAGATTGCCCGTCATTGTGTTTCTCGCCCTGTTTGTCGACCATCTCATAAACATAGGAGCGCAGTCTCTTCCTAGCCAGTGCCCGGGCCAAAAGCTTACCCGCTTTATTACTATGCTCAAAGAACTGTTGGCGCAGAGTAAGTGCTTTCCTATGCTGTTCTTTCTGTAGATGATTCAGCAGGGCTGATCTAGCTTCAGACAAGCTTTCTTGCCTTTCCCGGTTGTGTGGTTGCTCCTTGTGAGCCAATTCCGTTTGGCTCACTTGAGCTAGGAGGGCATTATAGGTGTCTCTTTTTGCTCTGCGCAACATTGCGCTGTGTCTCATCAGTATACCTCTGACAACACACTTGTGTGCCTCCCATACTACTGAGTCTGCCAAAGTCTCATCTACGTTGAAACGAAAGTATTCGTTAATCCCATCTTGTAGTTTTTGCATTAGAGATTTGTCATCCAATAGGTTTTCGTCCAATCTCCAAAGATATGGTATTATCGGGGTATTGGGCCAGTCTATTGTACATCTGACAGGTGCATGATCTGACCACGTTATTGGATTGATACAACAATCCGTCGTGACTGTAAGTCCCGCGGAGTCAGTGAGGAGGTAATCTATCCTCGTGTATTTTTTGTGAGGGAACGAGTAAAAAGTATAATTCCTCTCTTTCGGGTGTAGGGTCCGCCAGATGTCATGCAGAACCATATCCCTTAATGATCGTGTCAGGTGCTTAACTACTCTGCTCGGGGCACTAGAAAGACCGTCCGAGGTATCCATGGTTGGGTCTAGGGAGACATTAAAGTCTCCTCCCACATAAAGTATCCCTTTCTGTATTTCAAGGATCTTAAGCACAATTTTCTTAAAGAATAAGTCTTGGGCAGTGTTTGGGAAGTAGAGGTTAACCAGAGTCATATGTCTACCATATAACGTACCTACTAAAATTAAGTACCTTCCATTGGGGTCTTTTAATTCTTGTTCGGTCTGGAATGGTGTGGAGTGGCGAAACAAGATCCCCACTCCGTTCTTTTTGGAAGGTCCAGATGCGAAGTGTGCGGTCGGGTAGTGTCTATTGAACCATTTAGGTTCTCTGGTCTTAGCGAAGTGTGTTTCTTGAATGAAAATCACATCTCCTCCCTGCCTATTAAGGTATTTTCTCTGGGCTATTTAAGCCCTTGACATTGATAGTAACAAGATCTAAGGTATGTATCCTGGCCTGTGAATGCATATTGAGCTAAGGAGCGGATGGGGGGGGAAGAGGAAAAAAAAAAAAAAAAAAAAAAAAAAAAGGGGGGGGGAAAGGGGGGAGGGTAAGGAGGTAGGAAGGGGATAGGGTGGAGGTTGTTAAGATAAATGAACTATTGAGGTCGTCAGGGAAGGAGAAAGAGGTGACAGTGGGAAAGGGAGTGAGTCTTAAAAAGGTGTTTAGTAGAGGGTTGGAGGGGAGATTGTCTGGTAGATAAAGTAGCGATCCAAGGTCGCTGTTCCTAGTTTCTAGGGGTGGATGGTGGTAGGGAAAGAGAAAAAGGAAAAGGGGAACAATCTGTAAAACAAGAGTAGTTAAATAGCAGGAGGTATTAGCCCCAGAACATCTATACAGATTATAATTATGGTGATAAACTTTGTAGGTGAAATAACCCTAAATTATCTAAAAAGTAATCGTCAGAACGTGTGTATGAACCAATTGCGGATAATTTATTTTTAACTAAAACGAGGTGAAGGGAACCTAAGTTATAGTCCCCACTGTCTGTCCTTTAATAAGGGTTGAGAAATGGACGTTCAAATCCCAGCTCCACTTCGCAGAGTGTTGGGGGTACACTTGAGTGTTCAAATATGATATCTATGCATGTATACATTTTAAATTTTTTTTTTTTTTTTTTTTTTGGCTCCTACCCCCCCCCCTTTTCTTTTAATATATTGAGATGTGTTATTGGGAGCTTAAACTGTGAATAAAACATGGCTTCTCATAGGCTCAGTTCCTTTTAGTGTAAATAGTTAATTAATCAGTGGCTATTTCTTTGATAACAGAAAATAAATGCTTTGTGAATCGTTACTGTAAATATGTTGGTTATGACAGATTAGTTGCAATAAAAACAATCTACTGAAGCAAAAACATCCAAACTATCACAATGTTGGAGGAAAGGTGTAAGAACAGCTCCAGGGCTGGGCCCTTTGTACAGTCCAAGCATCAGTCCGTCCCACCCGTAGCTGCCTTGTCTTATTAGAGAAAATCACATAATTCCTTGTGCTTAGGTACATGAGCCAAGGGTCAGTAAGTTAAGGGAAGAATATGAATACATTCAGATATAACTTTTATGTATATGCATACATACATATCTAAGATTTTTTTTTTTTTTTTTTTTTTTAATTATATTGAACTACTGTGATTGAAACCAGTAACATAGCAGATACCTAATTTCCTTCAGCGTAGTCAACCAGTTATCCTGTTATTGTGTCTAAAGTAACAGAAAATAATTGCACTATATCACTATCACTATAAACGTGTTGGCAATGACAAGTTAGTGATAATATAAACAAACATCATAAACCAAAACATCCCATTTGTCCCAGTGTTCAAGAGATTGCGAGTACAGCTACAGGACAGGGTTCTTTTTACAGTCCAAATATCAGTCCGTCCCGCCTGTAGCTGCCCCCTCATATTAGAGAAAATGACATTACTCCCTGTACACAGATTAAATAAGCTAAGGGCAATTAAGCTAATAGGGGAATGTGACACTTCCATGATGCAATAAAGGGGTGGAAGGTGTTTTACTTATCTGTCTGGAAGTCTAGCTGGGTTGTAGTTTCAAGTGGAGGAAGTTTCCCATTTCTGGGGTCTTTCAGGTGGTGCATAGTATGACAGTGGGTCAGGTCCCTTTGTGGTAGGAATCCAGATTGAAATCAGTGGCCATCCACACCTCGAGCCATCCCCGGTCCAGGATGTGCACGAGCAGCTGCTCCTCCCGGAGGTCTAATCTGCAGGCCGAATGCCTGATTGAAGGCGCTAAGGTCATCCAGCGACCTGAAGATGGCAGAGGTGCCTTCTTTAGATGCTATTATGCATGTGGGAAAGCCCCATCTGTACTGGATTTGCTGCTCCTTGAGGATGGAAGTAATATAGCGTAAGTCTCGCCTCTTTTGCAGTGTAGCAGGACATAAATCTGTATAAATTTGAATCTCTGTGCCCTCAAATATTAGGGGGTGTTTGTTCCTGGAATGCCTTAGAATGTCTTCTTTGTCCTTGTATGAGAGTAATTTAATAATGATATCCCTAGGAGGGGCTCTGGCTGGTGGCTTGGGTCTGAGCGCCCTGTGTGCTCTTTCAACTGGGATCTCAGCTGCATTAGGAGTGTTTTTCAGAAATTTAAACAGTTCTTGTATATATTGATTTAAGTCAGGCGGATTAACTGTCTCAGGTACTCCACGGAGCCTCAGGTTATTACGCCTGCTCCTGTTTTCTAAATCCTCTATTCTGTCTGTGAGGCTTTGTACTGTTGTATCTTGAGACTGTATACTACTAGCTTGTTGTTGCAGGTCAGATCTGAGTTCTTCCTGTACTTCCTCCATTTGTGTGACCCTGTGATCCACTGCAGCTATATCTTTTTTCAGTTCCCCAAATAACATTTTCACATCCATCATTGCTTCTTTAATGTCATTTTTGGAAGATAGGTGCCTAATATCTTCTTTGGTAACATAACTAGAGAAAATGTGGTCTGCGCTGGAAGTTTGTACAGCTGCAGTCTGTTTGCTGGATTCAGTGGCCTCCCTTGTGGTATTTATTTGGGTATCAGCTGCAATAAGGTAGTTCTCCAAACTAGAGGACTGAGAGCCCTTAGTTGATTTTGCAAGTCGTTTCTGGGACATACTGATAATAGGAAGGTAACCTCACTATACTCCTGATTGCCTAATAAGCTTCTTGTGTGAGAGAGGCAGGCCTCGTGGGTAATATATTATTCTTTATTATCTTCTTCCCCCACTCTAGGAGCCTATTCTTTCAGTGAGGGAATAATGCAGCCCTGCAGTTAGGAATTTTGTCACCCTGAGGTCTAATGCAGTTAACACACATTAGCTGTCCCACTCCTCCTGGGCCCTGTTATTATTTGGTGTTCTCACCTGCTCTGCGTTGGTGCGGTTCCACCGGGACAGGGCAGATCTTCAAAATGCACTTCCAGGGCCTCCAATCTCTCTGTCGCACTTGGTTGATGTTCAGGCTGTTTCTCCAAGCCTCTCTGTGTTTTAACCGGTCTCTGGGTTAGTGTGCGTGTGGCTAGGGAAGGGCCGCCGCACCACGCAGTGAGCCGTAGCGTAGCAGGCCTGTGTTGTATGCCGGTGTGATGTTCCCGGCACAAGGCGACCTCCGGTAAGATGCAAGAGAGTCCCTGGTTCCGGGCGATATATGCCCGCGGGTAGGCAGCAGTGCAGTCACGTCGCGGTAAAACTCCGCGCACCAGGCCTCACAGTTTGTCTTCACCCAGGGGGGGTCTTTCTGATAGTAAGCGGTCTTCTCTTTCAAATATTAGTTTCCGCTTGGGTTCAGGATTCGTTGTGTAGCAGAATTGGGGTTCTGACAGGTTTTGGGTTATTCAGGCTTTTCACATAGATGCACTGGGGCTTCAGAGCTAACTTAGCAAGCGGCCATCTACATGTGCGGCCAAGCTCCGCCCCCCTAGTGTTAGTTTTTTTAAGGGTTTATTGGGTGTTTTTTTTTTTAGATTAGGGACTTTGGGCACCATAAAAGAGCTAAATGCCCTGTTAAGGGCAATGCCCATCTCAATGCCCTTTTCAGGGTAATGGGGAGCTTAGGTTTTTTTGGGTAGGTTTTTATTTGGAGGGGTTGGTTGTATGGGTGGTGGGTTTTACTGTTGGGGGGTTGTTTTTATTTATTTTTTACAGGTAAAAGAGCTGATTTCTTTGGGGCAATGCCCGCAAAAGGCCCTTTTAAGGGCAATTGGCAGTTTAGTGTAGGCTATGTTTATTTTTATTTTGATAGGGCTATTAGATTAGGTGTAATTAGTTTAAATATTTGATCATTTCTTTTTTATTTTGTGTAATTTAGTGTTTATTATTTTTTGTAATTTAGATAAATGTATTTTTTTAATTTAATTTATTTAATTTTAGTGTAATGTTAGGTTTAACTGTAAGACAGGTTAGGTTTTATTTTACAGGTAAATTTGTATTTATTTTTACTAGGTAGTTAGTAAATGGTTAATAACTATTTACTAACTAGTTTACCTAGTTAAAGTGAAGGTCCATTTTGATTAATTAGTGTCCGGTTTTTAATAAACCTATTTAAAACAAGGGCACTTTAAGGGTACCAAATATTTGCTACAAAAGATTCAGCTTAACTGAATTTTTCTTGACTGCACATGTCTAATTTTTATTAATGGAATCTTTGAAACTTAAACTCTGCTTTACCCTCAACCCTGGACTCAATTCCAAAACATTTGAATTTGTATCTAAGCACATCATATAGCAGAGATTTTCCCCCCTTTTTTTAACTGTATGTCATTAAATCATTATATCATACTTCCAATCAGCTGGTGCTGCCTAATTGATGGGAAGTCAAGATTTCATGTTCCACCTTTACCTATTGCTTATGATCTTCTTCCAATGAACACCAATCTATGATTTTGGAAATGAAGATTGCATTGACATACTCTTGAAAGTTAGGAAATCCTAGACCTCCTTAAGTTGAAAAAAGGAAGAGATTGGATTTAGTTATATGTGGAGGATTCACTTATCAAATATGATTTAGGTAAGGGAATAGGGACTTTTTGGTAAATATATACAATTTTTGGTAGATGTGTCATCTTAACCATGAAATATGCTTTATTGTTGATTTGTACATGAAGTCATTTAATAAAGATGTATAGTTTAATTGATACAGCATTTCTAAGTCTGGTGTCAGCTGGATCCAAAGATATTTAAGGGATCTAATTTTAAAAGTAAAAGGATTATTGTCTTTCATCATCAACATGTCAGACTCTGGAATGCAAAGATATTTTGATAATATTTGAAAAGTTGGAAATGGATCCATACTCCTCCAATACAGAGCGTGCCACAGAGAGAGACCCTGAGGCGGATATAATAGTCATCAGAAGATCGTCATAAGTTTTTTTTATGCATTGAGAGTTCTGTAGTTTGGAGTCTAAGATCTCCATAGACAAGATAAAAAGCAAGGGAGGCAAAAGGAAACCCTCTCTGGTGTAATTTCTTATAGCAAAATTGTCAGACAGTAGACTTTTACTCTAGCAGTTGAGGTAGCATATAGTACTAAGATCTTTGAAATACATTCTTTGGGGAAACTAAATTTTTCTAGAGTGCATCTAAAGAAAGGCCAGTCCAATCTATTGAATATCTTTTCAGCATCCGTAGACAGAAAAATAGAAGGTATGTTATGATGGTGAACATAATCTAGTAAATTAAGTACTTTGACTATATTGTCTTTGGCTTCTCTCTGGGCACAAACCCTGTATAATCAGTATGTAATAAATATGGCAGTATGGGGTTGAGGTAATTAGCTAAGATTTTGGCGAACAGATTTAAATCAATGCTAAGAAAGGAAATTGGTAGAAAATTAGCTGAGTTATCAGAAGATTTGCCTGGTTTGGGAAAACAGTTATATAGGCCTTCAACATTGTGGTTAGCAAGGGGTGCACAACGTCAGCTTGATTAAACATTTTCAAAATGTGTAGAGCAAGTAAAGATTTACATAGTTTGTAATATCCATTACTAAACTCGTCCAGACCTGGACTTTTAAGAATAGAGTTACAATTTAACACTTTATTGAAAGAGATTACTTAGACACAACATTAATCTAAAATTGGGATTAGGATTATGGGTATATCACAGCCATTCCCTTATAATCAGATCAATCCCAACACAAATTTAAAAACAGAGATAGGCCAGGTAGCCGGAGGGTGTCAATGGGTGGTCTCAGATTTCTTTGTTTGGTAATATGGGTATTTACCATTACACAAGCAGTTCTTGTGAACTGCTTGTGCAATATCACCCCTTAAAGATTTGTGGCCAATCGGCCATTACCAGGGGGTGTCAATCAGCTTGATGTTCGCAGCCTCAGAGCAGGTGGACAAGTTATAGAGCAGTGGGCTTAAAACAGCTGCTTCATAACTGCTGTTTCTGGCGAGCCTGAAGGCTCGCTCGGAAACTGAGACATCAAGCTTCATTCGGAGCTTGATAATTCGGGCCCTATAATTCTAGCAGTTTTAACTAAAAGGGCCTTGTGGTTGAAACATGGTCTGCTGCCATGGTTTCTAAATCCTGACTTCTGTCTCTTCCTTTTTAGAGTAAGGTATTGTTTGGGTTTGGTCTGGACAAATTTATTTCTATGGTGACTGGGAGGAAAGCTTTTTTCCCCTCAGGATAAGAAGTCTAGTGGTAATTCTAGGGCTTCTAACCATTAACATTTCTTTCTTCAATCTAAGATCCAAAATGCCTCCTCTGCCTCTTCTTTTCAGAAGCAGGGTTCAGAAGCAGGGTTTCTGGCAGCCAAACCCTAATTGTAACAGTTCTTTACAGTCCAAAAAGCATGCTTCCACTACCAAGTCTGCATGGAGCTGCAGCCCCTGATTCAGATCTTCTCCTAGGGGGCAGATTACACCTTTTCTAAGGGGGCTTGATTTCATTCTGTTCAAGATGCATGTTCTAACATTATTTCCCAAGGATACAGAATAGGTTTGAGATCAAGGCTTCCCAGGGGAAGGTTTCTTCTGTCTCATGTTCCAAAGAATCATATAAAGGCAGAAGTATTTTTTTCAGATCTAGAATCTAGGGGAGTGATAGTTCCAGTTCTAGATTTGGAACAGGGTCAGGGATTTTATTTTAAGATCTCAACATTTCCCAAGAAAGAAGGAAATTACAGACCTGTTCTAGACTTGAAAACTTAGTTTCTCAGGGTTCCTTTCTTCAAGATGGTGACCATTTAGACTATTATTTATCTTGTCCAAAAGAGACAGTTCATGCCCTCAATAGATCTGAAGATTGCTTATTTTCATATGCCCATTTACATGGATCATCATCAATTTATAATATTTACATTCCTGGACATTTTAAGTGTGTTGCTCTACCATTTAGGATGGCTACCACTTCCAGAATTTTTACAAAGGTTCTAGGGCAGCATTATTGCAGCAAACCAGAATCACTCACTAGACAGCCTGTTTCGTTCTTTTTGGAACTCATCAGTAGGAGATAGATTTCTGGTTGCTGCATTGGTAAAGCTATTTTCAAGGTTAAACCAAAATTCATTAAAATTATGGGGGGAGATAAAAAACTGAAATTAAAATCCTCCATGTCTCAAAATTAAATCAATGTAAATATTTGCATAGGAAATTAGCACATCTAGGCAATATTCCCCGCTTGCTTTTTTCCAGAAATACCTCATATACAATGTTACCAATGCACAAGAGAATTCTGGGTAAGATATGCAAATTAGGTATGCGAATTCTCAGTTTTTTTTCCTTCAAGCTACTGTTTTAAAACAGCTATCCTTTTAACAGGATTATTGCAGCAAACCAGAAATCACTCACTAGACAGCCTGTTTCATTCTTTTTGGAACTCATCAGTAGGAGATAGATTTCTGGTTGCTGCATTGGTAAAGCTATTTTCAAGGTTAAACCAAAATTCATTAAAATTATGGGGGGAGATAAAAAACTGAAATTAAAATCCTCCATGTCTCAAAATTAAATCAATGTAAATATTTGCATAGGAAATTAGCACATCTAGGCAAGATTCCCCGCTTGCTTTTTTCCAGAAATACCTCATATACAATGTTAACAATGCACAAGAGAATTCTGGGTAAGATATGCATATTGGATATGCAAATTCTCAGTTTTTTTGCTTCAAAATACTGTTTTAACACATCTACCCTTTTAACAGGATTATTGCAGCAAACCAGAAATCACTCACTAGACAGCCTGTTTCATTCTTTTTGGAACTCATCAGTAGGAGATAGATTTCTGGTTGCTGCATTGGTAAAGCTATTTTCAAGGTTAAACCAAAATTCATTAAAATTATGGGGGGAGATAAAAAAATTAAATTAAAATCCTCCATGTCTCAAAATTAAATCAATGTAAATATTTGCGTAGGAAATTAGCACATCTAGGCAAGATTCTATATATAATATATAATATATATATATATATATATATATATATATATATATTTATTTATATATCTCAATCGTGAAAACTTTATATTCTCACACATTTTCAAACATAAAAATGGACTCTGTAGCTATAATGGAGCTTCAGAACCCTCCAGATGGATCCTTCTGTTATGAATACTTAAAATGCTCAAAAACAACAGTGTTTATTATACAAAATAATATAAACATACAATATTAAATATAATTGTGTAAAAAGAGATATATACTTTCAGTCTTAACAAGCACTAGTATTATTTGTCCTATTTCCACAAACTTTGTCTAATCTTGTACATGTTTCACCATCATAAAATGTAGCTTTCTTTCATAAATTGAGAAATGGATTAGATATTTGCATATTTTCTATATTCTATCTATCTATCTATCTATCTATCTATCTATCTATCTATCTATCTATCTATCATCTAGCTTTTTATCTATCTGTATTATTTATCTAGCTATCATCTATCAATATCTATCTATCTTTCTATATATCTTTCTATCTATCTATTATTTATCTATCTACCATCTATCAATATCTATCTACCTATCTTTCTGTTTCTATTTATCTATCTATCATCTATCTATCTATCTATCTATCTATATCTATCATCTATCTTTTGTCTATCTATCTATCATCTATCTATCTATCTTTTGTCTATCTATCATCTATCTATCTATATCTATCATCTATCTATCTTTTGTCTATCTATTATCTATCTATATATATCATATATCTATTTGTCTGTCCACCTTTCAATTTGTTTTTTATTCCTGAAGGCTCGCTCGGAAACAGGGACATCAAGCTTCATTCAGAGCTTGATAATTCGGCCCCTATGATTCTAGCAGTTTTAACTAAAAGGGCCTTGTGGTTGAAACATGGTCTGCTGCCATGGTTTCTAAATCCTGACTTCTGTCTCTTCCTTATAAGAGTAAGGTATTGTTTGGGTTTGGTCTGGACAAATTTATTTCTATGGTGACCGGGAGGAAAGCTTTTTTCCCTCAGGATAAGAAGTCTAGGGGTAATTCCAGAGCTTCTAACCATTAATATTTCATTCTTCAATCTAAGATCCAAAATGCCTCCTCTGCCTCTTGTTTTCAGAAGCAGGGTTTCTGGCAGCCAAACCCTAATTGTAACAGTTCCTTACAGTCCAAAAAGCCTGCTTCCACTACCAAGTCTGCATGAAGCTGCAGCCCCTGATTCAGATCTTCTCCTAGGGGGCAGATTACACCTTTTCTAAGGGGGCTTGATTTCATTCTGTTCAAGATGCATGTTCTAACATTATTTCCCAAGGATACAGAATAGGTTTGAGATCAAGGCTTCCCAGGGGAAGGTTTCTTCTGTCTCATGTTCCAAAGAATCATTTAAAGGTAGAAGTATTTTTTTCAGATCTAGAATCTAGGGGAGTGATAGTTCCAGTTCTAGATTTGGAACAGGGTCAGGGATTTTATTTTAAGCTCTCAATATTTCCCAAGAAAGAAGGAAATTACAGACCTGTTCTAGACTTGAAAACTTAGTTTCTCAGGGTTCCTTTCTTCAAGATGGTGACAATTTAGACTATTATTTATCTTGTCCAAAGGAGACAGTTCATGCCCTCAATAGATCTGAAGATTGCTTATTTTCATATGCCCATTTACATGGATCATCATCAATTTATAATATTTACATTCCTGGACATTTTAAGTGTGTTGCTCTACCATTTAGGATGGCTACCACTTCCAGAATTTTTACAAAGGTTCTAGGGCAGCATTATTGCAGCAAACCAGAATCACTCACTAGACAGCCTGTTTCGTTCTTTTTGGAACTCATCAGTAGGAGATAGATTTCTGGTTGCTGCATTGGTAAAGGTATTTTCAAGGTTAAACCAAAATTCATTAAAATTATGGGGGGAGATAAAAAACTGAAATTAAAATCCTCCATGTCTCAAAATTAAATCAATGTAAATATTTGCATAGGAAATTAGCACATCTAGGCAATATTCCCCGCTTGCTTTTTTCCAGAAATACCTCATATACAATGTTACCAATGTACAAGATAATTCTGGGTAAGATATACAAATTACATATGCAAATTCTCAGTTTTTTTGCTTCAAAATACTGTTTTAACACAGCTATCCTTTTAACAGGATTATTGCAGCAAACCAGAAATCACTCAATAGACAGCCTGTTTCGTTCTTTTTGGAATTCATCAGTAGGAGATAGATTTCTGGTTGCTGCATTGGTAAAGCTATTTTCAAGGTTAAACCAAAATTCATTAAAATTATGGGGGGAGATAAAAAACTGAAATTAAAATCCTCCATGTCTCAAAATTAAATCAATGTAAATATTTGCATAGGAAATTATCACATCTAGGCAAGATTCCCTGCTTGCTTTTTTCCAGAAATACCTCATATACAATGTTACCAATGCACAAGAGAATTCTGGGTAATATATGCAAATTAGATATGCAAATTCTCAGTTTTTTTGCTTCAAAATACTGTTTTAACACAGCTATCCTTTTAACAGGATTATTGCAGCAAGCCAGAAATCACTCACTAGACAGCCTGTTTAATTCTTTTTGGAACTCATCAGTAGGAGATAGATTTCTGGTTGCTGCATTGGTAAAGCTATTTTCAAGGTTAAACCAAAATTCATTAAAATTATGGGGGGGGGGGGGGAGATAAAAAAATTAAATTAAAATCCTCCATGTCTCAAAATTAAATCAATGTAAATATTTGCATTGGAAATTAACACATCTAGGCAAGATTCTATATATTTTATCTCAATCGTGAAAACTTTATATTCTCACAAAATTTTATCACAAACATAAAAATGGACTCTGTAGATATAATGGAGCTTCAGAACCCTCCAGATGAATCCTTCTGTTATGAATACTTAAAATGCTCAAAAACAACAGTGTTTATTATACAAAATAATATAAACATACAATATTAAATATAATTGTGTAAAAAGAGATATATACTTTCAGTCTTAACAAGCACTAGTATTATTTGTCCTATTTCCACAAATAAGTGTTGTCTTTACTGGAAACTTTGTATAATCTTGTAAATGTTTCACCATCATAAAATTTAGCTTTCTTTCATAAATTGAGAAATGGATTAGATATTTTCATATTTTCTATATTCTATCTATCCATCTATCTATCTATCTATCTATCTATCTATCTGTCTTTCTGTTTCTATCTATCTATCTATCTATCTATCTATCAACCTTTTTATCTATCTGTATTATTTATCTAGCTATCATCTATCAATATCTATCTATCTATCTATCTATCTATCTATCTATCTATTATTTATCTATCTACCATCTATCAATATCTATTTACCTACCTGTCTTTCTGTTTCTATTTATCTATCTATCTATCTATCTATCTATATCTATTATCTATCTTTTGTCTATCTATCTATCTATCTATCTTTTGTCTATCTATCATCTATCTATCTATATCTATCATATATCTATTTGTCTGTCTACCTTTCAATTTGTTTTTTATTCACTGTTTTAAACTTCCTATTATAAAAGTGATTTGTAAATGCTGACACTGGATAAAATCAACAATTTAGCTGAAATATTTAATATTTTTTACATCCTCTGTCTGTCTTTCTTCATACATGCATTCATCTATATTCAATTCTCTCACCACTTATTTTTTTTGCATTAACCCATGCTTCTCCATAATATAGACTAAAAATAATATCTCATAACTGTGTGTATGAATGCATTAACTATTTTTTTTGTAAACTGTTATAGCACCATAGCTATTTATTATTTAGGAAATTGGTTGTTAGTGACATTAATGCACAAAAAATAAGGGGGCGGGGGGAAAGAAAAGACATGTTTTATTGTCAAGTTAAATGCATTTTATAACACATGGAGTTTTTGTTGCTCTAGGTTTCTTTGTCATTCATTTGACAGATTTAAGAATTTGAACAATCGGAATTCAAGCCTATGTTGGAAGTCAGCCAACTTACTGCTCAAATGCGCCGGTTTCATTCAAGATTACATAGCAGATATATATTGTATTAAACTAATAACTAATTATTGCTCACCATTAAGTTCATACTTTGCAAGATGTCCATTCTTTAAACAGTTGCATAAATAAACAACAGCTGTATTTCCTTAATTTTTTTTGTCTAAATACAATTACGTTGCACATGTATTAATTTCAATACATTTAGTTTCACAGCAACTATTGTAATGGATATGGGACTGAATATGAGGGGTCTATATCAATCTGTTTCTTTCAATGGATTTCACAGGATTTTGAATTAAAAGTCATTCAAATGCATAAGAAAAAACATTTTTGTGTGTAGATTTGAATATGAAAGCTATCTATAACAATTGTTGCTTTTTTAATTTATGTCACTCAGCAGCCTTTCAATCTGACTTGAGTACAATGTTGTTTCTTAGCAAACTGTAACAGAATTGAATGAGTTCCATGGTTTAAAGTTTTTATACATAGGTTATAAAGTTAACAAACATGAGAGACAGAACATCTCTTATCTACCATTAAACTCTTTGGTTGCTATAGAGCACTCTAGCAATACGCTTTTGAAATTGCTAATTTAAACACATTAATGCTGAAGAATGCCCATCTTTTATGCTTCACATCCAAAGATTAATGGGGAAAAAAATCATTAGTATGCAGGGCAGAAGCTGAAGAAGGGTCAGCTGCTATGAACCTTCTTGGTTCTCAAAAGGTGCATAATTTACTAGGTCTAAGATACTGCACATGTCTTAAAACAAAATGTACAGAAACTGCTCTTGGGTATTCAGTAGGTCAATTACTTAGGTAATTTACTTTAAAATGTTGCCACTTTCTAAAGTGATTGGTGAACTATATTAATGTTTTTCTCTTCTTTTTCTATAGTAATATGATAAACATACTATTTTTTCGCTGCATTGAATATCTTAAATAACTTCTCTCCTCAAATTGCAGATTGTGTCATTCAAATTACTTTAAAACCAGAAAACAGAGAAACACATGAAATAATTTGAAGTAACTGTATTTAATATTGTCATATTAATAACTTTAGTAGTCTTTGACCCACATAAAGATACATATAACTATTGCAGTTCAATTTCAGTTCAATATTATTTATTAAAAAAACAAAAATACTTATAAATATCACTAGAAAACCTGATATAATTTGAACCACATAACATTCAAATTCTATTACATTTTTTTACCCCTCCCATGTGATCTATACCTCTCATCTGCTTCTGAAAAGTATTTTAATTAATCTTATGAAGGCCTAGATTACAAGTGGTGTGACATATTAGCACTATTGTTTGTTAACATTGTGTGAACTTCTATTTTTGTACTCAAGTCAAAAGTTATATTTTTATCATTTGAGCGATAGTCTATAGAGCTTGCTAACATCTGTATATTGGATAGCATGGGTGCACTAAATTCCTCATATAATGGACTTCTATGGGGTGCACAGTTACATTCATGTTTTTTATTGCTTTAGCTCTAAGCAGACAGTGCTCTTATCAAAGGACACGAAAGTAGTGGAGTTATTCCTGTAGTTCTGTACTATACTATTAATAATAATGGTTTACTTCAGGTCTCAAAAAGCGCTTTATTTTACAGTGGTATTTTGGATTGAGTGTAACATTTTACTCACTGCTTGTAATACAAGTGCAATGAATGTGCTAAGAGTGCGCCGTGTGCTACCCATGATTGATATAGGGTACACTAAAAAAGCTTGGGCCACATTAAGATGCTTTGACTAAAATCATTAACCATCTACTTGTAATACCAGATCGTGCCCTATTCTATGTACTGTGAAGACACAAGCAGAAAACATGTACCACACTGAAGAATGTCAAATGAAGTTTCATTTCCTTCCTTTTATATTTTTAGCTAGAACTTTGGAACAAGGATGATTATGTCTTACCTAATTACATTATATATAATGTCTACCAATATGCTTGAACTCTCCTTTACGTTACATATACAAGCTCTTACCAAATCCTGCCGTGCTCATTTGTGGGATATCTTTCAAATATTCCAAATATTTTCCCCAAGACAAAGCCAAAATATCAATTCACTCACTTGTTTAGTCTTGTATTGTCTACTGCACCCTACTCCTAAGTATATGTCCCATCTCCTGCTTCTCCTCCCTACAGGTTCTCATGGATGCCCTTGTAGACCTATCCACTTCTCTTTCTGCTTTCATCATTATCACTTCACACATCCATTATTTCTCCTGTGCTGCTGCTACTCTTAGAATCTCTTTACTCCTCTCCATCAGACTCCCACCTTACATAGTTGCAAGCATTCTTTCAAAACTCTCCTATTAAGAGAGCATTGCCACCGTTGCTCTGAAAGTTGCTCTTCATCCTAAGCGACAAACTAAATGTTACACTGCTTTGTTTCACTGCAGCAGCTACAATCCAACTAAGAAGCTGCCCCTCACCTCATATCTCCACACCCCTAAACCTGTAGATTATCAGCTTTTTAGCATTCTACCTTCTTTTCTAACATGAACTTCTTGCACTTTTATGCTATGAGATCAGCTCCAGATGATGCACCTTTCCTGTAAATGCAATTTTTATAATCTTAGTCTGTGTCATCTTAATGAAATATTCATATACTACATTTATGTGTGGTGCAGTTTCCTTGTGACAGTTTGCTTCACTAGACAAGATATGTTACATTATCTGTTATGGAAGTTTATTATATATATGATAAACAATATAGTCACATGTGCAGAAGACAGTGAGAGAGCCATTTAATTGTCCCTATTAAAATGTTTCTATGAAAAATATATTTGCACATTATACACTTACCAGATCTTTCTCTTGTGTAATGTCTCTACTGGTGTCTTCTTCTATAATGGATTTAACTTTCTCAGCTATAAAGTGGCTATAATGTTTCCATTTAATGGAAGCACTGTGCTGAAGTATGTCTGCAGACTAGAAACTTCCTATTCCCTTCCCATTAAGGTCCAGAAGACAAGTGGATCGCTTAATATCGCTTTTGTGAAAGCAATATTTGCGCTCCACTCAGTAATACCAATCTAATGTGTGCTGGTATTAGAAGTTGACAGCATTGTGAATCCAAGCTTGCGTTCGCATTGCTGGGAAGCATTGCGCTCACGAGAACATGCTTCCTTAAGCTCCAATAGGAGCCTTGTTCTGAAGCTGTCATGCACAGCACAGAACGAAAGCGCAGCGAAGGGGGTAAGTCGTGCAGCGATGGCAGCAAATTGTAAATATATATGTATATGCTTATATACATACAGTATATATTTATGTGTTTATACACATATTAACACATAAATATATATGAGGTATCTATGAGGTTACTGGGAACACACAGTTCTTATAGAACAAAATGTAAAGGCACTTTTCAGGGCTGTTTTCTTTCTAACACTCCACACCCACCAACTTTATCCCGCAAAAACTGCCTGGTGTAGTTATTTTATTAAAAAATAAAAATGCTACAATTTTATTTTTTAATAAAATACACACCAGGGCATTTGGGGCACATTTATAAAATTAACCATAGATTTGGTAAATTTTATAAGTGCTAATTGCTACCGCAATCTCATGGTACCAATTTTTTTTCTGCTTGCGCAAAAATACTGCTTAAAGTAAACATTTAACGTGGGTGAGGTAGCGTGCAGATTACAAGTTTAAATTAAATTGTTTGTGCAAGATTCAAACACGTTACAGGCTAACTTCAGGACTTTGGTTATCGCCACCATGTTAACTTCTTCTCCCCATAGACTTCAATGGAGCTCACTTTAAAAAAAATATATATTATCACTGATCGGTTTCACTCCACCCCGACACAGCGCTAAACCCAAATGTAGTTATGAATATTTCACATTCCAATGTTCTTCACATAGAAGAAAAAAATCTTTTATTTTGATATATATATATCGAACAACAAGGAAAATACCTGAATGAACTAATCCAGCACTGAGAACATCAGTATGCATAAAGTCACAAGAGGCTCACATTTCAGCAAAAAGGAAAACATTTATTTAAACATAAGATACCCCATTGAATAAATAAATATTTATAGGAGCTGTGCGGTGCTAACAAGCACTTTATTCTCACTGCTCACTTACATACAGCGCTGGTATTACGGGTTTTTACAAACCCGGCGTTAAAATACAAAAAGTGAGCGTAGAGCAAAATTTTGCTTCACACTTCACTCCAATACCAGCGCTGCTTAAGTCAGCGGTGAGCTGGTTGTGCGTGCGCGTGCACGATTTCCCCATAGACATCAATGGGGAGAGCCGGCTGAGAAAAAGTCTAACACCTGCAAAAAAGCAGCGTAAATCTCAGTAACACAGCCCTATTGATTCCTATGGGGAAACTAAAGTTATATTTACACTTAACACCCTAACATGAACCCCGAGTCTAAACACCCCTAATCTTACACTTATTAACCCCTAATCTGCCGCCCCCAACATCGCCGACACCTACATTATTCTTATTAACCCCTAATCTGCCACTCCGGACACCGCCACCACCTACATTATATTTATTAACCCCTAATATGCTGCCCCCAACATCGCCGCAACCTACATTATATTTATTAGCCCCTAATCTGCCGCAACCTACCTACACTTATTAACCCCTAAGCTGCCGCCCCCAACGTCGCCGCCACTATTCTAAATTTATTAACCCCTAAACCTAAGTCTAACCCTAACCTTAACACCCCCTAACAACTATAATTTAAAAAAATCTAAATAAAATTACTATCATTAACTAAATTATTCCTATTTAAAACTAAATACTTACCTATAAAATAAACCCTAAGCTAGCTACAATATAACTAATAGTTACATTGTAGCTAGCTTAGGGTTTATTTTTATTTTACAGGCAAGTTTGTATTTATTTTAACTAGGTAGAATAGTTATTAAATAGTTATTAACTATTTAATAACTACCTAGCTAAAATAAATACAAACTGACCTGTAAAATAAAACCCAACCTAAGTTACACTAACACCTAACACTACACTACAATTAAATAAATTAACTAAATTAAAAACAATTAAATACATTAAATTAAATTAGCTACATCACAAAACCCCCCCACTAAATTACAGAAAATAAAAAACAAATTACAGAACTTTAAACTAATTACACCTAATCTAATAGCCCCCCAAAATAAAAAAAACCCTAGCCTAAACTAAACTATCAATAACCCTTAAAAGGGCCTTTTGCGGGGCATTGCCCCAAAGTAATCCATCCTCAAGGAAGCGGCAGAAGTCTTCATCCAACCGGGCCGAAGTCCTCAACAAAGCTGGGAGAAGTCTTCATCCAAGCCGGGCGAAGTGGTCCTCCAGACGGGCATCTTCTATCTTCATCCATCCGACGCGGAGCGGGTCCATCTTCAAGACATCCGACGTGGAGCATCCTCTTCAGTAAGTCTTCTTACTGAATGAAGGTTCCTTTAAATGATGTCATCCAAGATGGCGTCCCTTAGATTCCAATTGGCTGATAGAATTCTATCAGCCAATCGGAATTAAGGTAGAAAAAATCCTATTGGCTGATGCAATCAGCCAATAGGATTGAAGTTCAATCCTATTGGCTGATCCAATCAGCCAATAGGATTGAACTTGCATTCTATTGGCTGTTCCAATCAGCCAATAGAATGTGAGCTCAATCCTATTGGCTGATTGGATCAGCCAATAGGATTGAACTTCAATCCTATTGGCTGATCCAATCAGCCAATAGGATTTTTTCTACCTTAATTCCAATTGGCTTTGGACTGCAATAGAGCTAAATGCCCTTTTAAAGGCAATGCCCATCCAAATGCCCTTTTCAGGGCAATGGGGAGCTTAGGTTTTTTTTAGTTAGTATTTTATTTGGGGGGTTGGTTGTGTGGGTGGTGGGTTTTACTGTTGGGGGGGTTGTTTGTATTTTTTTTTACAGGTAGGGCTATTAGATTAGGTGTAATTAGTTTAAAGATCTGTAATTTGTTTTTTATTTTCTGTAATTTAGTGTTTTTTTGTGATTTAGCTAATTTAATTTATTTAATTGTTTTTAATTTAGTTAATTTATTTAATTGTAGTGTAGTGTTAGGTGTTTGTGTTTGTGTAACTTAGGTTAGGTTTTATTTTACAGGTCAATTTGTATTTATTTTAGCTAGGTAGTTATTAAATAGTTAATAACTATTTAATAACTATTCTACCTAGTTACAATAAATACAAACTTGCCTGTAAAATAAAAATAAACCCTAAGCTAGCTACAATGTAACTATTAGTTATATTGTAGCTAGCTTAGGGTTTATTTTATAGGTATTTAGTTTTAAATAGGAATAATTTAGTTAATTATAGTAATTTTCTTTAGATTTATTTAAATTATATTTAAGTTAGGGGGGTTAGGGTTAGACTTAGATTTAGGGGTTAATACATTTAATATAGTGGCGGCGACGTTGGGGATGGCAGCTTAGGGGTTAATAAGTATAATGTAGGTGGCGGCAATGTTAGGGGCGGCAGATTAGGGGTTAATAATATTTAACTAGTGTTTGCAATGTGGGAGTGCGGCGGCTTAGGGGTTAATATGTTTATTATAGTGGCGGCGATGTCCAGAGCAGCAGATTAGGGGTTAAAATTTTTATTATAGTGTTTGCGATGCAGGAGGACCTCAGTTTAGGGGTTGATAAGTAGTTTATGGGTGTTAGTGTACTTTTTAGCATTTTAGTTATGAGTTTTATGTTACGTCGATGTAGTGTAAAACTCATAACTACTGACTTTAGAATGCGGTACAAATCTTGTCGGTATAGGCTTTACCGCTCACTTTTTGGCCTCCCAGGACAGACTCGTACTACCAGCGCTATGGAAGTCCCATAGAAAAAAGGGTTTACAATTGGCTACATTATGAGTTGTGGGTTAAGGTAAAAAAGCAGCGTTACCAGGTCCTAACACAGCTTTTTTTACGCCCGCTGCTATTATGAGTCTTGTAGGTTTAGGGGCACCGCACACTTCTTTGGCCTTACCGCAAAACGACTTACTTAAACTTCGTAAACCCTTTTTTCTATTGGACTTCCATAGCGCCGGTATTTCGAGTCTGTCCTGGGAGTCATAACTACTGACTTTAGAATGCGGTACAAATCTTGTCGGTATAGGCTTTACCGCTCACTTTTTGGCCTCCCAGGACAGACTCGTACTACCAGCGCTATGGAAGTCCCATAGAAAAAAGGGTTTACAATTGGCTACATTATGAGTTGTGGGTTAAGGTAAAAAAGCAGCGTTACCAGGTCCTAACACAGCTTTTTTTACGCCCGCTGCTATTATGAGTCTTGTAGGTTTAGGGGCACCGCACACTTCTTTGGCCTTACCGCAAAACGACTTACTTAAACTTCGTAAACCCTTTTTTCTATTGGACTTCCATAGCGCCGGTATTTCGAGTCTGTCCTGGGAGGCCAAAAAGTGTGCGGTACATCCTCTACCTCCAAGATCCGTAACACATTCTAAAGTCAGTAGTTATGAGTTTTACACTACAACGGTGTAGCATAAAACTCATAACTAAAGTGCTAAAAAGTACACTAATACCCATAAACTACCTATTAACCCCTAAACCGAAGCCCTCCCGCATCGCAAACACTATAATAATTTTTTAACCCCTAATCTGCCGTTCCGGACACTGCTGCCACTATAATAAACATATTAACCCCTAAACCGCCACACTCCCGCCTCACAAACACTAGTTAAATATTATTAACCCCTAATCTGCTGCTCCTAACATCGCCGCCAACTACATTATACTTATTAACCCCTAATCTGCCACCCCCAACGTCGCTGCCACTATATTATATGTATTAACCCCTAAACCTAAGTCTAACCCAAACCCTAACACCCCCTAACTTAAATATAATTTAAATAAATCTAAATAAAATTACTATAATTAACTAAATTATTCCTATTTAAAACTAAATACTTACCTATAAAATAAACCCTAAGCTGGCTACAATATAACTAATAGTTACATTGTAGCTAGTTTAGGTTTTTTTCTATTTTACAGGCAAGTTTGTATTTATTTTAACTCGGTAGAATAGTTATTTAATAGTTATTAACTATTTAATAACTATCTAGCTAAATAAATACAAATTGACCTGTAAAATAAAACCTAACCTAAGTTACAATAACACCTAACACTACACTATAATTAAATAAATTCCCTAAATTAAATACAATTAAGTAAATCAAATTAAATTAGCTAAATTAAAAAACAAACAAACACTAAATTACAGAAAATAAACAACAAATGACAGATCTTTAAACTAATTACACCTAATCTAATAGCCCTATCAAAATAAAAAAAAGCTCCCCCCAAAATAAAAAAAACCCTAGCCTAAACTAAACTATCAATAGCCCTTAAAAGGGCCTTTTGTGGGGCATTGCCCCAAAGTAATCAGCTCTTTTACCTGTAAAAAAAATACAAACAACCCCCCAACAGTAAAACCCACCACCCACACAACCAACCCCCCAAATAAAATACTAACTAAAAAAACCTAAGCTCCCTATTGCCCTGAAAAGGGCATTTGGAAAAAGGTATTTAGCTCTATTGCAGGCCCAAAGCCCTAATCTAAAAATAAACCCACCCAATACACCCTTAAAAAAATCCTAACACTAACCCCCGAATATTCACTTACGGGAGAAGACTTCATCCAATCGGCAAGATGTCTTCAACGAAGCCGACAAAAGTGGTCCTCCAGATGGGCAGAAGTGGTCCTCCAGATGGGCAGAAGTCTTCATCCAGACGGCATCTTCTATCTTCATCCTTCTGGCGCGGAGCGGGTCCATCTTCAAGACATCTGACGCGGAGTATCCTCTTCTTCCGACGACTACCCGACGAATAAAGGTTCCTTTAAGTGACATCATCCAAGATGGCGTTCCTTAGATTCCGATTGGCTGATAGAATTCTATTAGCCAATCGGAATTAAGGTAGAAAAAAATCATATTGGCTGATTGTATAAGCCAATAGGATTGAACTTCAATCCTATTGGCTGATCCAATCAGCCAATAGGATTGAGCTTGCATTCTATTGGCTGATTGGAACAGCCAATAGAATGTCAGCTCAATCCTATTGGCTGATTGCATTAATTGTATTTAATTTAGGGAATTAATTTAATTATAGTGTAGTGTTAGGTGTTATTGTAACTTAGGTTAGGTTTTATTTTACAGGTAAATTTGTATTTTTTTTTAGCTAGGTAGTTATTAAATAGTTAATAACTATTTAATAACTATTCTAGCTAGTTAAAATAAATACAAACTTGCCTGTAAAATAAAAAAAACCCTAAGATAGCTACAATGTAACTATTAGTTATATTGTACCTAGCTTAGTTTTTTTTTTATAGGTATTTAGTTTTAAATAGGAATAACTTAGTTAATTATAGTGATTTTATTTGGATTTATTTAAATTATATTTAAGTTAGGGGTTGTTAGGGTTAGACTTAGGTTTAGGGGTTAATACATTTAATATAGTGGCAGCAACGTTGGGGGCGGCAGATTAGAGGTTAATAAGTGTAACTAGGTTGCGGCGACATTGGGGGCGGCAGATTAGGGGTTAATAAATATAATGTAGGTGTCGGCTATGTTGGGGGCAGCAGATTAGGGGTTAATACATATAATGTAGGTGGAGCGGTGTCCGGAGCAGCAGATTAGGGGTTAATAAATTTAATGTAGGTGTTGGTGATGTCGGGGGCAGCAGATTAGGGGTTAATACGTTTAAGATTAGGGGTGTTTAGACTTGGGGTTCATGTTAGGTGTAAACATAACTTTAGTTTCCCCATAGGAATCAATGGGGCTGTGTTACTGAGTTTTACGCTGCTTTTTGGCAGGTGTTAGACTTTTTCTCAGCCGGCTCTCCCCATTGATGTCTATGGGGAAATCGTGCACGAGCACGTATGACCAGCTCAGCGCTGACTTAAGCAGCGCTGGTATTGGAGTGCGGTATGAAGCAAAATTTTGCTCTACGCTCACTTCTTGCCTTTTAATGCCGGGTTTGTAAAACATGTAATACCAGCGCTGCAGGTAAGTGAGCGTTGAGCAAAAAACTGCTCGTTAACACCGCACAGCTCCTAACGCAAAACTCGTAATCTGGCCGGAAGTTTACGTAAATTGTTTTGGGTAAGGCCAAAAAAGTGTGCAGTGAACCTAAACCTGCAGGACTCGCAATAGCAGCGGTAGTGAAAAAGTAGCGTTAGGACCTGTTAACGCTGCTTTTCCAGCTTAGCGCAAAACTCGTAATCTAGCCGAAAGTGAGCAATCCTAATAAAGGAGGTTGACAGAGAAGCCCCTATTTGGTTGCTAGTCAGTAAGACCAGAAATAAGCCATAATTATTCGACACAGATCCAGAAAGGAAATTGCACAGTCCGTGGAGAGTATTGGAGCAAGCTAGTATCCAGCAATGAAAGTTCTAATAGTCAAGCAAAGCAAAACTTGATGTTAAAGCAATTATCCTGAGTAGGATAGAGTACAGCAGCAGTAAAGATACAAGCAAGTCAGTCCTGTGTCAGGCATATTGAGGCATAGCACTTAAGCGGTTAATAATCCTCCCAGAGGGAACATAATGACCAGGATCAAAGGTATGAATAACCCACAGCTCACCGGACCCCAAGATGGTTAGGATTCAGTCCTCGGTCCTCCCAGAGCTGTTCCTCTGTCCAATCACTCACAGGATTTCAGAAGTTGCGTGATTAAAAGTTCTCTGCTAGCACCTCTGCTTTCAAGACTCACCCGCCTTCTGCGAGAGACTTGAGCTGCCATTTACCAGACATCAAGGTATTCCACATCCTGGTCTGCTATGTTGTAATCAAAGGATCCTCATCACCTCCTTCAGAAATCACACGCCACCTTCCAACTCAGGTGTGGGGCTAAACAGCGCTACGCCCGTTTCACTCTTGTCAGTAGCGTAGGGCTTTCTCAAGCGTCATACTTGATTGGCAGTGTGGACTGGCTTTATATCATCTTAGAATAGGGATGGTGAAATAGACCAATCGGATTGCTCATTAAGATAATGCTCACAAAGTATCAATAAAGCAACCATAACTAGACAAATTTATAGTAAACTTAAGCTCTTTAAAAGGAGGAGGAGTGGATACTGCTGCAGCTGATGGTTTAACTAGTGCTTTATAAAACTGTCTAACTACACAAAATCTATTAGTAAAAATATGTGTAATTAATATTTGTAAAATTTCTTTCATGATCTCCCCAGTAATGAAGCAAATAAAGGAACCCTCTGGAAGACAAGATGAGTCTGGTTCCATCTGAATATGAGGAAATAAACAGTCCAGCACATTATCCCTTAACTTCTTGGGGAAAGAATATATTTCCTATTTTTGGATTATATACCCCTTACCTTAAAATACTTTGTACCTTCTATTATATCTCTACCTTTAACACCACCAGTATCTTCTCTATCTCCTCATGGTCCACCTTCTGCAGCAGTAAAATGAACTACTCTGTCTCCTTGAAGACCAACTCTATAACCACAGTCAACATCTGCAAAACTTCTATCTGGACCTCCTTCTCGTTTCTCTTCATCAGCTTTACCATCTTCACTTACCATACCCATGTCTTCACATTTGCTGCCATATCATCGGAGGAACACTGGTATCATTATCTGCTGAGGTTCTGATAGTTAAAATTAGCCACTTGGCAAGAAGTCGTGGCACTATAACAAATCAGTCACTATGTGGGGAGAGATAGATAGAAAACACAAAAGCTACATGAAATAGACACAATGGACTCCATTTATCAAGCTGCAGATGTAGCTTTGGAGCACCATTCAATATTTAAGAAGTATCAATTATCCGACCGCTGTTTCCTAACCTATACACCAGCTCTGAGCTGGCAGATTAAATTTACCCTGGACTACACTTGGCATGGGAAAACGGGTGGTGTACTGCACAAGAAGCTGCTTGTGCAATGGTAAATGCGGGCACAAGATGCTGCCCACTCACTGCAATGCTGGGAGTGAACCTTGTCTGATTGGCATTTGATAAATGGGGCCCAATAAATAAAAATACATGTTTTAAACCTACGTTGATCAGATGAAGACCCTGAAGTAAAATTATTAAAAATCATATCTTTAAAAAAATAAATAAAAAAAAATCATAATTTTTGTACAACCCCAATTCAGAAAAATTTGGGACAGTATGAATAATATAAAAAAACTAACAAAAAAAAATCATTTCAAAACTCAATTTACCCTGTACTATATTGAAAAAAACATTATTTGAAGTTTTACTTTATGAATTAAATTAATTTTTAAAATTATATACTCATTTCAAATCTGACAACTGCAACACACTCCAAAAAGTTGGGACAGTGGACTGTTTACCACTGTGTAACATCACCTTTCTTTTAATAACACTTATTAAGCTTTTGGGCACTGAAGACACCAGTTAGTAAAGTTTAGCAAGTGGAAATTTCCCCCATTCATCCATTATGCATATCTTCAGCTGTGCAAATGTACAGGCCTTCATTGCCTTATTTTCAGCTTCATAATGAGCCACACATTCTCAATCAGAGACAGGTCAGGACTCCAGGCAGGCCATGCTAGCACCCGCTGTCAAAGTTAAATTTTATTTGGTTATGGATCACAATGGCAGAGTTATTTATACAATTCACAAATATATTGTTTGTATCACTATCAAAGTATAAATAACACTATGGAGCTAGTGTCATATAATTATCAGATAGTGAGTTGTTATAAAATATACCAATCACTTATTCTTAGGTTGAATAGTGAAATTACCAGAACCTAGCATAGATGCACTATGTACAAAAAACAAATACTATTGATAATGATATTATCAGCACATCCAAGGTTGGATAATGTTCAGTTCGTATAGGTTATATGTTGAAAAACACCGGTCTCAGAATTTAAAAGAGAGCGCACTTACTTTAGGAAGATTGATATAGAGAGAGAGCTGCTGCCTACCTCCGACAAGTTCAGTGCAAAAGTGAAGAGGGGTGGAGTTTTCCTTGTTGAGAGTGGCGGATGACGTCACAATGCTGCGGCTCCGGTGCGGCTCAGAGTAAACTTCTAGTGCAACAGTAAATTCCTATACGGTGCACAGAACAAATCAATGTAAGTAAGTTCTAAGGTTATTACCTTTCAGGAATGATGTGGGTAAGTAGTTGGAAAGACTGGGTTGTCAGTGAGGTTCTGTGTAGACGAATTATAACTCCGGAATCCAGTGAAGTTGCGTTTGGTAAGGAGCAAAATCCCATCAACAGTAAAGCAGAGAATGATGCAAATGAGTGAAGAGTACAGGAAGTAGATCTCCACTGAATTAGTTATCTCAGGTAGCACACTACTGCCATAAGCAGAGAATATAAAATACTAAGCACTGAGGTGTAGGAGTGGGAAGGCTTTAAGGAGGCCAAGGTAATGTGATTGGTGGACAAAACTTAAAGGAAAAGAGCTGATCCACAATATCCTGACATGACCCCCCCCTCAAGCAAGCTGATCCCCAGCTTGAGGCCTGGGGCGATCAGGGTACCTACTATGGAATTGAGACACCAATCTAGGAGCATTAATGTTGACAGCAGGCTCCCAACTATCTTCTTCAGCTGAAAAATCTTTCCAATGAACCAGGTATTGTAATTGACGTCTGTAATTATCGGGAGTCGAGAAGAGAATGGACTTCATAAACATTCGAGTCTTGCATTACCATGTTAGGTGGCAGGACTAGGTTGTCCGATCTAGTTGGACAGTATGGCTTAATCAAAGAAGCATGGAAAGTCGGGTGAATTCTCATGGTAGGTGGTAAATGCAAGGTGACTGCGTTGTCATTGACAATTTTGGAAATCGCGAAAGGACCAATAAACTTGTGAGCCAGTTTCTTACTGGGAACTTGTAATTTAAGGTTTTTCGTGGATAACCAAACTTTGTGTCCTACCATGTAAGCAGGAGGTTTCCTTTCGACGAAGATCATAATGATGTTTTTGAGAAGCTTGAGCTTTTACAATGT
Organism: Bombina bombina; assembly: GCF_027579735.1. Lineage (NCBI taxonomy): Eukaryota > Metazoa > Chordata > Amphibia > Anura > Bombinatoridae > Bombina > Bombina bombina. The sequence goes on from NC_069500.1 coordinate 653,165,975, forward strand.
TTTCCTTGATAAATCTAAAATTCTCTATGACAGAATTATGTAATTCATCCACTAGAGGAGAGTCAGAGGGTATACTCGGAAGTGAATGAAAAGTCGGATGGTATTCATAGTTTGCGTAGAACAGTGACATTTTGGTGGATGAGTTAGTCAGATTATTATAGGCATATTCTGCCATTGGCAAGAATTGAATCCAATTTGTTGTTGGTACGAACAAAAACATCTTAGGTATTCATCCAACCATTGGTTTAACCTTTCAGTTTGACCGTTAGTTTGAGGGTGAAAGGAGGTGCTATATCGATGGTTAATCTTCAAGGATTCACATAGGCATTTCCAAAACCGTGAAGTAAATTGTGAACCCCTATCTGAAATGATAACGGATGGAATCCCATATAAGCAAATTATGTTTTCTAGGAACAAAGTAGCAGTCTCAGAGGATGTGGCTAATTTATGATATGGTATAAAATGTCCCATTTTTGTAAAGGTGTCTATAACAATGAGAATAGTTGTTTGTTTGTTAGAAGGAGGTAGGTCGATAATGAAATCCAACCCAATCTGTTGCAAGGGTCTGTCTGACACAGGTAATGGCATAAGTAATTCATATGAGGCACTTCTATCGGTTTTCGAGGTTTGACAGATGGTGCAGGAATGTATATAGTCAGAGACAGATGTCTTCATATCAGGCCACCAACAAGATCTGGAAAGGAGGTCTAAGGTCCGATTTATTTCTGGATGTCCAGCCAGAGGAGACTCGTGGTGTTGTTCCAAAAGTTTATGTATTAAGTTGGTAGGAATGAATATTTTATTGTTGAAATAATATATTCCGTCTTTATGATTCAATTGATATCCGGGAAGTTGAGGCGAGTTCTGAGAGGCATTTCTGATTTCAGTGATTAGGTCAGTGGCAAGACAGATTAAACGTTCTTTTGGGATAATGGATGTTTGGTTGAATGTTTCTTTCGGAGGAGAAAATTGACGGAATAAGGCATTGGCCTTACCATTCTTAATGGCAGGGACTTCCGGATGGGTGGAGTCAGCAAGCACACACACGCTGACTTTGGGCTCTGAACTTGAAAGGGCCAGAAAATCTCCCCAAGACGCCTGGATCCCTTGGCTGTATTTGCTGGTTGCAGCACGGGTAGTGGGCCGACGCGGTCTACCTACAGGCAGGGAATTCACTTGTTGCTGTTAGGCTCATAGCAGAGCCATCTATCTTCGGCACCGGGGAAACATGAACCGACCTCAGCGGAGTAAGACATACCAGAAGTGAGTCGAGTCTCCGGCTGAGGACGAGGTGCGGGTACAGGAGATCACTGCGAGGTGCTGGGATACATATCCCCCTAATGAATACAGGAGCAAGTGTGGCTGCTCTAGGTACTTAGAGCTTCTGAACTCCCTTCTTGGATAACAGAGTTTATGTACCGGGCTATCTGGCCTGGTTCCAGATTTTCATACACCTGGGCTCAGGAATATTCAACACAGAAGCAGAGGACCATGCCCGCAATATCAAGGTGACTGTTGTTAAATCTGTTAACCATGTATATACTAATGTGTGGAACCAGTGGGCAGTCTAAGCACGGCCAACCTAACAGTAAGAAAGCAGTAATTGGGTCTATATGCAAGTAACATGCTGTTTGATTAAAAAGGAGTTTATTTAACATAACTCTAAAATAGGCTAAAAGTCTGGTAAATTTCTGAATCATGTTTGAGGATGACTCAAGTTGGAAATAACACGCTAGTTAAAATCTGAATACATACACACAGAAAAAAATAAATTGAAATGGCGCTAACACCCTCTTTCAAAATATTAGTAATTGTTTTCAATAAACGCTCTCTACAAATTCCTATAATAAAATAACTAAAAATGAAATCCCAAAAAAATTTGCAGAATATATATTAAAAACACACAAGTTGAATATAAAAATAATTTTTACCACCTTCCAGTATTAAAGTCCATAGATCACTAGAGTCCACTGCTGCTTATTTACCAAATGGATCCTTCACACCAAATGTAGTAGGGCAAGAATTTTCACTCTGAAAGAAAAAAGCGCAAGAAGAGACTCAAGTGCAATAAAACACAAAGACGCTGCTGCTCTTAAAAATATGCACTTACAATGTTTAATTAAAAATCATGCAATTAAAACAAAACTTTTGTTCCTCCAAGACAGGCAATCAGAATACTCAGCTGCTCCGATCTGCTTTCCCAGTCTTGTTTCCTTTTCACAATATACACTCCCTTCTAATATCCACCGGAATTTTCAGCATAAGGGAGACGCTTGTTCCTATGACTATGGTAGCCCTGAGTGTCCTAGAACTACGACTCCTCTAAACGTCCAAAAGTATCTCCTGTAGTACCTCTACGTGTTTCATCTGCTATCGTGCAGACTTTCTCAAGAGGATTGAAAGTATTATCATAAGTGGATCCAGTGTCCGTCCTAATAAGAACCCTCACGTAAGTTTCTATTGGCTAGAACCTCCTCTATGTAGCGCAAATATGTAATACTCTCTGGGTCCTAAAAAACATTCTCTAGTGAACATTTTCTGGAAATACATTCCTTTTTAGGCTAATAAATAACAAAGACATAATATTATTGCAAACACACTTAAATACAATTGATAAATTGTGAATTTCATAAATTGATTAACAGATCAATAATACTAACTAGAAAATTAATTAATATCTTCCTTAAAAAATAATCACGCTCAATTTTCACCACATATATAAATTAGAAAATAAACGAAAATACAAAAATTAATACAAAGTGTATATGCATATTATAAATTAATTATATATTGTGTATATGCATATTAAAAATTGATTATATATACAAAAACAACACTAGACTAAAAGGACAATCTTTAACTAGAAATGAAATTTAAACAGTATTTTATGCATAACAGAAAATTGTACAAAAATTGGCAAAGACACAGAAACTGATAAAAATATGTATACATACTAAAATTTGATTCTATATACATAAAAAAACATTTTTACCTGTATTTAAACAACCTCTTTTCGCTAGAAAAGAAATTTACAAAATATTATATATAATGTTCAGGTTCCATTGTTTAAGAACAAGATAAATAGCACCATACGTAAAAAACTTCATTCTGTGTTATAAAAAAACCCAGGAGATTATTCCCCAAAGATAATTTAAAAATGAGGAGAAAAGAGGAGAAAGGGGAAATAGACTATATACTTCCATAAAAAACCTAAAAGTCTCTAACCAATGTTTTATTTTCACATAAAAGCTGCTATGTCAATATCTATGTTTAATCATTTGGGATGTAAACTATTAAGTTTTTGGATCCAGAAAGTTTCCTGTTTTCTCAGACTCATCAACCTATTATTGCAGCTATTTGGTATCCATTCTATAGCTTGTATTTCAAGAGACCCAGTGTCTCCCCCATGGCATTCTGTAAAATGTAATGGTACACTATGGTTATCTCTTTTTTCTTTAATATTATATAAATGCTTTGTCAATCTACGTCTGATCTTCTTTTTAGTACGCCCTACGTATATTTTATCACATCCACAGGTTAAAAGGTACACCACATAAGTAGTATCACATGTACATCTACTCTTAATATTAAAATACTTTATACCCTCACTATCTTTGAATTGAGTTTCTTTATTAATATGTTTGCACATACTACATACCTTCTTTCCACACTTGTATGTGCCTGGTTTCAGACTCAGCCAATTACTTTTCCTATTTATTTCTGTTGTTTCAATCTTCCTCAGTTTACCGGGAGCTAGAAGGTTTTTCAAACTTCTTTCTTTCTTAAAATAACTTTTTAATAAATTTTTAATATGCATATACACTTTGTATTAATTTTTGTATTTTTGTTTATTTTCTAATTTATATATGTGGTGAAAATTGAGCATGATTATTTTTAAGGAAGATATTAATTAATTTTCTAGGTAGTACTATCTGTGTATGTTAATCAATTTATGAAATTCACAATTTATCAATTGTATTTAAGCGTGTTTGCAATAATATTATGTCTTTGTTATTTATTAGCCTAAAAAGGAATGTATTTCCAGAAAATGTTCACTAGAGAATGGTTTTTAGGACCCAGAGAGTATTACATATTCGCGCTACATAGAGAGGGTTTTAGCCAATAGAAATTTACATGAAGGTTCTTATTAGGACGGACACTGGATCCACTTATGACAATACTTTCAATCCTCTGGAGAAAGTCTGCACGATAGCAGATGAAACGCGTAGAGGTACTACAGGAGATACTTTTGGACGTTTAGAGGAGCCGTAGTTTAGGAACAGAACGCTCAGTTTTTTGGACACTCAGGGCTACCATAGTCCTAGGAACAAGCGTCTCCCTTATGCTGAAAATTCCGGTGGATATTAGAAGGGTGTGTATATTGTGAAAAGGAAACAAGACTGGGAAAGCAGATCGGAGCAGCTGAGTATTCTGATTGCCTGTCTTGGAGGAACAAAAGTTTTGTTTTAATTGCATGATTTTTAATTAAACATTGTAAGTGCATATTTTTAAGAGCAGCAGCGTCTTTGTGTTTTATTGCACTTGAGTCTCTTCTTGCGCTTTTTTCTTTCAGAGTTAAAATCTGAATAGCTGATTCAGCTTAGGTGCCACTTCTGGTTGTGTGTAGTATACCTCTTACTCGCGAGTTACAGTAATTGAAGGGATTTACCCTGCTGGGATTTGCTTGAATTTGACTGAGAAGATCTGTTGGCTTATATGTTTCAGTTTGCATATCTTAAGTGAATGTTCAAGCAGACGGTAAAATTGGACTACAAACACCGGCTTTGGTAATTAATTGAATCAATCTTCTAATTGGCTGGAGCCCCTAAAAAGAAGCCAGTGGTATTACCCTCACGAGTAGAAGATAACGTTGGTCTGTACACTGTCGCTAACATACTTGGGGAAAGCTATTAATTATGTTTTAAACTGTTATGACTTATTGAAATTCCCCCTGCTGGCCACCAGATGACACTTCTTATATGCATCAAACAAGGAATATGTTACTTATCCAGTTAGGTGGCGCCTAACAACTTGCGACTACGCTGACGATATTAGGGGTATTGTTTTGCTACCTTTGCCACTTGGTAAAATCAGATGCATTCAAACGTTATAAACTAGCGAACTGGAAAAATTGTAACATACTTGCTAAAGTTGATCTATTAGATGTGTGGCAAGTGTTAAGATAATTCTGTCTGCAAGTGTAATTTAGAAATTAAGGTATATCTACTCTGTTTTACCACACATATCACTGTATCTAACTTACAGGAATAAGAGTAAAGGTCAAGGTGATCAATACAGCATAAGTATTCCTTGCTACTATAGATTCTCTGAAGAGTAGCAATTATTGTTAGTATAGATACCTATAGTTTCTGTGGACACAATATGAATACAAAGTTGTATTTTGGATACCTGTGAATAATATTGAAGAAGGCATTCTAGCATATATTACTGGGAGTAATCCTGTAGATATCTAAGAATACGGGTCCTGTGCGTTAACATAAAAAAAAAGTTGATTGTAGACAAAAAGAAAATCAGAATACTTTGTGGAAATACTGTTGGTTTTTCTTTCTCCCTTATCTTTATTGCTTTTTTCTTTTCACTATTTTCACTTTTGGTTTTGTGAGCTTGTATGATCACTTACACTTTTTTTTCTTCCTATATTCCCTATACATACAGGAGATTTTTTACCTGTATGGTATAAGGTAGGTGGATTCGATATCACAGGTTTTCTTTTTTTGCACAATTTTTGAGACAGATAACTCTTTGAACTTTTCTCGTGGTACTGTTTCTTTGTCAACGCTACTTTTCACTAACAATTTACACTGGTGTTATTCACAACCTATTTCACGTGTCGGGATTATCTTTGTTCTATATGGAAAAATTTGTTCTGCACTCTAAAAATAATTCGCCAATAATGGCGCCTAAACACAAGGAGAAAAAGGCCAAACAGGCTGATAGTAGTATAGAAACTACAAACGACCCTTTAGTGAGTACTACAGACAACACCAAGCAATTACAACAGATTGTTGAACTCTTTATGCCACAGTTTGAATTAATTAAACAAGATATTGCGAGTCTCTCAGGCGAGGTAAGGCAATTTGCTACAAGAATGGCAGAGGTAGAATCGAGGGTTTCGGACATAGAGGACCGAATTAACACTCAAGAACATTCCATTCTTTCACAGAGTAGTCAGATCACTCTACTGCATTCAAGACTGGAAGAGTTAGAGGACAGGGCCCGCCGTAACAATTTGAGAATCGTGGGTCTCCCAGAAACAACAGACTATCGGACCTGCTGTCTTTTGCCTCTTCCAAGCTTCCTCATCTATTAGGGCTAGCCGCAGATGGTATGCCAGTGCAGATAGAAAGAGCCCAGTTAGAAGTAACCATGATGGTACTCACAGAGCAAGACCGGTACTTTTAAACTTTCAGGACAAGATAAATATTCTTAGACATTACCGCAAAAGTAATACCCTATTGATCGCTCAGCACAAAATATTAATCTTTCAAGACTTCTCCTCAGAGACTTTATCTAAAAGGAGGGAGATGTCCCCATTTTGTTCTAGATTAATTAAGGCACATTTAAATGCAAGACTGATATACCCTGCCAAAATTATCCTTGAAAAAGATGGTACTCCAGTAACATTAAATAACCAGGTGGAGGCTCAAGAATTCTGTGCCAAATATCTGTGAGAATAGCAACTCCAAAATTGGATTTGCAATACATTAATTCTATACCTATTGTCCTTAGATGTCTGGGATGCATCTGAGAACCAGCCAGCTTCAGGGAGTAGGGGGAGAGTTATTGGTTTTATTGATTGTATATACTATTTTACTAGTTCTACTTCTTTTCAATATTTTTCTCCTCAATACTAGATCAGAATTGCTATTTAGGCGTGAGCCCATTCATCTTTTGTTTTAAATGGGGACAAATTAAAATTAGTTTCATGAAATGTTGGGGGTATATCTTCCCCAATTAAGAGGAAACTTATTATAAAGGAATTGGGGAAACATAAGCCTGATATTGCATTTATCCAAGAGACTCATTTGAAACCTCATGAATTACCTAAACTAAAATCCAAATGGGTTGGAGATATAGTTGCAACAACATACGATAAAAGGAAAAGAGGAGTTGCCATATTGATTAATAAACAACTTTCCTATCAGATTGTATCACAGGTATTGGATACAGAAGGAAGATTTCAGATTTTAGAAATTTTGATTAATAAATGCCACTTCATCTTGTGAAATGTATATGGTCCAAACTCCTTGGATAGAGGATTCTGGGAGAAGTTGAGTCTGAAGATACTTCCTTTTATTGGGAAGAATATTGTCTTGGCTGGAGACTTGAATATGGCATTCACCCCTAGTTTAGATAGGTCCAACCTTGTACAAAGGTCTAGATACAACAGGGAAGCTAAGGTCTTACAGAATTTTGGCTATAAGTTAGCACTTAAAGATATATGGAGACTACAACCTCCCGATAGTAAAGAGTACACCTGTGAATCTAAGACCTTCAAATCTTTCTCACAAATAGATTACTTTCTAATATCTAGTAATATGCTGGGTTTGGAGATTAAAACAGATATAGGCAAGATTGTTATCTCTGATCATGCAATGATTATTTTGGAGATTAATGTGATCTGTTCGCCAGGTCCAAACAATCCGCGTTTCTTCTTCCCTCAATATTTAGTTAATTATTCTAAATTTAAGAATTGGTTACAAGACAGATGGAAAGAATTTTACCAGTGTAATGCTGCATAATGAGACAAACCAGAAATCTTGTGGGAAATGGCGAAATCAGTTCTGAGGGGTGAGATTAAAGCTTATCTATGTAAATGGAAGAAAAAGGGGAAAAATAGAGAAGAACAACCAGCTAACCAGGTTAAAAATGCCTATAAGAAATACTTAAATTCTCCAACCCAGACTTCCTGGGCTAACTATACTGCTGCCTGAGTAGAGAGAGACCTTTTTTTGAAACAAGGACTATCTTTAGAAATTCAAAAGCAAAAAGCTAGGTTTAGAGGGCACTATGGTAATTCTGCAAAATACCTAGCCAAATTATCTAAAGGCTGGTCTCAGAAGAATTTTATAGCCACAATTAAGAATGGTGACAGAAGAATCACCAATATCTCAGAGATAAGGCATGAATTTATCAAATATTTTCAAGAGTCCTACTCAGCAGGAGTAGTCAATACAGAGAACAAAAAGGAATTTTGGAAAAGTATATCTCTACCCAAAATTGACTCCCAGGACTTGCTTCGGCTAAATGAACCCATTTCATTTCGTGAGATTTCAGAAGCTATTAAACAGGCTAAATTAAACAAGATGCCAGGTCCGGATGCCCTCCCATCTGAGTTTTATAAACTCCTCCATGAGCAAATCCTTCCCACATTAGCGGCTCTTTTTAATGAGTATTATATTAAAAACCAAATGCAATCAATTTTTTTTTACATCTAATGTGGTATTGATCCTTAAAAAGGATAAAAACCCAGAAGTATTATCCTCTTATAGACCTATACCCCTATTAAACCAAGATTACAAGCTTTTAACCGCTATTATTTCACACAGACTTAAGCACTACCTTGAACCATTAAAGCAGGCTTTATGATCGGAAGGAACTCAGTGAAGAACCTTCGAAAAGCTATGCTGGTTATTGACCATTTTTGGAATAGATCAATAGAGTAAAAGTCGCACTATATAGCAGATCTAGCCCTGCTCACAGTCGACACTGAGAAGGCGTTCGACTGCATAGTATGGGACCATTTATTCAGCGCGCTTGAAGGATTTGGCCTCACAGGGAATTTCTACCATTTTATTTGTGTAATGTATCAGGCTCCATCCTCTACCATTATTGTCAATGGGGAGGTATCTGATAGATTCACTCTTCAACGAGGTACACAACAGGGTTGCCCCCTTTCACCCCTACTTTTTAACCTATCACTAGAACCACTCGCGATATTGCTGAGAAAGGAGCTAAAAGGAATTAAGTTAGGGGATAAGAACTTTGTGACATCATTATTTGCAGATGATATTTAACTTTTTTTAAGCAATACTAAACAATCTATACCCCGACTGCTAAAGATTATTGAAATGTTTAGCTCTATTTCAGGGTACAAAATTAATTGGGGGAAATCGGAGCTGCTTTGGATTTATAAATCTAAGAATCCTACATCCTTTTAAAGAAGTACAGGAAATTAAGTACCTAGGCATCTTTTTAAGTAAGAATCCTTCACAATGGTATGATTTAAATTTTCGGAAATGTATTGACATGTTCGAGAAGAAATTAACAGCTTTGGATAATCTCCCTATTTCATTATCTGCCCGCGTAATGCTAATTAAAGCAATCTTATTTCCAAAATTATTCTACTTACTTCAGAATTTGCCCTTACTACTTCTCAAAAAAGATTTAAAATTTCTACAAATGGTATTCTCTAGATTTATATGGCATGGGAAGAAAGCTAGGATTTCACTCGCTAAACTATCGTTTTTTAAAGCTCATGGTGGTTTGGCGTTGCCCAATCTACAGTTTTACAACTATGCTACGCTTGTTAAATTCGCATTAGATTGGATATCAGAAAAAGAGCATGTCTCTTTCCTTGAAGTAGAAACACAGCTGGTAGCTCCATTTTCACTTAAAGCACTGATCCATATTCCATTTGCGAGATTGCCAGTAAATGTGTTACACCTATACACATTCAAGTATATAATCCTGGCATGGCAGAAAGTTTGTTCTGAGATACAAATTAATTTCCGCAGGGAATTTCTACCATTTTATTTGTGTAATGTATCAGGCTCCATCCTCTACCATTATTGTCAATGGGGAGGTATCTGATAGATTCACTCTTCAACGAGGTACACAACAGGGTTGCCCCCTTTCACCCCTACTTTTTAACCTATCACTAGAACCACTCGCGATATTGCTGAGAAAGGAGCTAAAAGGAATTAAGTTAGGGGATAAGAACTTTGTGACATCATTATTTGCAGATGATATTTAACTTTTTTTAAGCAATACTAAACAATCTATACCCCGACTGCTAAAGATTATTGAAATGTTTAGCTCTATTTCAGGGTACAAAATTAATTGGGGGAAATCGGAGCTGCTTTGGATTTATAAATCTAAGAATCCTACATCCTTTTAAAGAAGTACAGGAAATTAAGTACCTAGGCATCTTTTTAAGTAAGAATCCTTCACAATGGTATGATTTAAATTTTCGGAAATGTATTGACATGTTCGAGAAGAAATTAACAGCTTTGGATAATCTCCCTATTTCATTATCTGCCCGCGTAATGCTAATTAAAGCAATCTTATTTCCAAAATTATTCTACTTACTTCAGAATTTGCCCTTACTACTTCTCAAAAAAGATTTAAAATTTCTACAAATGGTATTCTCTAGATTTATATGGCATGGGAAGAAAGCTAGGATTTCACTCGCTAAACTATCGTTTTTTAAAGCTCATGGTGGTTTGGCGTTGCCCAATCTACAGTTTTACAACTATGCTACGCTTGTTAAATTCGCATTAGATTGGATATCAGAAAAAGAGCATGTCTCTTTCCTTGAAGTAGAAACACAGCTGGTAGCTCCATTTTCACTTAAAGCACTGATCCATATTCCATTTGCGAGATTGCCAGTAAATGTGTTACACCTATACACATTCAAGTATATAATCCTGGCATGGCAGAAAGTTTGTTCTGAGATACAAATTAATTTCCGCAGATCTGAATTTCTGCCTTTAGTAGGGAACCCGGATTTTCCTCCTGGGCTCATATATAAAGTCTTTTCTACATGGGTCAAGAACGGCCTCAAAAATGTAAAATATATCTGTGTAAATGAGTCCTTAACAATTAAGACATTTGCAGAGATAAGATCCAACTTTAATTTAGCAAAAACCTCCTTTTATGCTTATCTCCAGGCACAGCATTGGATCGGGACTCTACGGGCGGAGAACGGAACTAAACCCTCACTGGGGGATTTAGATAATGTGATTAGACTATATCATGCTGGGAAAGTCTCAATCTCACTTCTTTATAATATGCTTATTAAGCATCACGGGTTATTACATATTGATAATTTAGGGACGAAATGGAATAAAACTTTCCCAAATCTTACTAGAGAACATATTCTTCAAAGCTTTAAACTAACTGATCAAACTTTAGTCTCTATAGACTGGAGGGAATCACTTTTTAAGTTAATAAATCTACTATATACCACACCAGCCAAAATGACAAAATGGTATAAAAAAGAAGTCAATTGCCCTAAATGCAACGCTATGGATGCAGATGAAATGCATTGCTTCTGGAGCTTCCCTAAAGTCTTGCAGTTCTGGAGCAAAGTTTGTTTTTGGCTAAACAAGGTCAATGCCTGCAATCTTACTCTCCGGCGGAGACATATCTTTTTTCTACTAAGCCACGACGAACCTTATTCGAATATCAGGCTCATAAATACAGTAATCCTAGTTGGACGTAATGTCATTCTTAGGAATTGGAAATCTACCCAGGAACCTAAATTCAAGGAGTTTGTAAACAAAATTCATAACCAGATAATCTTGGAACAATTTAACCTGAGAGAATACAAAGATTTTTTCTTAAATGGGAAAAAGTAATATTAACCTTACCTTTGGAAGCTCAACTGCAGCTAATTGCTCCACTTAGGAAATCTAGTTGGTTTATTCAGCAATGGGAATTCGGCTTACTTCCATCCAATTGGCAAGTATAATTTTATGGAGGGGATCTCTTTTTTTTTTTTTTCTTCTCCCCCTACCCTAGGAGCTGGTTGGTCGGTCGCTATAGAAAGTTCTATGGAGTCAGTCATGCCTCATACAGATGTATATTTTATTACATTATTGCTGAGATAAGGCTGTTAACTCTGCTCTTCTCCTTTGTTTGCCTTTTGTTTGGTAGTTTTCTTTCTCCTTTTCGCATAATGGTATATACCTATTAAGTTTAATCGGTGCTAATTCATTGTGTTAATGAAGAAATGTATCTCCCCCTATTATGTAACTAAAGTGATAATAACTTACCTCCTTTTTTTCTTTCTGTACCCTGGAATGATATCTCAATAAAAATTAAAAACAAAAAAACAAAAAAAAAAACGTGAAAAATATAAGCTCCAACGCACCTGGCGGATAAAGTTTTATTGTTTTGGAGATATTGCAAATTCTTATGATCTGTATAGATTATGATTGGGTGCCTTGCACCTTCCAGTAAATGCCTCCAAAATTCTACGAATAGCTAATAGTTCTTTATCACCTATAGCATAATTTCTCTCAGCTGGAGTCATGACTTTTAAGAAATAAGATACATGATGTAAGGGTTCAGTCAAAGATTTCCGTTGAGATAATATAGCCCCAAATGCTTGGTCTGAGGTATCAACTTCCAAGACATATTGTAGGTTAATATCTGGAAATTTCAGTATAGGAGCGGTTGTAAAATATGCCTTCAGGTGTTCAAAAACTTTAGTGAGATGAGGGTTCCAAAGGAAAGGTTTTGAGTTGCCCGTTGCTTGCGTGAGTGGTTTGGCTTTTTTAGAGAAATTTTTTATGAATTTACGATAGTAGTTAGCAAAGCCAAGAAACCTTTGTAATTCCTTTTTTGTTGTTGGAACTGGCCAATCCCTTACTGCATCTACCTTTTCTGACTGCATCTGTATACCCGAAGGAGATATAGTATATCCTAAAAAGGAGATGGTAGTGCTGTGAAATGAAAATTTTTCAGGTTTAGCGTATAGTTTATGAATCTTTAGTCTTACTAACACCCATCGAACGTGTTTGATGTGATCTACCAGGTTGTTTGAGTAAATTAGTATATCTTCAAGATACACGACCATACAAATGTCAAGCAGATCCCTAAAAATGTCATTGATAAAATGTTGAAACGTGGCTGGGGCATTACATAGGCCGAACGGCATCACTAGATATTCAAAGAGGCGTACCTAGTCCGGAATGCGGTTAGCCATTCATCTCCCTCTCAGATGCGAATGAGGTTATACGCACCCCTGAGGTCCAGTTTAGTGAAGATGGTGGCTTGGGTTAATCTTTCAATTAATTCCGGTATGAGAGGGAGAGGGAATCTGTTTTTAATGGTACGTTTGTTCAGTTCCCGATAATCGATTATGGGTCTAATCGTGGAGTCTTTGTTGGTCACAAAAAACATCCCAGCTACAGCAGGGGAAGTAGATGGTCTGATAAACCCCTTACGTAAATTCTCCTGAAGATATTCCTTAAGATGATCAAGTTCCAGTTGACTCAAGGGATATATGTGTCCAACAGGAATAGTTGCCCCCGGAATCAACTCTATAGGACAATCATATATCCAGTGAGGGGGGAGACTTTCAGCTTCAGTTTTGCTGAAGACATCGGAGAATCCTGATAAGGTTCTGGTAAGGAAGTATCAGGGGTGACGGTTTGTAGAATTACCTGTTGTGGAAAACAAGTATTCTTACAATATGAGGAAGAGAATTCTGTTTCATAAGTTAACCAGTTAATAGTTGGGTTGTGTAAATGTAACCAATGGAGCCCTAATACCACAGTAAATTGAGGAGAAGGTATTATATAAAAAATGATGTACTCAGTATGTCCCTTGTCAGATGTGACCAACATACAAACTGTTTGATGTGTGATGGGTCCATTACAAATAGTAGACCCATCAATAACTCTAAGAGTCGCAGCTATCTTTTTCTTAACATTAGGAATTTTATCTTTTTCAACAGTAGTAGCATCAATAAAATTCCCGAAAGCCCCTGAATCAATTATGGCGTTGGTCTTCAGTCTTCTAAGGTCCCACTGTAACATAAGAGAAAGTTTACAATAAGGTTGTGTATGTTCTTGCAAATGACAATTATGTAATTCAAGAGACTTACTCTTTTTAGACTTGCGTAATATAGGACAGTCTGTCACAGTATGTGATGGATTGGCACAGTACATGCAGAGATGTTTGTTCCTTCTACGTAATCTCTCTTCTGGAGAGAGAGGACCCCTGAGTACTCCGATTTCCATGGGGGTTGACAGGTCAGATGATGTACTGGGAGTAGAATAACCAGATGCCTGGAATTTGTTCTGGCTGTCAGGTTGAGAACGTTCAGCCCTTCTTTCTCTCAGATGCCTGCCAATTTGAGTGGAAACTTTCATTAAGGCTTCCAAAGTATTGGGCATTTCCATACGTGCAAGTTCATCTTTCACACATTCTGACAACCCAAGTCTGAATTGATTGCGTAGTGATATCATACTCCAAGAGGAGTCTGAGGCATATAACTTGAACTCTGTTATATATTCTTCTAAGGGTTTTTTCCTTGTTTCAGGTTCCTCATTTTTTGTTCTGCTGTAAACTGTACATCTGTATCCATATATAAGTCATCCATAGCGGAAAGAAAATCATTCAATATAGGAGCGTTTGTCTCACATAGATGATCAGCCCAGGTTCTGGGTTCTGATCTAAGGAATGAAATAATAGTGAGTACCTTTATTCTATCTGTGAGGTATGTTTTGGGCTTTAGGTTATAGAGTAGGAGGCAGGCATTTTTAAATTGCCTATATAATTTTCGATTCCCTGAGAATGTCTCTGGTAAAGAAACGTGTGGTTCAGGAGTATGAGCCTGTGATTCCTTAGTATCTTTTATAAGCTCTCTCAAAACCTGATTCTCTACTTGTAAATCTAAAATTGCCTGTCCCATCTGATCAACCTTTTGAGATAGGTTGTACACAAATTGTGGCAACTCAGCCGGATCCATTTTGTTTTTAAGGCTTAGTATTATGTCAAAGTTAAATTTTATTTGGCTATGCATCACAATGGCAGAGTTATTTATACAATTCACAAATATATTGTTTGTATCACTATCAAAGTATAAATAACACTATGGAGCGAGTGCCATATAATTATCAGATAGTGAGTTGTTATAAAATATACCAATCACTTATTCTTAGATTGAATAGTGAAATTACCAGAACCTAGCATAGATGCACTATGTACAAAAAACAAATACTATTGATGATGATATTATCAGCACATCCAAGGTTGGATAATGTTCAGTTCTTATAGGTTATATGTTGAAAAATACCGGTCTCAGAATTTAAAAGAGAGCGCACTTACTTTAGGAAGATTGATAGAGAGAGAGAGCTGCTGCCTACCTCCAACAAGCTCAGTGTAAAAGTCAAGAGGGGTGGAGTTTTTCCTTTCCTCAAGGTTAGTCTGTGTTGAGAGTGCCGGATGACGTCACAATGCTGCGACTCCGGTGCGGCTGAGAGTAAACTTCTAGTGCAACAGTAAATTCCTATACGGTGCACAGAACAAATCAATGTTAGTAAGTTTTAAGGTTATTACCTTTCAGGAATGATGTGGGTAAGTAGTTGGAAAGACTGGGTTGTCAGTGAGGTTCTGTGTAGACGAATTATAACTCCGGAATCCAGTGAAGTTGCGTTTGGTAAGGAGCAAAATCCCAGCAACAGTAAAGCAGAGAATGATGCAAATGAGTGAAGAGTACAGGAAGTAGATCTCCACTGAATTAGTTAGCTCAGGTAGCACACTACTGCTATAAGCAGATAATATAAAATACTAAGCACTGAGGTGTAGGAGTGGGAAGGCTTTAAGGAGGCCAAGGTAATGTGATTGGTGGACAAAACTTAAAGGGAAAGAGCTGATCCACAATATCCTGACACCCGCACCCTCAGCTTACGAAGCCATGTGTCTGTAATCTGGGCAGACTGTGGTTTGGCGTTGTACTGCTAGAAAATGCAGGGACGTCCCTGAAAAAGACGACGTATGGATGGCAGCATATGTTTCTTCAAAATGTATACATATCTTTCTGCATTAATGGTGCCCTCACAGATGTGCAAGTTACCCATGCCATGGGCACTGACACAGATGGTCCGTTTCTTTCTTACCTGAAGAACATGACTGCTGTTTTTTCCAAAAACTATTTGAAATGTTGACTCGTTGGACCACAAAACATGATTCCACTGTGCTACTGTCCATCTCAGATGAGACTGACCCCAGAGAAGTCGGTGGTTCTTCTGGACAGTGTTGATGTATGGCTTCTGCTTTGTATAGTAAAGCCTTAACTTGCATCTGTGGATGCAGCAAATGTCGACTGACAAAGGTTTACCAAAGTATTCCTGAGCCTGTTAGGATATCCATTACAGACTAATGAAGGTATTTGAGACAGTGACGTCTGAGGGATCAGAGATCATGCGCATTCAGAAATGATTTTCAGCCTTGCCCTTTACGCACCGAGGTTTGACCAGATTCCTTGAATCTTTTAAAGATATATTTCACTGTAGAAGGGGAAATGCCCAAAATCCTACCTATTTGTCTTTGGGGAATGTTGTTCTCAAAGGGTTGGATTATTCACTGACGCATCTGTTGGCAGATTGGCGAGCCTCGACCCATCCTTGCTCTTGAAGGACTGGGCCTTTTTTGGATGCTCCCTATATACTATGACTACACGATTGCCTCACCTGTTTCACATCACCATCTTATTTCAACTTGTCACATGGCTATTAATCCTAAATTGCTCCTATCCCAACTTTTTTGGAACGTGTTACAGTCATCAGATTTGAAATGAGTGTATATTTTAAAAAATACATTAAATACACAAAGAAAAACATCAAATAATGTGTTAATAATGTGTTTTCAATATAGTACAGGGTGAATTGAATTTTTAAATGACTCTTCTTGTTTGTTTGTTTTTTTGCATTTTCCATATTGTCACAACTTTTTTGTAATTGGAGTTGTATAAATATTAATATGTTAATTTTTGATTTATACTTAAAGGGACACTGAACCCAAATTTTTTCATTCGTGATTCAGATAGAGCATGCAATTTTAAGTAACTTTCTAATTTACACCTATTATAAATTTTTCTTCGTTCTCTTGCTTTCTTTATTTGAAAAAGAAGGCATCTAAGCTATTTTTTTGGTTCAATACCATGGAAAGCACTCTTTTATTGGTGAGGGAATGTATCCACCAATCAGCAAGAACAACCCAGTTTGTTCACCAAAAATGGGCCGGCATCTAAACTTACATTCTTGTATTTCAAATAAAGATACCAAGAGAATGAAGACAATTTGATAATAGGAGTCAATTAGAAAGTTGCTTAAAATTGCATGCTGTATCTGAATCACAAAAGACAAAATTTGGGTTCAGTGTCCCTTAAATATCTGATATATTCAAGATATATAATGTTTATTATTTACCTATACTTAAATGTCAGCTTATAAATGAATTTAATCTTTTGTTTACAAATTGAAGAAATATATTTTTCAATGATGAAGCATAAAAATAGTCTTCAAAACATATTATTGCATAAAAAGAAATATTAAAGCATTTTTAAAATAATGTTATTAATTCTGAAATTCAAATACAGCAGTGTTGTTATTTAGCTGCTAATTTCCAGATCTCATATTCAAGCCTACACAATTTTGTTAAATCATGCAACAACTGTGCTAAACCAATTTTTTAGCTTGTTCCCGCTGCTTACATTTAAACAACATTGCAAGTCTTTTTTCAGTGAGTAACCAAAACAACTGATATTATGAATCCAAAGAGGAACTATAGTAATACATAGAAGACAATATGGGGCCTATCTATCAAGCTCTGTACGGAGCTTGAGGGCCCGTGTTTCTGGCGAGCCTGCAGGCTCGCCAGAAACACCAGTTATGAAGCAGCGGTCTAAAGACCACTGCTCCATAACCCTGTCCGCCTGCTCTGATGAGGCGGACAGGAATCGGCAGAATTCAACCCGATCGAGTACGATCGAGTTGATTGACACCCCCCTGCTGGCGGCCAATTGGCCGCGAGTCTGCAGGGGGCGGAATTGCACCAGCAGCTCTTGTAAGCTGCTGGTGCAATGCTGAATACGGAGAGCGTATTGCTCTCCGCATTCAGCGATGTCTGTCGGACCTGATCCGCACTGTTGGATCAGGTCCGCAAGACCTATGATAAATAGGCCTCTATGACTCCACAAGGACCTTGTAAAATTCCACAAAGTATATATGGGTCACTTAAGGGAGCAGTGCCTAAGCATACAGTATATACTAAATTGCAATTGTAAGGACGTGACCACCAAAGGGTGGTAGACGTCCAAAAAAGTATGCTATACTATTAGACTTACAATATCTTTCAGTGCATAAAAGCATACTTTTTTGGATGTCTACCACCCTTTGGTGGTTACGTCCTTACAATTGCAAAACAACTGATATACTGTTTTTTAATCCAACACCTTCCTGCTTCCTTCACGGCCTAACACTCCCATGTTCTGCCTTTCAAATTGTCATGGCATCAAAAGGGTTACATTAACTCATTGCATTACCTCTTATGGAACCAGGGCCATTTTTAGGGGAGGGGGCGAGGCGGACTATAGCCAATGGGGGTTAGTGCTGAAGGAGCACTGTTGGTTCAAGGGAAAGCCCATCTATTATTTTATTTTTTTTAGTGCCCAGTTTAATTTTCAGTGTGCACAGCCTGATGGCAGCCCAAGTAGTTGTATTTTCTTTTAGTTATAAAATGCTTCCATCGGCCATGCCAGAGAAAGAAGCTCAGTGCTATTAATGGTGGGGGCCAACACATTCTGCTGAAAGAATACAGAATTAAAAAACAAAAAAACTGCTATTGCAGAGAGTGAAAAGATAACACCCAGAGTACATTTTAACCCCTTGGCTACCAGAGAGGGCTGCAGCGTATTCCAATGCATTTTACTGTAGCAATTTTTGGCTTCCATAATTTAAAGGAAGAGTAAACAATGTGATATTGTAATATAAAATGTTTAGTCATGCAAAGTAAACAAACAAGTGTTATATATTTTGCCAGATTTTCATGTAATTTGAAGGGCCATTAAATACAATAGAATAGCATAATCAACAAGAACATAGTAAAAAACACTAAGACCTAGATTTGGAGTTTGGCGGTAGCCGTGAAAACCAACGTTAGAGGCTCCTAACGCTGGTTTTAGGCTACCGCCGGTATTTAGAGTCACTCAAAATAGGGTCTAACGCTCACTTTTCAGCCGCGACTTTTCCATACCGCAGATCCCCTTACGTCAATTGCGTATCCTATCTTTTCAATGGGATCTTCCTAACTCCGGTATTTAGAGTCGTTTCTGAAGTGAGCGTTAGACATCTAACGACAAAACTCCAGCCGCAGGAAAAAAGTCAGTAGTTAAGAGCTTTCTGGGCTAACGCCGGCTTATAAAGCTCTTAACTACTGTACTCTAAAGTACACTAACACCCATAAACTACCTATGTACCCCTAAACCGAGGTCCCCCCACATCGCCGCCACTCGATTCAATTTTTTTAACCCCTAATCTGCCGACCGCCACCTACGTTATCCTTATGTACCCCTAATCTGCTGCCCCTAACACCGCCGACCCCTGTATTATATTTATTAACCCCTAATCTGCCCCCCACAACGTCTCCGCCAGCTACCTACACTTATTAACCCCTAATCTGCCATCTGCACGCCGCCGCCAGCTACATTATCCCTATGTACCCCTAATCTGCTGCCCCTAACACCGCCGACCCCTATATTATATTTATTAACCCCTAATCTGCCCCCCACAACGTCGCCTCCACCTGCCTACACTTATTAACCCCTAATCTGCTGAGCGGACCTGAGCGCTACTATAATAAAGTTATTAACCCCTAATCCGCCTCACTAACCCTATAATAAATAGTATTAACCCCTAATCTGCCCTCCCTAACATCGCCGACACCTAACTTCAATTATTAACCCCTAATCTGCCGACCGGAGCTCACCGCTATTCTAATAAATGGATTAACCCCTAAAGCTAAGTCTAACCCTAATACTAACACCCCCCTAAGTTAAATATAATTTAAATCTAACGAAATAAATTAACTCTTATTAAATAAATTATTCCTATTTAAAGATAAATACTTACCTGTAAAATAAATCCTAATATAGCTACAATATAAATTATAATTATATTATAGCTATTTTAGGACTTATATTTATTTTACAGGTAACTTTGTATTTATTTTAACCAGGTACAATAGCTATTAAATAGTTAAGAACTATTTAATAGCTAAAATAGTTAAAATAATTACAAATTTACCTGTAAAAGAAATCCTAACCTAAGTTACAATTAAAACTAACACTATACTATCAATAAATTAATTAAATAAACTACCTACAATTACCTACAATTAACCTAACACTACACTATCAATAAATTAATTAAATACAATTCCTACAAATAAATACAATTAAATAAACTTGCTAAAGTACAAAAAATAAAAAAGAACTAAGTTACAAAAAATAAAAAAGATATCTACAAACATAAGAAAAATATTACAACAATTTTAAACTAATTACACCTTCTCTAAGCCCCCTAATAAAACAACAAAGCCCCCCAAAATAAAAAATGCCCTACCCTATTCTAAATTACTAAAGTTAAAAGCTCTTTTACCTTACCAGCCCTGAACAGGGCCCTTTGCGGGGCATACCCCAAGAAGTTCAGCTCTTTTGCCTGTAAAAAAAAAACATACAATACCCCCCCCCCCAACATTACAACCCACCACCCACATACCCCTAATCTAACCCAAACCCCCCTTAAATAAACCTAACACTAAGCCCCTGAAGATCATCCTACCTTGTCTTCACCTCACCAGATATCACCGATCCGTCCTGGCTCCAAAATCTTCATCCAACCCAAGCGGGGGTTGGCAATCCATCATCCGGTGCCTGAAGAGGTCCAGAAGAGGCTCCAAAGTCTTCATCCTATCCGGGAAGAAGAGGCGATCCGGACCGGCAACCATCTTGATCCAAGCGGCATCTTCTATCTTCATCCGATGAAGACGGGCTCCATCCTGAAGACCTCCACCGCGGACCCATCTTCTTCCGGCGACGTCCAACTGCAGAATGACGGTTCCTTTAAGGGACGTCATCCAAGATGGCGTCCCTCGAATTCTGATTGGCTGATAGGATTCTATCAGCCAATCGGAATTAAGGTAGGAATATTCTGATTGGCTGATGGAATCAGCCAATCAGAATCAAGTTCAATCCGATTGGCTGATCCAATCAGCCAATCAGATTGAGCTTGCATTCTATTGGCTGATCGGAACAGCCAATAGAATGCGAGCCCCCAACATTACAACCCACCACCCACATACCCCTAATCTAACCCAAACCCCCCTTAAATAAACCTAACACTAAGCCCCTGAAGATCATCCTACCTTGTCTTCACCTCACCAGGTATCACCGATCCGTCCTGGCTCCAAAATCTTCATCCAACCCAAGCGGGGGTTGGCGATCCATCATCCGGTGCCTGAAGAGGTCCAGAAGAGGCTCCAAAGTCTTCATCCTATCCGGGAAGAAGAGGCGATCCGGACCGGCAACCATCTTGATCCAAGCGGCATCTTCTATCTTCATCCGATGAAGACGGGCTCCATCCTGAAGACCTCCACCGCGGACCCATCTTCTTCCGGCGACGTCCAACTGCAGAATGACGGTTCCTTTAAGGGACGTCATCCAAGATGGCGTCCCTCGAATTCTGATTGGCTGATAGGATTCTATCAGCCAATCGGAATTAAGGTAGGAATATTCTGATTGGCTGATGGAATCAGCCAATCAGAATCAAGTTCAATCCGATTGGCTGATCCAATCAGCCAATCAGATTGAGCTTGCATTCTATTGGCTGATCGGAACAGCCAATAGAATGCGAGCTCAATCTGATTGGCTGATTGGATCAGCCAATCGGATTGAACTTGATTCTGATTGGCTGATTCCATCAGCCAATCAGAATATTCCTACCTTAATTCCGATTGGCTGATAGAATCCTATCAGCCAATCGGAATTCGAGGGACGCCATCTTGGATGACGTCCCTTAAAGGAACCGTCATTCGGCTAGTAGGCGTCGGGAGAAGAGGATGTTCCGCGTCGGAGGTCTGCAAGATGGATCCGGAAGAAAGAAGATTGAAGATGCTGTTGATAGAAGACTTCATCCGGATCATGGACCTCTTCAGCTCCCGCTTGGATGAAGACTTCATCCGGATCATGGACCTCTTCAGCTCCTGCTTGGATGAAGACTTCAGCCGGATCATGGACCTCTTCAGCCCCCCGCTTGGGCTTGGATCAGGACATCGGAGGAGCTCTTCAGGACGGATCGGTGAACCTGGCAGGGTGAAGATAAGGTAGGAAGATCTTCAGGGGCTTAGTGTTAGGTTTATTTAAGGGGGGTTTGGGTTAGATCAGGGGCATGTGGGTGGTGGGTTGTAATGTTGGGGGGGGGTATTGTATGTTTTTTTTTACAGGCAAAAGAGCTGAATTCTTTGGGGCATGCCCCGCAAAGGGCCCTGTTCAGGGCTGGTAAGGTAAAAGAGCTTTGAACTGTAGTAATTTAGAATAGGGTAGGGCATTTTTTTATTTTGGGGGGTCTTTGTTATTTTATTAGGGGGCTTAGAGTAGGTGTAATTAGTTTAAAATTGTTGTAATATTTTTCTTATGTTTGTAAATATTTTTTTATTTTTTGTAACTTAGTTATTTTTTTTTTTGTACTTTAGCTAGTTTATTTAATTGTATTTATTTGTAGCAATTGTATTTAATTAATTTATTGATAGTGTAGTGTTAGGTTAATTGTAGGTAGTTTATTTAATTAATTTATTGATAGTCTAGTGTTAGGTTTATTTGTAACTTAGGTTAGGATTTATTTTACAGGTAATTTTGTAATTATTTTAACTAGGTAGCTATTAAATAGTTCTTAACTATTTAATAGCTATTGTACCTGGTTAAAATAAATACAAAGTTACCTGTAAAATAAATATAAATCCTAAAATAGCTATAATATAAATATAATTTATATTGTAGCTATATTAGGATTTATTTTACAGGTAAGTATTTATCTTTAAATAGGAATAATTTATTTAATAAGAGTTAATTTATTTCGTTAGATTTAAATTATATTTAACTTAGGGGGGTGTTAGTATTAGGGTTAGACTTAGCTTTAGGGGTTAATCCATTTATTAGAATAGCGGTGAGCTCCGGTCGGCAGATTAGGGGTTAATAATTGAAGTTAGGTGTCGGCGATGTTAGGGAGGGCAGATTAGGGGTTAATACTATTTATGATAGGGTTAGTGAGGCGGATTAGGGGTTAATAACTTTATTATAGTAGCGCTCAGGTCCGCTCGGCAGATTAGGGGTTAATAAGTGTAGGCAGGTGGAGGCGACGTTGTGGGGGGCAGATTAGGGGTTAATAAATATAATATAGGGGTCGGCGATGTTAGGGCAGCAGATTAGGGGTACATAGGGATAATGTAAGTAGTGGCGGTTTACGGAGCGGCAGATTAGGGGTTAATAATAATATGCAGGGGTCAGCGATAGCGGGGGCGGCAGATTAGGGGTTAATAAGTGTAAGGTTAGGGGTGTTTAGACTCGGGGTACATGTTAGAGTGTTAAGTGCAGACGTAGGAAGGGTTACCGCATAGCAAACAATGGGGCTGTGTTAGGAGCTGAACGCGGCTTTTTTGCAGGTGTTAGTTTTTTTTTCAGCTCAAACAGCCCCATTGTTTCCTATGGGGGAATCGTGCACGAGCACGTTTTTGAGGCTGGCCGCGTCCGTAAGCAACTCTGGTATCGAGAGTTGAAGCTGCGTTAAAAATGCTCTACGCTCCTTTTTTGGAGCCTAACGCAGCCTTTATGTGGACTCTCGATACCAGAGTTATTTTTATGGTGCGGCCAGTAAAACGCGGGCGTTAGTTTTTCGGCTCGTTACCGACAAAACTCCAAATCTAGCCGTAATTGCAGTAACGCTTACTTGTTACCCGTTATGCTCTGTATCATGTGAAAGCCTTCAGTGAAGCACAGAAACATATAAATATATACTATGAACTTTTGCACATGCTCAGTAGAAGCTGGTGACTCAGAAAGTGTGCACATAAAAAGACTGTTCCCATGTTTTACATTTTCGTGTCTCTTTAGATCTGAAAACTGTGTTTCTAATTTGGAAAATTGGCAGTGCACATTGCGACTTCACAAGTCTAACTTTGCTACTTATCTGTTCTTAACTGGCTTCAGCTGATATAATTACATAACAAACTAAAAAATGCAGCTTTTGCTAACAAAATGACAGTGTCAAGGCTTGTGTACTGGATTGGTTCCTCCAAACAAGTCAAGTAGTGACTGAGTATGGCTATTGCTGTGGCTCTTCATTGAAAGTTGAGATCATGCCTGACATTCATTGAGTGTCACTGCACCTATATTTTCGAGTGTTTCACTGTTCCTGCCATTAACATATATAGTTATGTGTGGTGTCCAATACATGAACCAATAACTTCTTGTATCGTGGAAAAGCAATGATTATAAAACTTAGGATAAACCCTTGCAAAGGGATTAAGTATATATTTGCATATCTATTTTGTTATAATACATAGTCTCACTGGGTTGAGTGTAAAGTGTGTTGATCAGCTGGCTTCGGGCATCCTTTTTTTTCCTTTTAACTCTATTAAAGTTTTCTTTTGTGCATATACTAGAGAGGATTGTTATTTTATATTTCATTTTGTTTGTTATGTAAGGCTGTGTCAGTGCTTTTGTGATGTAGGTAATGGTATCATTCACAATGGAACTTGTTCTATGTGCCAAGAAGTATATAAGACAAGTATGGCTTCACTGATTATAACACCTTAGTCTTTGTACCATTTTAATATTGACTGCCATTTTAAAATCACTAAATCATAGCTTACAATGCAAGCTTGTCACAAACCATTACGCAAATGTTTTGTGTTTCTTCTATTACTGTGTTTTCCCATAACTATGTGTTTTCTCCGTCAGCCCACCATGCATTTGTCCTAGTCAGGTCCATCTTTTGACTAGCAGGCTAGATGGGGGAAGCTAAGACTGAGGATCCAATACCATTCTCAATTTGCTTGTGGAGTGACAACCTCCAGGTCACACAAGTTTTTAACTAATAAACGGCTAGATTAATAGTTTTGCGTTATGAGCGGCTCGGTGCTAACTTGCAAGTTATTGTCATCGCTCACTTCCCTATAGCTCTGCTATTACAGGTTTGCAAAAACCCGGTGTTAGCAGGCAATATTGCAGAGTAAAGCTCTATTGAGTTCCATACTGCACACAAATACCAGTGCTGCTTTGAGCTGGTTTTATGTGCTTGTGCACGATTTCCCCATAGACATCAATTTGGAGAGAGGGCTAAAAAAAAGCCTAACACCTGCAATAAAGGAGCATAAAGCTCCGTAATACAGCCCCATTGATTCCAATTGGGAAACAAAATTTATGTTTAAACCTAACACCCTAACATAAATGTAACAAAATAGGTTTATACCAAAACGAAGCCAACTCCAGTGTAGATTAAAACCAAAAAATATTTATTCCAAAAAAGTTAAAAAGACACGGCAACACATGCAGAATAGTTGAACTCAGCAGGTAACAACCAAGGGCTCGATCCAATATAAATCGTCGCCCGCAAAAGCCGGTAACGCCAAAATCTGCGCGGGTTTGGTATCCTATATACGGCGTAACCTAGAAGTTACGCTCGTATATTTCTGCCGTCGGCCGTAGTTTTTTTGGTCGTAGACAGGTATACCAAACCAGCGCAGTTTGGTATCCAATATACAGCGTAAGGACTTACGTGGCGAAAATGGAGAAATCTTACTCCATTTTCACCTCGCCACAAAAAGCAGCCGTAAGAAGCCTTACGCTGACTATTGGAGCCCCGCAACTACCTAAACTACCTGCAAAATAAAACCTAACACCTAACGCATGCGCAATGTCTATCTACCTGTCAACCGCGATCGCCCGCCGCAATCCCTAATAAGTAAGTATTTAACCCCTAAACCGCCGCTCCCGGACCCCGCCGCCATCTACATAAACTAACCCCCTACTGTGAGCCCCTAAAACCGCCACCATCTAACTGATCTATCCCCTAATGTGAACCCCTAAAACCGCCACCATCTAACTGATCTATCCCCTAATGTGAACCCCTAAAACCGCCGCCATCTACCTGATCTATCCCCTAATGTGAACCCCTTACACCGCCGCCATCTACCTTATCTATCCCCTAATCTGACCCCTTACACCGCCGCCATCTACCTTATCTATCCCCTAATGTGAACCCCTTACACCGCCGCCATCTACCTAATCTATCCCCTAATCTGACCCCTTACACCGCCGCAACCTATATAAAAATTATTAACCCCTAATCTAATCCCCCTATACCGCCGCCAGCTATATTAATATTATTAACCCCTAATCTAATATCCCTAAAGTAATAAGTTCTATTACCAGCCCTTAAAAGGGCCTTTGCGGGGCTTTGCCCCAAAGTAAACAGCTCTTTTGCCCTATAACCTGCCCTCCCTACACCGCCGCCACCTATATTAATAGTATTAACCCCTAATGTAAGCCCCCTTACACCGCCGCCATCTATATTAAAATTATTAACCCCTAATTTAATCTACCTACCCCGCCGCCAGCTATATTATCTATATTAACCCTAATTATATTATTAAGTATTTCGTATTAAGTATTTATATTAACTATATTAACTCTAAATAACCCTAACACCCCTAACTAAATTTGTATTAAATAAATCTAATTCATATTATAAACTAAAATATGCTATGTTAGGGTTTATATTTATTTTACAGGTAAATTGTTAATTATTTTAACTAGGTATAATAGCTGTTAAATAGTTATTAACTATTTAATAGCTACCTAGTTAAAATAATTACCCAATTACCTGTAAAATAAATCCTAACCTAAGTTACAAATACACCTACACTATCAATAAATTAAATAAACTACAAATATCTATCTAAAAATACAATTAAATAAATTAAACTAAATTACAAAAACAAACAAACACTAAATTACAAAAAAAAAAGATTACAGCAATTTTAAACTAATTACACCTATTCTAAGCCCCCTAATAAAATAATAAAGCCCCCCAAAAAAATTCCCTACCCTATTCTAAATTATAAAATACCCAGCTCTGTACCAGCCCTTAAAAGGGCTTTTTGCGGGGTATTTACCCCAAGTTAACAGCTCTTTTGCCTGTAAAAAAAAGAACACAACCCCCCCCCAACATTACAACCACCACCCACATACCCCTATTCTAAACCCACCCAAACCCCCCTTAAAAAACCTAACACTACCCCCCTGAAGATCTCCCTACCTTGTCTTCACCCAACCGCGTCGAACTCCTCATCCGATCCAGGCGATGTCTTTATCCAAGCGGCAAAGAAGAAGTCTTCATCCCGGCGATGTCTTTATCCAAGCGGCAGCAAAGTCTTCTTCCATCCGGCAGCATCTTCCATCAAGCGGCATCTTCAATCTTCTTTCTTCACTCCTCCGACGCGGAGCATCCATCCCGGCCGACGACTGAACGACGAATGAGGTACCTTTAAATGACGTCATCCAAGATGGCGTCCGTCGAATTCCGATTGGCTGATAGGATTCTATCAGCCAATCGGAATTAAGGTAGGAAAAATCTGATTGGCTGATTGAATCAGCCAATCAGATTGAGCTCGCATTCTATTGGCTGATCGGTTCAGCCAATCGGATTGAACTTGAATCTGATTGGCTGATTCAATCAGCCAATCAGATTTTTCCTTCCTTAATTCCAATTGGCTGATAGAATCCTATCAGCCAATCGGAATTCGACGGACGCCATCTTGGATGACGTCATTTAAAGGTACCTCATTCGTCGTTCAGTCGTCGGCCGGGATGGATGCTCCGCGTCGGAGGAGCGAAGAAAGAAGATTGAAAGATGCTGCCGGATGGAAGAAGACTTTGCTGCCGCTTGGATAAAGACATCGCCGGGATGAAGGTAGGGAGATCTTCAGGGGGTAGTGTTAGGTTTTTTAAGGGGGGTTTGGGTGGGTTTAGAATAGGGGTATGTGGGTTCTAATTTTGGGGTGGTTGTGTTCTTTTTTTTACAGGCAAAAGAGCTGTTAACTTGGGGTAAATACCCCGCAAAAAGCCCTTTTAGAATAGCTTAAAATTGCTGTAATTTTTTTTTGTAATTTAGTGTTTGTTTGTTTTTGTAATTTAGTTTAGTTTAATTGTATTTTTAGATAGATATTTGTAGTTTATTTAATTTATTGATAGTGTAGGTGTATTTGTAACTTAGGTTAGGATTTATTTTACAGGTAATTGGGTAATTATTTTAACTAGGTAGCTATTAAATAGTTCATAACTATTTAAAAGCTATTATACCTAGTTAAAATAATTAACAATTTACCTGTAAAATAAATATAAACCCTAACATAGCTACAATGTAATTATTAATTATATTGTAGCTATCTTAGGGTTTATTTTATAGGTAAGTATTTAGATTTAAATAGGAATATTTTAGTTTATAATATGAATTAGATTTATTTAATAAGAATTTAGTTAGGGGTGTTAGGGTTAGATAGAGTTAATATAGTTAATATATATAATATAATAACTATATTAACTATAATATACTTAGGGTTAATATAGATAATATAGCTGGCGGTGGGGTAGGTAGATTAAATTAGGGGTTAATAATTTTAATATAGATGGCGGCGGTGTAAGGGGCTTACATTAGGGGTTAATACTATTAATATATGTGGCAGGGTTTATGTGTAGGGAGGGCAGGTTATAGGGCAAAAGAGCTGTTTACTTTGGGGCAAAGCCCAGCAAAAGGCCCTTTTAAGGGCTGGTAATAGAGATAATTATTTTAGGGGATTAGATTAGGGGTTAATATAGATAATATAGCTGGCGGCGGGGTAGGGGGATTAGATACTGGTTAATATAGTTTAATATAGCTGGCGACGGGGTAGGAGCTCACATTAGGGGGTAGGTAACATAGATGGCGTCGGTGTTAGGGATCACTTTAGGGGGTTATAGATTTAATATAGCTGGCGGTGGGGTCTGGGAGCGGCGGTTTAAGGGTTAATAACTTTATTAGGTGGCGGCGGGGTCTGGGAGCGGCGGTTTAGGGGTTAATACATTTTTTATTGTTAGGATAGTGGGGGGGGGGGATAGCGGATAGAGGGTTAGACATGTCGGGCTTACTTGGGGGAGGCGTGTTAGACAGTACGGGAAATTTAGACTTTAGTCAGGTTTTGTAGGCGCCGCCAGTTTCTAAAGTGCCGTAAGTCACTGGCGACTCCAGAAATTTGTACTTACGCAGATTTCTGGACATCGCTGGTTTATCCGACTTACGGCACTTTAGCAACTGCCGGCGGAGTTTATAGGATAGCTCGAGTTGCGAGCTGAAACTACGGGCGGCGGGGGTTCTCTCGCTTGCGCCGCAAACTACACCGTATATCGGATCGCACCCCAAAGTGAAAATGGTCCCATGACAACATAGAGAGTACTCTTTATACAGAGGAAGGAGGGACATGGTTCCGTTTCTCTGGTAATATTTCCAGTGCGGTTAACAGGACTATTGCATGAAGGGGCACACAAGTCTTGGACACCCTCAGAATAAAAGTTATAACAGCTTTACAATTCACCTAATGTTACACGAACTGTGAATAAGTGTACTATAACACAGGCATACTCACATATGGATACATTTTCATTGTTTCTACCCTAATATATACCCTGAGTCTAAAACACTCCTAATCTGCTGCCTCCGACATCGCCGATACCTACATTACATTTATTAATCCCTAATCTGCTGTCCCCGACATCGCCCCCACCTACCTACACTTATTAACCCCTAATCTGCTGCCCCCAATGTCGTCGCTACCTACCTACACTTATTAACCCCTAATCTGCTGCCCCTAATGTCGTTGCTACCTACCTACAATTATTAACCCCTAATCTTCCGCCCCCAACGTCGTCGCCACTATACTAAAGTTATAAACCCTTAAACCTAACCCTAAGTGTAACCCTAACCCTAACACCCACTAACTTGAACATAATTAAAATAAATCTAAATAAAAATTACAATTAATACCTAAATAATTCCTATTTAAAACTAAATACTTACCTATAAAATAAACCCTAGGCTAGCTACAATATAACTAATAGTTACATTGTAGCCATCTTAGGTTTTATTTTTATTTCACAGCTAAGTTTGTATTTATTTTAACTAGGTAGACTAATTAGTAAATAATTATTAACTATTTACTAGCTACCTAGCTAAAATAAATACAAATTTACCTGTAAAATAAAACCTAACCTGAGTTACACTAACACCTAACCTTACACTACAATTAAATAAATTACATTAATTAAATACAATTAACTAAATTACAAAAACAAACAAACACTATCTTCAAGACATTGGCGCGGAGCATCCTCTTCTGACGACGGCTAATGAAGAATGAAGGTTCCTTTAAGGGACGTCATCCAAGATGGTGTCCTTTGAATTCCGATTGGCTGATAGAATTCTATCAGCCAATCGGAATTAAAGGTGAAAAAATCCTATTGGCTGATGCAATCAGCCAATAGGATTGAGCTTCAATGCTATTGGCTGATCCAATCAGCCAATAGGATTGAGCTCAGATTCTATTGGCTGATTGGAATTTTTCACCTTTAATTCCAATTGGCTGATAGAATTCTATCAGCCAATCGGAATTCAAGGGACGCCATCTTGGATGACGTCCCTTAAAGGAACCTTCATTCTTCGTTAGCCGTCGTCAGAAGAGGATGCTCCACACCGGATGTCTTGAAGATGAAGCTGATCCGCGCCGGATGGCTGAAGATAGAAGATGCCGTCTGGATGAAGACTTCTGCCGGCTTGGATGAAGACTTCAGCCCGCTTGTATGAAGACTTCTGCCGGCTTCGCTGAGGACTTCTGTCACTTAAAAACTGTAAGTTGAATTTTGGGGGTGTCATGGTTTTTCCCTCTTTGTTTGCCATGTGCTGCTGGCAGCCATTTTACTCACCTCTCTTGCTGACTATGGTGCATTGTGGGAGATGCTGCTCATTTCCTGCACTTCCTTTTATGGCCAGACTGGTGTGCATAATCCGTGTGAGACAGGATGCAGTCTCAGAATTGTGATGGCATCACTTATTATTTAAAGGGCCTCTGTTCAGTATGCTTTGACTTTGTGTTGTTTCAGACCTGTTTGTGAGAGTTTCTGTGTATTACCTGGCTGCCTGACGTCCTTCCTGGTTCCTGATCCATGGCTTGTTCCTGACTCTGCTGTTTTCCTTGTTCCTGATTCCGGCTCGTCTGACTATTCGCTTTGGCTCCTGACTCGGCTCATCTGACTACCTGCTCTGGTTTTGACTCCTGTCTTGTTATTTGACTTGTGGACTTTTTATAATTTTTTGCTATTAATAAAGGTGTGATTATTTTTGCACTTCTCGTCTCAGTCTGATTCCTGGCATCTTGACAGGGGGTTAGAGTTAGGTTTTTTTAAGGGTTTATTGGGTGAGTTTTATTTTTAGCTTAGAATTTGGGCTGAAAAAGAGCTAAACGCCCTTTTAAGGACAATGTCCATCCAAATGCCCTTTTCAGGGCAATGGGGAGCTTAGGTTTTTTAGATAGGATTTTATTTGGGGGGTTTGGTTGTGTGGGTGGTGGGTTTTACTGTTGGGGGGTTGTTTGTATTTTTGTTACAGGTAAAAGAGCTGATTTCCTTGGGGCAATGCCCCGCAAAAGGCCCTTTTAAGGGCTATTGGTAGTTTAGTTTAGGCTAGGAGTTTTTTTTATTTTGGGGGGCTTTTTATTTTGATAGGGTTATTAGATTAGTTGTAATTAGTTTAAATATTTTATCATTTCTTTTTTATTTTGTGTAATTTAATGTTTGTTTGTTTTTGTAATTTAGTTAATTGTATTTAATTAATGTAACTGATTTAATTATAGTGTAAGGTTAGGTTTTATTTTACAGGTCAATTTGTATTTATTTTAGCTAGATAGCTAGAAAATATTTAATAACTATTTACTAACTAGTCTACCTAGTTAAAATAAATACAAAGTTACCTGTGAAATAAAAATAAAACCTAAGCTAGATACAATGTAACTATTAGTTATATTGTAGCTAGCTTAGGGTTTATTTTATAGGTAACTATTTAGTTTTAAATAGGAATTATTTAGTTAATGATAGTAATTTTTATTTAGATTTATTTTAATTCCATTAAAGTTAGTAGGTGTTAGGGTTGCACTTAGGGTTAGGTTTAGGGTTTTATAACTTTAGTATAGTGGCGGCGATTTTGGGTGCAGCAGATTAGGGGTTAATAACAGTAATGTAGGTTGCACCGATTTTACGGACAGCAGATTAGGGGTTAATAATATTTAACTAGTGTTTGCGATGCGGGAGTGCGATGGTTTAGGGGTTAATATGTTTATTATAGTGATGGCAATGTCCGGAGCAGCAGATTAGGGGTTAATAATTTTACTTTAGTGTTTGCGATGTGGGAGGGCCTCGGTTTAGGGGTTAATAGGTAGTTTATGGGTGTTAGTGTACTTTGTAACACTTTAGTTATCAGTTTTATGCTACAGCTTTGTAGCGTAAAACCCATAACTACTGACTTTCTGTTTACGGTATGGATCTTGTAGTTATAGGCTGTACCGCTAACTTTTTGGCCGGAAAGGCAAACTCTTAATACCGGCGCTGTGGAAGTCCCATTGAAAAATGACTTTTTGAAAGCTGAGGAAGTTACATTGCGTTACGGCCCAAAAAGTGTCCGGTACAGCTATACCTGCAAGACTCGTAATACCAGCGGTAGTGAAAAAGAGCCATAAAGCTGCTTTTTCACTCATAACGCAAAACTAGTAATCTAGCCGAAAGTTATGTTAGTACTATTCATTTGCAATAAATATGTTTTGAGTTAAAGCTCTCAAACAACATTTGCAGGAAAATACCCAGCTTCAAGTTGAAGCTCATCAATAAGGAGTTATTATTGCCTGGATAGGCAACAAATACATTTATTATGCACATGTTGTCATCACATACAAATTTTATGGAATAAAGTTTCCTAAGCCTGAAAAGTCTTGGTGCCACATGGGTGCAACTGATATATAAATTGGTGATGCACACCATCCTAGGTCCTTTAATAGTTCTTGCTCATTACAGTCTATGAAATTGCCAAATCTGATTTTGCTTCAAGGTTGAAGACCCAGCATGGTTCAGATTACAAGACTATGAAATCCTGTCCATTCTGCTTTTTTATTCTATGGCCATTAATCCATGCTCATGCACACTGTATGAATACTAACTGTGCATTAGGTTGCGTTACATAATATATATCAAGATTTGCAAATACTAGCTGACAGAACCTTGAAGAAAAATCCTATAGGAATGTAGAATAGGGTTCAGGGCACGCAGATATATATTTTATAGATTCTCAAGTACATTATAATTTCATATAATCCATTTTTAATTTAGGGGATTTTCAAAATTTAGCTTATTTAGAATTATCAAGTAAATTAATGTGCTTGAATGGATTAGACATTGGTATTTTGGCTACTGAGATGGGATAACCAAGCATTACTCCAGAAACCACATGCTCTACTGCGATAAGTGATCTTTTGACAGTATAGTGGTCGTAACATTTTGTTTAAGTACCCAAGAAACACAAAAATTGGGCATTAAAAAATGGATATTTGGTCAAAATTTAAAAAAATAAAATAAAATCTAAAGATATCTATGAGAACACATCAAATCTAAACAGTTATAAAACTTGCAGATGCATGATAATTTTGACAAATACCAAACTTGCACTTTTTTTGTGCATAACTTTTTGAATTATTATTTTACAGTTTGTAAAGCTTGAAAATGTTACCTTTATGATGACAATTACAGACGTGTTACTTATCTAAAGTGAATAATCAGATTGTATAAGAACATAACTTGTCAGAATTAACCGGTAAATGTAAGCCTTGGAAAACTTTAAGCACCCTTTAGGAGATGCATTAAAAATGCTCGTTTAGATGGAAAGCTATTTTAGTTTGATAGGCAAGCAGTGCCATGCTTTGTACAGACAAAATAATGTATAAACATGAGGGTTTCCTCTGGGAGTCTAAAACTGGAAATAGCTGCCATCTTGTTATCGTTCCTATACCTGGTTGCTAGGAAACCACTTTTTATTTGTCTGGGAGATATTCGCAACAATCACAGCTGAAATGAAAACAGCAATTTTCATCTAATCATATGACTTGTACTTTCAGTTACATTTGAAAATTTTGACATGAAAATGAATTGAGAAAACACATATTGTACAGTATATTCTTTCAATTCAATTAGATATTCAGTAACTGGTATATTATTCCCATGGTATTTGAAATATATACATTTACTGGATCTGAGGCTGTTTCTGCAAGCAAGTAGCTTCATATTTTTATTCTATTTAGCACATATTTAAGATGTTTTCAAGAAAATATGTAGTTAAAGGTAGAAACCACAAGAAATTTTAAAACATTTCAATGTATAGTTGTCTCTTTAAGCAATTTTCTGATGTGAGATTTTAAAATCACAAATGGCTGGCAAATGGAATATGGCATTTTTTAAATATGTAAAGAAACATGTATGTTTAAATTGCTTGACTTAAATATATATTGGGTAATATGAATTTTATTAATTAGATTTGCGAATGTGAAGTTAATGGTATTAATACAGTAGATTCATAAATGTATAGTACAAAGCAATGCAAATATGATTATTTTTTTGCCTAAGTAAATGATTAGCTAAGCTCCATGATTCATTAACCCTCAATGATTCAAACAAGTCCACTAAGACTTTTGTTTGTTTATTAGGGGTTAAACTTAATTTTAAAGGGACATAAAACCACAATGTTTCTTTCATGATTAAGATAGACAATGTAATTTTAAACAAGTTTCAAATTGACTTCTATTATCTAATTTGCTTTGTTCTATTGGTATTCTTTGTTGAAAAGAATTATTAGGTAGGCTCAGGAGCAGCAATGCACTACTGGGAGCTAGCTGTTGATTAGTGGTGGCCCATTTATGCCTCTTGCCATTGGTTTACCTGATGTGTTCAACTAGATCCCAGTAGTGCATTGCTGCCCCTTTAAAAAAGGATACCAAAAGAATGAAGTACATTTCATAATATAAGTAAATTGGAAATTTGCTTAAAATTGTATCTAAATCATGAAAGAAACCTTTTGGGCCTAATTTCCCTTTACAAGGGATATTAAACAGTTTGATATTGTAATATACAATTTTTAATTTAGTGTAATTAATAATCATATTTATTTTGTGCCCTTTTCCTGTAATTTAACACTGAATTTTGTTTTTTTTCTAAATTCGACGAAGTTTTGATAAAGTAATGGACACCACCATATTTTAACTTTTTTCCAGTTATTTTCTACTGAACACCATTAGGGACAGATATTAATCAGTAAATAAAAGATATATGTGTGGAGCATAAGATTATCTAACAGGGTTTCTACACAGCTATGCTTGAACTTAAAACTCTATAGCCTAGATTTAGAGTTCTGCGTTAGCCGTCCAAACCAGTGTTAGGGGGTCCTAACGCTGGTTTTGGCCGCCCGCTGGTATTTAGAGTCTTGTAGGTAAGGGTCTAACGCTCACTTTCCAGCCACGACTTTTGCATACCCCAGATCCCCTTACGTCAATTGCGTATCCTATCTTTTCAATGGGATCTTTCTAACGCCGGTATTTAGAGTCTTGGCTGAAGTGAGCATTAGACCCTCTACCGACAAGACTCCAGCCGCAGAAAAAAGCCAGGAGTTAAGAGCTTTCTCGGCTAACGCCGGTTCATAAAGCTCTTAACTACTGTGCTCTAAAGTACACTAACACCCATAAACTACCTATGTACTCCTAAACCGAGGTCCCCCCACATCGCCGCCACTCTAATAAAAAATTTTAACCCCTGATCTGCCGACCGCACCCCGCCGCAACCTACATTATCCCTATGTACCCCTAATCTGCTGCCCCTAACATCGCCGACCCCTATATTATACTTATTAACCCCTAATCTGCCCCTCCAACGTCGCCGCTACCTACCTACACATATTAACCCCTAATCTGCCGACCGGACCTCGCCGCCACTATAATAAATGTATTAACCCCTAAACCGCTGCACTCCCGCCTCAAAAACCCTATAATAAATAGTATTAACCCCTAATCTGCCCTCCCTAACATCGCCGACACCTAACTTCAAGTATTAACCCCTAATCTGCCGACTGGACCTCGCCGCTACTATAATAAATGTATTAACCCCTAAAGCTAAGTCTAACCCTAACCCTAACACCCCCCTAAGTTAAATATAATTTTTATCTTACGAAATAAATTAACTCTTATTAAATAAATTAATCCTATTTAAAGCTAAATACTTACCTGTAAAATAAACCCTAATATAGCTACAATATAAATAATAATTACATTGTAGCTATTTTAGGATTAATATTTATTTTACAGGCAACTTTGTATTTATTTTAACCAGTTACAATAGCTATTAAATAGTTAATAACTATTTAATAGCTACCTAGTTAAAATAATTACAAAATTACCTGTAAAATAAATCCTAACCTACATTACAATTAAACCTAACACTACACTATCAATAAATTAATTAAATAAGCTAACTACAATTATCTACAATTAAATCAACTAAACTAAATTACAAAAACAAACAAACACTAAATTACAAAAAAACAAACACTAAATTACAAAAAATAAAAAAAGATTACAAGAATTTTAAACTAATTACACCTAATCTAAGCCCCCTAAAAAAATAATCAAAGCCCCCCAAAATAAAAAAATGCCCTACCCTATTCTAAAATAAAAAGTTTACAGCTCTTTTACCTTACCAGACCTTAAAAGGGCCTTTTGCGGGGCATGCCCAAAGAATTCTGCTCTTTTGCCTGTAAAAAAAAACATACAATACCCCCCCAACATTACAACCCACCACCCACATACCCCTAATCTAACCCAAACCCCCCTTAAAAAACCTAACACTAAGCCCCTGAAGATCTCCCTACCTTATCTTCACCGCACCGGGTATCACCGATCCGTCCAGAAGAGGCTCCGAAGTCTTCCTCCTATCCGGCAAGAAGAGGTCCAGAAGAGGCTCCCAAGTCTTCCACCTATCCGGCAAGAAGAGGACATCCGGACCGGCAAACATCTTCATCCAAGCGGCATCTCCTATCTTCATCCATCCGACGAGGAGCGGCTCCATCTTCAAGACCTCCGGCGTGGAACATCCTCTTTTCCCGACGACTAGACGATGAATGAAGGTTCCTTTAAGGGACGTCATCCAAGATGGCGTCCCTCGAATTCCGATTGACTGATAGCCAATCGGAATTAAGGTAGGAAAAATCTGATTGGCTGATTCAATCAGCCAATCAGATTCAAGTTCAATCCGATTGGCTGATCCAATCAGCCAATCAGATTGAGCTTGCATTCTATTGGCTGTTCCGATCAGAGGATGTTCCGCACCGGAGGTCTTGAAGATGGAGGCGCTCCTCGTTGGATGGATGAAGATAGAAGATGCCGCTTGGATGAAGATGTTTTCCGGTCCGGATGTCCTCTTCTTGCCGGATAGGAGGAAGACTTGGGAGCCTCTTCTGGACCTCTTCTTGCCGGATAGGAGGAAGACTTCGGAGCCTCTTCTGGACGGATCGGTGATACCCGGTGTGGTGAAGATAAGGTAGGGAGATCTTCAGGGGCTTAGTGTTAGGTTTTTTAAGGGGGGTTTGGGTTAGATTAGGGGTATGTGGGTGGTGGGTTGTATATATACAAGTTATGGTTTTAGGTGAGTTATAATGGCTTGCGTTTGTGAGGTTCTGGGATATCTGTAAGTGGGAAATAAGGTGTTCATGTTATTGTTCTATTTGCACTTTGTTCCCACGGAAAAATAACGTCTAATATGAGTTCTTTTTTCCCCAGAAAACTTTAATGTTTTTTTTTTCCAAGTTGAGTACAAGACCTGTTTCTGTTAACCATTGGGAGTAAGTTGGCACATGCTGCTTTTTCCAAAATCTGGGTATAAGTCTTTTGGCGCATTTTAGCATGCATACAAATATAACTTTTTGCGGTATGTGCTTTGAATTTTAGGAATTTGGTTCAGGAGGATAGTGAGATGGTCAAGAACAATACTAGTTAAAATTTCATATGATGTGATTTTAACTTACGCTTGCAGTTTACAGTTTGGCTTAATGCCACATAAGCAATTTAAAATTTTGAAATAAGAACTGTATTTTGTTTCCTCTTTTTTCTGTCTTGATAAAAGATATAACACCTTGTTCATTTTTACATTGAGGTCTCCCTTTCTCTTATGCTTAGTTTATGCAACTTAGTTAATCTAAGTAATTATCTGTTGTTATCTCTGGTTATAACTAACCATAGCAGCACTTTAAAAATTAACTTTTCACTCCCTATACATTTTAAAGATTGCTGACAGCATTGATATTCCGGTGCTTTATTTGAGTCTGTGACCCCCCAACCCCCCCATACAGAGTACTTTCCAGACATACCACCAAAATGCTACCTGGCATTATTGCTAATCGGGAATTGCAGAAGAATGAGCCTGCAGATGCAAGGGAGATGAACTTAGTGTGCTTAAAATCTCAGCTGGAATTCTCAACCCTGCATACTTTTAGAAAGTGATGAACTACAGGGATAGCTATATCTTTGAGGGTAACTATGGGATCGGTTTTTACAGAGGCACTAATTGGCTGAAGGTGAGTTCATTCAATTGGTGGACTCTTAGCTGCTGAGCATTTGTGTCTTTCTGCAGTGTGGGACAGCTTTTAGATACCTTTGGTGATTATATGCAGGTCGCTTTAACTATTTGCTGATGCTGGCCACTACATTACTGGATCTGGGCCCCTGCCTTCCTATCATGCAACAGACAGTATAGTATGAGAACTGGTGTTGGCTAAAAGTAATTTTATTTCACTAATCATCCTATAGCTACTTGAGGTAGGTAGAGATTGGAGTGCACTGAGTATTAACATGTATTGTGACTACCACAATATCTGATGATTTTAAGATCTGAGATCCTGTTGTGGATAATCCTTTTAAACTGCTGATAAGATTTTCTAAGCATTACAGTTGCCTTTGGCCATCAGTGACAACTTTTTCAGCCTCCACTGTTCACAGCATATGTTTCCCACTATTACTTTAGTATTATGAACAATGTGTTATGTTTTAATGTTTCTGTTACCAAGACAGTTATGTCCTTATTGTCGAGGTATTGCTGAGTGGCATTGGATAAACTACATATGTATCACATAATTTAATAATTCAATTTAGTTAATATCTACTTGATCTGAATTAATTTGGCTACAGCCACAGCAGAAATTGTAAAATACCTGAAATCAAACCTTTCAGCATAGACCCCTCTCCCCACTCACTAAGCAGATAACACCGTGATGTATATGACCTGTCTGGGGTTAACTGCTTGTGGCTCTGGGGACAGCACAGCTTCCTGTGAGTGCCAGTGGCACCCAGGGCTGAGCATGTTGCAGGGTCATAGGATGTGTACCCGGTCCGGTATGAGAGTGCAGTTCCCTTCCGTGTTTTGTATATGTCTAGGGTGGTTACATATTCCTGTGCACCCTTCCCTTGTTTTCAGTTTGTTTGGATTTGAAATCTTGCATTGTGTGGCTGTTTTAGGGTCTCAGGTATTGGAGAGGACCTTGACGTGGTACCTGAGCTTGTCCCATTTGGCCAGATGCGGTGACTAACCTTTCCATTTTTGCTTTTAAATCTTAGCTGAGAGCTTGTAAGTGAGTGCTGGGTTTTCTCTGTGTGTTGTATTAATTTGTTTTATAATTTTCCCTATGGTTCTTGCACCCAGACCTGTCTAGGGTTAACTGCTTGTGGCTCTGGGGACAGCACAGCTTCCTGTGAGTGCCAGTGGCACCCAGGGCTGAGCATGTTGCAGGGTCATGGGATGTGTACCTGGTCCGGTATGAGAGTGCAGTTCCCTTCCGTGTTTTGTATATGTCTAGGGTGGTTACATATTCATGTGCACCCTTCCCTTGTTTTCAGTTTGTTTGGATTTGAAAGCTTGCATTGTGTGGCTGTTTTAGGGTCTCAGGTATTGGAGAGGACCTTGACGTGGTACCTGAGCTTGTCCCATTTGGCCAGATGCGGTGACTAACCTTTCCATTTTTGCTTTTAAATCTTAGCTGAGAGCTTGTAAGTGAGTGCTGGGTTTTCTCTGTGTGTTGTATTAATTTGTTTTGTAATTTTCCCTATGGTTCTTGCACCCAGACCTGTCTGGGGTTAACTGCTTGTGGCTCTGGGGACAGCACAGCTTCCTGTGAGTGCCAGTGGCACCCAGGGCTGAGCATGTTGCAGGGTCATGGGATGTGTACCCGGTCCGGTATGAGAGTGCAGTTCCCTTCCGTGTTTTGTATATATATATATATATATATATATATATATATATATATATATATATATATATATATATCTGAAAACTTTACTATATTGGATAAATGTCTGCTGTATTGAATAATTAGCTGCATTGGTGAATTTAAAATGTTTAACCAATCTACTTCAGAATAAATAACATCTTTTTTGTTTTTCAGACATCTGATAAATGCATGTGTTATTGGTGCTGTAAATTATATCATATATTTTTATACACTCAGCAAGATATATGTATGGAATATGGAATCTACTGTATTTATATTAAAATTGAATAATAATCAAATGAAAATATAGCTATATGATTTATTACATCAGACTGCTACTCACAAGGTATGCATGTGATAATAAAATGATAACTGGATAAGGTGGCAACATTTTATAAGGATATGAACTAAAATATTAATTTAATTCATTCTGAAAGTATTAAAATCCTTTTTAAGTGCCATAATGGAGTGGAATATATATATATATATATATATATATATATATATATATATATATATATATAAAATAGTCAATGACTATAATGCTCATATATATCTGTCAGGATTTAATTGATACAAAATTCTATTGCAGGTATGTACGGAATGTGGTACCAAGATATGGGATTCTATAATTATCAAATAATTAACAGTATAATTACTTACTAATATGATACTAGAAATATACCCATGTTTAGTCTCAATAAATACATACTAAATTATATTAGGTGGGCCATGTACTTGACAGATAAGTTTATTAATATCAGGAAATAATGATTATATTAAATATATGCTTTAAAAATATGTAAGAATATTTTTGTAGTAGTAATTGCAAACAAAGCTATATTCCGTTGTCTGTTGCCCTTCTGTGTTTGATGCAAAAATTGCAACCGAAAGGTATTTGGTTGTTCAGAGAGGCATTTCCAAATAACCAATGAGGGACAAGCTTTGATTGAGGGCGTAAACAAAATTTCACCAATGATTACAAAAGAGGTGGGTTTTATCAGAGATATAAAACTCTTTGCACAGGAGATGAAAGAGGCTGATGCTGTTTAACTTGAAGGCTGAATTGACCTGCTGCTTGGATTTACAGTCTTGTCTAGTGAGATACACTAGGGACCCTCTTTACAGGAAAGAGCAAATAAAATTGGGCCTAACATTCATTTCCAGATCTGTGCTTAATCTCTTATATGATGGTGAAAAGAAATTATCTGAAAAAGCTGAAACTCTCAAATATCTGTTTTGTTGATAATGTATTAATGGTTATTTTATATTTTTATTAGATTTAGCAAAGACATTCTTTATAGCATAGTATAGCTGCAGCTGTGAATTAAAAGGAATCTTATTCTCATAGTTAATATTAATTAGACTAGGGTAGTATGTATACTAGTGTTAAATCTTAATATTAAGAAAAGATTTATGTATTTTAACCCCTTAATGACAACTGACGTACCAGGTACGTCATGCAAAAACTAACAGTTAATGACAATGGACGTACCTGGTACGTCAGTTGTCTAACAGAGTGCTGGAAGCAATCACAAATGCTTCTAGCAGCTCTGAGGGTATTGCAGTGATGCCTCGATATGGAGGCATCCTGCAATACCACTTTACAAGCCTCTGATGCAGAGAGAGCCACTCTGTGGCCCTCTCTGCACCGGTAGCGATGGTGCCAGTGTCCGCCGGGTGTGAGGGTGCGCGCGCGTGCACGATGCGCGCGAGCGTGCATGAGGAGTGAGTGTGCATGTGAGCGTGCATGTGCACGTGCACGAGTGCGTGTGCACGTGTGTGCGCGCGTGCACGTGCACCCATTAGCCACACTGACACCAATGAATGAGGCCAGAAAGGGGGAAAAAAGGGATTTTTTTTTTTAAAAAATATAAAAGGATCTGGGAGGGGGTGGGGGTATTGTGGGGGGCTGCTACACTACAGAAATAGTTTTTAAGTAAAAAATAAAATAAAAATACTTTTTGGGGTTTTTTGGGGGCCAAACTGGGTACTGGCAGACAGCTGCCAGTACCCAAGATGGCGGTAATTAGGTAGGGGAGAGGGTTAGAGAGCTGGAGGGGGGATCAGGGAGGTTGGGGCTAAGGCAGGGGTCCATCACAGCTAAAATATTTTATTATTTTTATTTAAAAAAAATTCTGCCATAATAGCACAAGCTGTTTGTAAATAATTTCAGTGAGAAACCTAAAATTGTGAAAAATGTAAAGTTTTTTTTTTATTTGCTCGCATTTGGCGGTGAAATGGTGGCATAAAATATACCAAAATGGGCCTAGATCAATACTTGGGGTTGTCTACTACACTACACTAAAGCTAAAATTAACCCTACAAGCTCCACTCAAAGCTCCCTAATTAACCCCTTCACTCCTGGGCATAAAACACGTGTGGTGCGCAGCGGCATTTAGCGGCCTTCTAATTACCAAAAAGCAACCCCAAAGCCATATAAGTCTGCTATTTCTGAAAAAAGGGGATCCCAGAGAAGCATTTACAACCATTTGTGCCATAATTGCAGAAGCTGTTTGTAAATAATTTCAGTGGGAAACCTAAAGTTTGTGACAAATTTTGTGAAAAAGTGAACATTATTTTTTTTTATCGCATTTGGCGGTGAAATGGTGGCATGAAATATACCAAAATGGGCCTAGATCAATACTTTGGGTTGTCTTCTAAAAAAAAATATATACATGTCAAGGGATATTCAGGTATTCCTGACAGATATCAGGGTTCCAATGTAACTAGCGCTAATTTTGAAAAAAAGTGGTTTGGAAATAGCGAAGTGCTACTTGTATTTATTGCCCCATAAATTGCAAAAAAAGCAAAGAACATGTAAACATTGGGTGTTTCTAAACTCAGGACAAAATTTAGAAACTATTTAGCATGGGTGTTTTTTGGTGATTGTAGATGTGTAACATATTTTGGGGGTCAAAGTTAGAAAAAGTGTGTTTTTTCCATTTTTTCCTCATATTTTATTATATTTTTTTTTTTTAGTAAATTATAAGACATGATGAAAATAATGGTATCTTTAGAAAGTCCATTTAATGGCGAGAAAAACGGTATATAATATGTGTGGGTACAGTAAATGAGTAAGAGGGAAATTACAGCTAAACACAAACACTGCAGAAATGTAAAAATAGCCATTGTCATTAAGGGTAAGAAAATTGAAAAATGGTCCGGTCATTAAGGGGTTAATGTCATAAGTTATTTGTAGTTATTGTGATATATTTTAGAATTTGTTTTATTTTTGGCTAAGTTGGAACTATTTAATGCTATATTAAGAGGTATATGTTGAATTCATAGTATTGTGTAAGAATCTCTGGGTTTAAGTGAAGTATATTAGATTATATTGTTAACTAAGCATTGTCAAATTCGTAATCCATATTTTGGCATTAGATTAGAATTGTGGACTAATTATAGATCTGGTAAATTCAGATGTGATTTTAATAAGTGATTCATTGTGAGTAAGGTTAATATTTACAGATATATTTTATGGTCTGTTTTGTATAACAGAATAAGCATGTATAATTGATTCATAATCTAGTTTTTACATAAATATAATTCAATGTGTCTATAAATATAACTGACCAGAATAAAGGAATAAATATACATTTTTAATAAAAATATAGTTACGTAAATATAAATATATATATATATATAAAATACACTTGGAGGTTACTACTGAGATATAATAGTATCAACATTATGTTCACATGCTCTTTATTGTTTTATTTCTGAGTAAGATATATTTGATAGTCTTCAGTTTAATTCAGTAGAATTTTTCCTCTAGTTTTGTCTTGGATTATGCAACACTGTTGGCGGCCTAGATAGTGGGGCCTGACTGATTTCTGACTTGGGGTATAATGCTACTGAAGTTAACCTCTCATTTTCCATCTATAAAAATATATTTTCAGTAGAAGGATAGCATGACATCTCACATAAGAACTACTGTAAGGTTATATCTATAATTACAGCACCAAAAGTGTTATAAAATACACAAGCTCTCTAAGATTTCCTAATCAAGTATGAAAAAATCTCTAAATAAATATGTGAAGAGCGCCTATAGGCTAATGTTTA
Organism: Bombina bombina; assembly: GCF_027579735.1. NCBI lineage: Eukaryota > Metazoa > Chordata > Amphibia > Anura > Bombinatoridae > Bombina > Bombina bombina. The sequence continues at coordinate 653,210,275 of NC_069500.1, forward strand.
ATAAATAAACTATAAAGGTATCATAAATAATACAATCATTAATATGATGGCATAATTAAATTATATATATATATATATATTTATATTTACGTAACTATATTTTTATTAAAAATGTATATTTATTCCTTTATTCTGATCAGTTATATTTATAGACACATTGAATTATATTTATGTAAATATATATTATACTCTATCCAGGGAAAAGAAAAAGAATATGTGGAAAAATATATAGTGAAAAAATAATGAAGTATTGCTTGCGAAAAAATGTGTCTCGTATAATCAGTGTAAATTAAAGGTAAAGTTCCGAAGTTAGAAGAGGTGAATCTTCACTGTAATAAGATGTATTATTCAAACTGATGGATGACAATGAAAAGAGTCCACTGTAAATCAATTATTAGTAAATGTGTACCTAAAAAAACAATAATTCAAAAGCATAGTACAATACTTTGTGTTAACAATATCTGAACCGAAAAAACTATTCTGCTTACCAGAAATGAATAAAATATAATGCACTCAAAGAAAAATCAACATGTTTCGGTCCAAAGTTCTGGGCCTTCTTCAAGATTTAAGAGTGCTAGGCTGATGTTCATATAATTAGATAATACAAACCAATAATTGGGCAACTCCTGTGAACAGAATTGGCACCAAAATATCTTATTTGTAAAATACTTCCCATGTTGCTAGCATTATTTTTCAGTCTGATGCCGCTACCTGTATATGTATTTACCTACTTTAACTTATTTCATTAACGTATTGCAAGCTCTATATTATTGAACATTCAAGTAGTTCTCATAATGACAAAATGTTTTTATTAAAAGTTTGGAGTTAGATTCCCCATAGTACTTTTAAATGGGATATTTTTTTCCAGGGATGTAGCAATGTAAGAAAGACATCTCCAGTGTACTTCTGTAATGCATATCAAAGTTAGCATTGACTTTCCTTTTATTTAGTCCTCCCCATAAGGCTTATATACGTTTTTTTCATATATTATGGGTCCAAAAATGTTTATTTACGGAAACTTTTATTTAAACAGATTGTTGTTTTGTTCGATATCCAGTCTATATAGTGTCTATATAGCGTCATGTATAAATCAGAGATAATATATATATATATATAAAATATATATATATATATATATATATATATATATATATATATATATATATATATATATATATATGAGGTTTACAGCCATGGTTATAATTAACTAACCAAATGTACACTCAGACAGATTATAGTCTAGTTTTGATTCAAGTCTTTATGGTGACATTTTTAAATTATTTATATTTATATGCAGAATTGGTGGTCTATATAGTCTAGGTTATATTTGTCTAATGATCAAAACAATGTTCATAGATAATCCTTTGAGCTGACAGAGTGTCCAAAAGTATAGCCAGAGGTAAGAGCTATAACAGCTTCTAATAACTAGTAAATATTATATAGGCTACCAAATAAATATATGAACAGTAGTGTAGTCAGCTATTAGATGTATAAATCAGTGCTCTGTTAAAAATTCTTTAAAATGACACCTGTATAGTAGATGATATAAAAGAGCTGAATTTCATGGCCAAAGGGCTATACTTTGAGCTAAGCCCTTAAAACATAAGTTGCAATGCATGAGATGTGCCTAAGTAAAAATAATATTAGTAAAGTGACATACTCACAGCTGTGTTGACTCGGAGCACTGTGCTTTGTAAGCAGCTTTCCCTTTTGAAAGATGACCACTCACGGGTAAATCTCTCCTCAGAGCAATACTGTATAGTTGCTTAGTGATTTTTAATGAAGTATGTTTTTTCTATGCGGTCTGCTGGCCAGTTTTTGATACACAATAAAAGTAACATTTTAAATATCCCTTTATTCTTTTGAGAATTTTTTGTTTTTTATTTTTATATTTGTCTAATGCAGATGATCTTTCTAAGCTTGAGTTTTTTCTTGAATGTTTGCTTGCAGGCAACTATATTCAAACAGATTGTCGTTTATTTTGACTCGAGTCTGTATAGTGATATGTAAAAATCAGATGTTAATTTGTTCGCGTCTGTTTTTTTTAAAGTTACATATCCGACATGTGTCTCACTTGATAAATAATGGCTTTTTCAAACCATCTGTTTTTCGCTTTTCTTCCTAAGGTCATAAAAATCATTGAAGCTTTCATAAATAACTTCAAGCTACAACCTTTTACTTTATATATATACTAGTCGATAAGCCTGCCCAGAGGGCAGTTTAATTATTTTTTAAACTACAGATGTAGAAACAATGTATTTTGTAACTCTTCTTTCATATAAAAATTTAAGCTACAGGTGTAGCAATACTATAATTTTAATGGACTACTATCTTAAATATACCAAAAATATTTTCTATATAATAAACTATAGATATAGCCACACTCTAATTAGAAAAACTACTGTCCTAAATAAATACAAAGTTTCTTCTTTTTAAATTATATCTACTTTAAGTATATTTCTTTATATACATAACCCCGAAACCACAAAACCCCTAGATTGCAATAAACCTATTTACCCTATTAACCCCAAAACTGCAAAACCCCTACATTGCAATAAACCTATTTACCTATTAACCCCTAAACCACAAACCCCTGCATTGCAATAAACCTATTTAACTTATTAACCCTTTAAACCGCCAAAACCCACAACGCAAATAACTATTTAAATAACTAAGTACAGTACACTAACCTAACACCCCCTAACCTAACAACTCCTAACCTAACACCCCATTAAATAAACCCATATTACCTAAACTAATACCTTCTAAAATTACAAAAAAAAAATAAGTTTACAAAGAATAAAAAAAGCTATCATTACAGAAAATAAAAAAAAATCAAATTACCAAATTTATCAAAATGAAACCTAATCCCTATGAAAATAAAAAAGACCCCCCGAAATAAAAACACCCCCTACTACAAGAATAAACTACCAGTAGCCCTTAAAAGGAATTTTTGCAGGGCATTGCCCCAAGATAAACAGCTCTTTTTCAAGAAAATACACAAAGCCCCCCCCTAACAGTAAACCCCCCCCCACCCACCAAACCCCCCCCAAATAAAATAACCTAACACTAAAAAACCTAAACTACCCATTGCCCTGAAAAGGGCATTTGTTTGGGCATTGCCCTTAAAAGGGAATTTTGCTCTTTTTCTGCCCATACCTAATCAAAATAAAACAAATTCCCCCCCAAAAAACCTTAAAAAAAAGTCTAACCCCCAGGTTGGTACTTACGGTTACTAAAGTCCAGCGGAGAAGGTCCTGTTCCAGCCAAGTAACCCAGGGGTAATGAATAAAAGTTACTCCCCACAAGGGTATATAAAAAATGGCCTACCAATTATCAAATGGCCCACTAGTTACAGAGTCCGGGATACTAGCCAGCCAACTATATATACAGGGAGTGCAGAATTATTAGGCAAATGAGTATTTTGACCACATCATCCTCTTTATGCATGTTGTCTTACTCCAAGCTGTATAGGCTCGAAAGCCTACTACCAATTAAGCATATTAGGTGATGTGCATCTCTGTAATGAGAAGGGGTGTGGTCTAATGACATCAACACCCTATATCAGGTGTGCATAATTATTAGGCAACTTCCTTTCCTTTGGCAAAATGGGTCAAAGGAAGGACTTGACAGGCTCAGAAAAGTCAAAAATAGTGAGATATCTTGCAGAGGGATGCAGCACTATTAAAATTGCAAAGCTTCTGAAGCGTGATCATCGAACAATTCAAAATAGTCAACAGGGTCACAAGAAGCGTGTGGAAAAACCAAGGCGCAAAATAACTGCCCATGAACTGAGAAAAGTCAAGCGTGCAGCTGCCAAGATGCCACTTGCCACCAGTTTGGCCATATTTCAGAGCTGCAACATCACTGGAGTGCCCAAAAGCACAAGGTGTGCAATACTCAGAGACATGGCCAAGGTAAGAAAGGCTGAAAGACGACCACCACTGAACCAGACACACAAGCTGAAACGTCAAGACTGGGCCAAGAAATATCTCAAGACTGATTTTTCTAAGGTTTTATGGACTGATGAAATGAGAGTGAGTCTTGATGGGCCAGATGGATGGGCCCATGGCTGGATTGGTAAAGGGCAGAGAGCTCCAGTCCGACTCAGACACCAGCAAGGTGGAGGTGGAGTACTGGTTTGGGCTGGTATCATCAAAGATGAGCTTGTGGGGCCTTTTCGGGTTGAGGATGGAGTCAAGCTCAACTCCCAGTCCTACTGCCAGTTTCTGGAAGACACCTTCTTCAAGCAGTGGTACAGGAAGAAGTCTGCATCCTTCAAGAAAAACATGATTTTCATGCAGGACAATGCTCCATCACACGCGTCCAAGTACTCCACAGCGTGGCTGGCAAGAAAGGGTATAAAAGAAGAAAATCTAATGACATGGCCTCCTTGTTCACCTGATCTGAACCCCATTGAGAACCTGTGGTCCATCATCAAATGTGAGATTTACAAGGAGGGAAAACAGTACACCTCTCTGAACAGTGTCTGGGAGGCTGTGGTTGCTGCTGCATGCAATGTTGATGGTGAACAGATCAAAACACTGACAGAATCCATGGATGGCATGCTTTTGAGTGTCCTTGCAAAGAAAGGTGGCTATATTGGTCACTGATTTGTTTTTGAATGTCAGAAATGTATATTTGTGAATGTTGAGATGTTATATTGTTTTCACTGGTAAAAATAAATAATTGAAATGGGTATATATTTTTTTTTTTGTTAAGTTGCCTAATAATTATGCACAGTAATAGTCACCTGCACACACAGATATCCCCCTAAAATAGCTATAACTAAAAACAAACTAAAAACTACTTCCAAAACTATTCAGCTTTGATATTAATGAGTTTTTTGGGTTCATTGAGAACATGGTTGTTGTTCAATAATAAAATTAATCCTCAAAAATACAACTTTCCTAATAATTCTGCACTCCCTATATATATATATATATATATATATATATATATATATATATATATATATATATATATATATATATATATATATATATATATATATATATATATATATATATATGTAGTTTGTAGTTATTTATGAAAGCTTCAATGATTTTAATGACCACACACATTTTGATGACATAACTTTTAAAACAACTGATTTTTTCACCTAATTATGACATTATTTTTTATTGTCTTTTGTGATATTGTACACTTTTTATTTTATTATTTATTTTTTCTATTATAAAGTGGGATTCTTTCCAAATGATTATGAGACAGGAGTTATAACTCATGTGTTTTACAAAGGGCACAAGATGCAATGGACCAGCTATCTAGAGATGCATTTTTATCTAAGGGCTACAGCAAGAGGTGAGAACAAACAATTACTTTTACTGCTAATAATACTTATCGTATTAGATTTGTAAAATAATAAATAGATATTTACCTATCTTACTGACTGGTGATTAATTTAAAGACTTGGTCAAGAAGGGATGTTGATTTGTTTCTAAGAATAAAGTAACTATTGGGTATATTGTGTCCCCCTGTCTTATTAAATATCAAAATAAGTCACTTTTTGATTTTCTTGTAAAATGCTGCCCCCTGCTCGATGGCGACTTTTTAGGTGGCAGAAAGGTTAAGGAGCAGTGGTCTTAAGACCGCTGCTACTTAACTATCATTTCAGGTGAGTAAACTGCTGGTAACAACAAGTATCTCCATTAAAGTCTATAGAGATGTTTTATGTTATTATTTTTATTATTATTATTATCAAGTATTTATAAAGCGCCAGCAGATTACGTAGCGATATACAAGAAATAATGGAACATTGCAGGGATGCATTAAATACACAAACAAACAAGTACAATATCGGGGTACATTACAGTTGTAGGTGGAATAATTGAAAAATTCAAAAGGAGAGGAGTGCCCTGCCCTTGAGCACAATCAGTAGTAGTTCACTTTAAATACAAAGTGACCTACAGGTGGCAAGGCTCTAAAGCTTACAATCTAAAGGAGAGGGAATGGAGACAGAAGGGAATGAAGAAGGGATATATGTCTGATTTTAGGCAGTGTAAACTGAGAGTGAGTGAAATGTGTGGTGAGTAAATGAGAGTTGGAAAAGTGTAACAGAATATGATAAAGTGTCAGTTCAGAGGCTGTGAGTGTGAAGTAGTGTCTCTATCCTGGAGCATTAGTGACAGCTGCACCTAATTGCTGTTAGGTGTTTATATATTAAGATAAACACCAGGGTGGGAGGTGGAGGGAGGATTGGTGAGCTAGTGCGTGCCACTTTAAATGTATGTTTGCAGAGAGCCTGTAGGATTTCTTGTTGCTGTGAGGTCTGTGTGAGAAAGAGAATTTTAAAGGTAAAACTTCCTGTTGATAAAGGGTAGGTGTATGGGGGGGGGGGGGGGGAGGTGTAGCTTGGAGAGGAGAATGTTAAAACCAATTCCAAATTAGCCCAACAGATATAAAAATAAAATGCACTCATTGTCTTGACTGGAGATAGATGAATTAGCTTCAAATGTTTGTTTGCAGAAAGGCTGTGGGATCTTTAAATGTATGTTTGCAGAGAGCCTGTAGGATTGCTTGTTGCTGTGAGGTCTTCAAATGTTTGTTTGCAGAAAGGCTGTGGGATCTTTAAATGTATGTTTGCAGAGAGCCTGTAGGATTGCTTGTTGCTGTGAGGTCTTACCACTAGATTACAAAGTTTACAACAGCAATGGAAAACTAGGAATAGTCATGGAATCTGGTTATACTTAGACTTAATCTGGAGACATTTATTATGACACCATGATTACTATAAGTATAATTTACATCTTTTAAATTTAGTGAATATGGATTTTACCTTATACTTCTAGAGTACAGGTATTATATAAACAAATTATTTATTAAATAGAAGGAATAATTATTTGAGGTGAATGTGAAGATTGTCTATTGCTTATTTTTTATTAGACATGATCAAGAATACCTTATATATAAATATAAACATAAAATAATAACAAATCCTAAACAAGAGTGTCTTTCACAGTTCTTCTCATGACAACAGTCGTAGTCCTATCCTCTCCTTTTGTCCTTCCACTGGTTTTGCATATTGTCCATGACTTAGAGCTCTATTTATTAATGTGCAGATGCACAGGTTCCCAATTAGAGAATTTGTAACCCATGATTCGTGATGCTTATCCTTTAATGTTCTGCTTTTCTATCAGATTTTGGGTCATGGCTATAATTCTTTCCTTTAAACGTAAGGATTTGAGCTGCAGCATTTTTGTTGTTGTCACCAGCAGGCTGTGTTGGGCACCCACAAACTGGGCCACTATATATATATATATATATATATATATATATATATATATATATATATATATATACACACACATATATATATATAATAATTTTTAAAAAAATATGTTTTCTGCTGGACCTTTCCTGGTTTGCTTTTTTCCTTAGCCTATCATCATTTTATCATCATTTCACTACATTTTCTATGTTACAAGTATGTAATGGGAACACTTGAACTGGCAGTCGCAGACTAACTCTTTAAGGTACAAGTAGCACACTGATGCAGCAAATATGAAAAAGGTAGTCTCTGTATATACTTTGCTTTGTAATTTAGAGGACTGTTGATATAAATACATGCTAGCAAACACTTGTATAGGTAGGAGCAAAGAGTTCTTGAGAACAGCAGGGACCTGAAGACATGAAGCCGGTAAAACAAGATCATACTAAAGGAGAACAACAGGGGACCTGCAAAGTCAAGAATGGGCAGTAAAGACAGCTAGTGGTATACATAGACTGGCACTTAATTAGTCACACTATTAAAACACATTAACTAAGTCTTACGGGAACGTGCATCAGCAAGACACTATACCGGCTGCCAGGCATTGCCATGACACCTTGTTGTTCACTGATTCCACCTTGTACAGACTTGGTTTCCACAGCTTTCTTTCTTCTATGCAAAGCAGAGTTACTTTTCATCTCTAATTGTCCTTCTCTAATACTACTGAAATGTTTGCTAATTTTTTTCATATATAGTTAGTCCTTTCAGCAAACCATTTACACTATATGCTCTTTCTATTTTAGTGCTAATGTACTTTTTTCCCCTTTTTCTTATTAATCCTTGTCACATCAGTTCTCAAATGCATCATCCATCTACTATACCTACTGCGCTTACTTGCCCTGTGTCCATTTTCCCCCCTATCAAACTAGAACAACTTGTGTTACATCTCATACTTTAACGTAATTTCTCTCTCTCTCTTTTCTCTTTCTTTTTTTATATACCTTTGAGTATCTGCCAAGTCCTTTCTCTTCTAATTTTATCTCTCATCTGAAAAATCATCGTCTTAAAGAGCAGTTCACAAAATGCTCATGGTAAGTGTTTACCTATGGTACAATCAACAACTTGCAAAAGCAATTATACAGCCTCCCTCATATGCCTAGAAATGTCCCCAGTGTCAATTAGACAGCAAGCTCAGAGCTTTTTTGGATAATATACATGTCTAGAACAAGTCTGACCTGGTGGCATTGATTTACAGCATGTTTCACTTATGCTAATTATTTATATAATTGATGCTGATCTCCAAAATATATTTTAGATACTATGAAACCTACATTTTCACTGTGGCGAATCATGTCTGCCCGGCATCGCTATATGCGGACAGCATACGTTACAATTAAACAGTGTCTTTAGTTGCGGTGTGTGGCTCAAAAGGTTGGTCTCTGCCCAGATAGTGTTGTCACATGTTTCACCAATTGACGCTTGGATTAGTGGTTTTAACTTTGTGGAATAAAGCATGGATTTTTTTTACATGCAATTATATGTCATCAAGAAGCTGAAGTTCCAGGACTTTGTGAACTAGTTTCGTTTAAAGCATATCCAGGGTCTGCTCCTTGAGCAATGGTAGTAGTGAAATAAGCAGCACCAGCGGACTTGTAGCAATTTAAAAACGGCTTTATTTGACAGATGGTAAAACTTCAAAACAAGCGTGATCTTTAGTGACAAGATGTACCTTAGGAATACACTCAATGAACTTGATGCTGACGCGTTTCAGCCCTTCTGGCCGTAATCGTAGCTGCAGTTCATAATCCCCATTTCTCTAATATACACCTGTGCATAATCGTGATTGGATAAAAACTTTATCCTGGGCGTATTCCTAAAATTGGCACCTAAATAACAATAATCTCTTAGCAACCTTTTAGCAAATAGACACTGCATTTAACTGTGAAGCAACTTAATGCAACAGATTAAGTAGGCATAAACATGAAAAGTATATAATAAGTATTAACCAATGGGTAAATACTAGAAATAAGAGAAAAAGTAAATAACTTTATAAATACATTTATATAACTGTAATTATAAACTCTCTTGGACTGCTTAAACCCTTAACTTCATGACTACTAGCAACATTTAAATAATACACCAGATATGAAAGAACTATGTATAGAAACAGGAGGTCTTCCGGATACACAGAATTATTCCCAAAAATGTATTTTGTCAAATTCAGAGTTTAACCCTAAAGGGTAGTAGATTCAGGAGTAATTTGAGGAAGCACTTCTTTACAGAAAGAGTGATTGATTTATGGAATAAACTTCCTCAAGAGGTAGTAGCAACAAACACTGTGGGGGACTTTAAAAATGCATGGGACAAGCATAAGGCTATCCTACGAACTTGATAAGTTTATACTGTTAGGTAAGGTCGGGCAGACTTGCTGGGCCTATGACTCTTATCTGCCGTCAATATCTATGTTTCTTTGTTTCTATGTTTTGAAGTTTTACCATCTGTCAAATAAAGCCGTTTTTAAATTGCTACAAGTCCGCTGGTGCTGCTTATTTCACTACTACCATTGCTTATCCGGGGATCGAGCAAGCACAGAAGACCATACAGCACAGCCTAACATCCATTTCTACCTGCACTTGCTATCACCCAGCCGCGGAGAAGAGAGGAGCGGTTCAAGGAGGTGTGGCCAGCTGGAGGACGAGTTCCGGGTACGTCAGACGCCAAACAGCTGATCGAGGAGAGGACCCAGGAGGGGAGCGGTACATCAACGGAGGCATGAAGAGGTCTTAGTTTGACCGCCAACATTGGTTGCTTCCAATTGTAAGTACCCCCTGTGGAAGGGCCGACTCCGACGCTGTATTTTCTCAGAAGTGACACCGGGAGAGACCGAGCAGCTGGGATGAGTGAGTAGGGGAATACCCTGCCAGTTTTATTTTCACTAACTTTGAACAGGAGTATACGTTAATTCCCCTACTATATGGACATCAAACTGGTGCTCACACGACAAGTGATTTTATATTCTGCTCCTTGATCACCTGATCTCTTTCCTATCCCCCTTACCGAGTGCCGATGCTGAAGATCACCACGGTGCATGAAGCCAGCTCGAGCAACCTCCCCTCAAAGCGTGGATGCCTAAAATATTACAGTGATTAGGAAATAAAGCATTCTGGAATCTACATACTCTCTCTTTGCATCCAGGCTAAAGTGTCAGTTCTGCATACTGATTTCTCTTCTATTTATGATTACAGTATCTCTATAACTAAACATATGTGCAGTACTTTGAATTCAAGAGAATAACAAAAACACTTCTAATTTCCAGTCAACCTTTTCACCCACTGGATGATATATCTAATGGATTTTGATACCTCCTGACACACCTTCCATACAGAGGCTTTAGTCCTTTTTTTGTCATATCTCATTAATATAGCAGATTGGTCTGCTGTTTCTATAATGTTTGATTTTAAATTGATTCAAAATATTCCCTCTTTATTAATTTAATATGTTTAAGGGCTAAACAGTCATAATTTGAGTCCCCTGTCTGTAATAAAACTGAGATTTTCCTAGCTTTGAAATAATCTAGATTTTATTAAAGACAGGAGGAAGCATTATCTCTCCCAGATCTCTGTTTATTTTACCTATCTCTTTTAAATTGCACATATTATTTATTTTCAAATAGAATAATACAAGTTTTCATGTCAATTATCTCTGATTTTACTTATTAAGAGGTAGATATTTAGTTATAAACAATAATTTACTTATTATTTTTTTTCTTCTTAAAGCTTAAGAGATGTTACCATTGTTTTATCGTCTTTATTTTATGTTATGGTGAGGTTTTCATGTTTTTCATTATTGACTGATTTTTTATTGATTAAGCGGTTTGCACAGAGCAAACTACAGAAAGGACATTATTACTCAAGGTTTGACTCTTGCTGTTATACTTTATGTTTTTATAGTTTCTTAACCTTTTTAGCATTACTGTTACTTTGCTGTTGTTTAGGAGCAGTAAATGAAGCGCAGGGATTCATTTTTACCTCCTGTTGCGGATAAAATTTAGATTATTCTATTGCTAAGGATACAAAAAAATAACTATTTTCTAATCCACTTAATCGGACGTAGAAAAGAAAATTAAAATTTGATTCAGATGGAGCATACAATTTAAAGTTTAATCAATTTATGTCAATTATACAAATTTACTTGGTTATTTTGGTATCCTGCGTTGAAAAGCATACCTATGTAGGCTCAGGAGGAGCAATACACTACTGGGAGCTAGCTTGGGATTGGTGGCTACACATTGGTGAATTAGAATGAACCAAAATAGTGTAGAATATTGTATTGAAAAGAGAAAAAATAAATAAAAGTTTTTATCCTTAGCACTCTCACCATAAATAGGCATCTGCCAGAGTGCAGTATAAAGTATAACTAAAAAAATAGGGGTTGATCACAATTTATTGGCTGAGGTGTTTTTGGCTCTTTTTCTGGCCAAGAATGCCACTTTTCCTTTCAAAGCAATTCCAATAGCTCATTTTTGGTTATTTCCTTCATAATTAGGCATTCAAATGGGATTGTGCAATCTTGAATTAAAAAAGGAACCTATTGCAATCTGAATCCATCCTCATCACTTCTAAACAATCTAAATGCAATTTGTATGATATGCATACTAGACACGTTTGCTCAAATACCGTATTGCCACTTTTAATATTTTAGACGTTTTTTATTCTTTCCTTTTATTGATTTGAAAGCACCATTTTCTGGTGCGTGATTTACATGTGAAAACATGAAGAGAAGACTACATGTTTTCACTAGAAGGAAATTTCTCATCTTCTTATACTGGGCTTTAAATATAATGACAAAAATATGATATTGTGGCTGAGTTAAAACTACTCAGCCTATATTTGTTAGAGAAAAAAAAAACAAAAGACAGAGAAACATTTATAAATAGAAGATAATATTAATCAAAAAGTTTAGCTGATGTCAGCTTAATAAATAGGGGTCATAGTCTAGGCAATCTTGAGTGGGGTGGAGCATTGGGGAGCAGTCAACTGATGGTGGGTGGTTGTCTGAAGGAAGAGTCTGTTTGTGGCTGTCAATCTGTTAGCAGGTTTTATGTAGTCTCATATTTTACAGAGATAAACTAGGACACAGACAAGGGGGGAGGGATAGTAGGAGAGAGCTTCTAGGTTACTTCTGTTAGGGATTTATTCTTCTTAATTCAGGAAGATACCAGAATACTTCAAACTCAGATCAGCTTTATTGCGGCATTCTGGTACCATCAGCAGTCAAATAGCAATACGAGAACATAGCTTTTGTTGCAGATGGCAACTTCTTGTATACTCTGACTACATAAGAAATGGCATAGCTTTTTATACATTTGTTTAACATGCAATGTAGGGCATCTATTCAATATTACAGGAAAACAAACTATAATTTTGATAATAGCAGATATTCCTGTCCATTATAAATCATGTTAAAGGGACAGTTTATCAAAAAAACTTCTACACTTTAATATGTTCCAAATGATGCATTTTATCTGCTCAAGTGTATTAAATTGTTTACAAGTAGCTCCTTTACCCTTATTTCGATTTAGCCTGTGCTATCCCTACCTATAATGAAAGTTTCTATACCTAAGTATAGGCTATTGAGAAGCTACCTGTATGTAAACACAGTTGGCAGAATGAACTACACTCAAAGTAGGGTGTAGAAGAGATACTTTAAATAATAAAATGTTATTTTTCCTTTGTTCTCTCCAAGTATTGGGCTTTAGTTTACAAACAGATATAAGATAAGCAAGCATGTGTGTGTGCACAAAGTGACCAAATAATGAGATCTCATTTTACCTGCAAGATCAACCCATTTTAATAGGTTATGGTTGCAAAGCACAAAATCGATTATTTCATATACACAAATAAACCACTCTGCAGATAATAACAAGCCAATGGAAACACATTAAGGTAAATACTATTTTACAGTATACTGTGCCTTTAATTAGCAAAACATATAGGACAAAATAACACTAACCTCAAGTTAGAGGACTCTCTGCCCTAGAGCTAGGACATCCTTTCCTAAAAACATAATTCTGGGAATATTTGGTAAATACAGAAAAAAAGTTTAGTTTGGATTAACTCCTTCCTACTATTTCACTGCTTCCCATTGTATCATTTCCCCCTAAAGTACTTGAACAAATATTTATACAAATATCTCAAGGCATTAATTATCTCCCTTAACATCTGTGATGATAAATAAAACATAAAGCATAGTCAAAATAACTAATATAAACAACAATGGATGCATTAACCAATGTTAAACTCCAGACCAATTCCCAAGGCCAATGGTGGTCACGTAAAGATTGTATGATTATCTTAGCATTGGTATATATTTCTTGTTGCAATGTCATACATACTTAAGCAAGATTAGTAATATCTAAATTCATTAATCCTAAATAATATTATGTTTCAATTCAACTAGATTTAATATTGTACTTTTAAATGATCATGCAATTATTAAAAATAATCAAATTGATCAGCTCCCTTTATTACTAAAGTAGCCAACTCATTCTGGAACTTAATGTTTCAATATCTATTCAATGTAAAACTCCATTTGCTATACCTATTCCCCCTAGCACAATATTATGCCATGCTCGTTTTGTTCTCCCAAAATATCTCTGCCGGTGGGTCTTTAATTGTGGTTTACTCCCCCTTTGCTTTAATAAATTATTTATACTGATTAAGAGTATAAATTAACCGCTCTTTCACTCTTAATGCTGAAATAATAGCCTCTCTAATATCACCATTTAGCTTTGGGACATCTTAATTTTTGGATTGCCTTTTTACTTTTTGTGCAGTTATAGCTATTGTCTGTGAAAGGGTAACAATCCATATTTTCTGCTATTTTTCCCTTTTTTCTTTAGCTTTTGTACAATATTTACAATGTGGTTTACATAAAGAGTGGACATAAGTTGTTTTCTTTTGTTACAAACAATCCTTTACACACAGCACCCACTTTAAATTGTTTGTTTTTGCATTCATTTTAGCCACATATAATCACTTCGCCTTATGGAGAAGGGTTCAGAATAATCTTTGGCTTTTTTCTCAAGCTACTTTAAAACCATAATTAAGATTTAGGCTAAAAAGCCACTTACCAGAACCATTTACATGATCTAGAAGGTGTATAAAGCGTATTCTCCGCCTACCTCTTACTGGATGAACTTTGCCTGGAGATACCCCTCTCTGCTGTGCAGACATCACTATAGGGTTTTCACCTGTTCACTTGAAATGCTCTGGCACCATTTCTCAGGAACTTCTTCTCTACCATGTAAGGAATCAGACAGAGTGCAGGTTTATTCTCCTTTGCCTTTTAAATCATCGCCCAACTCCCAGGACTGCTACTGTGGTGTCTCTCCCTCTCTTATCTTCAGTAGTTATGATGTTGCAGAATCCTTTTGTAACTCAGTCAACCCCACCCTCCTTTCAAGAGACACAAGAAGTGCAGATATTTAGTATACCCCTTTCAGACCGCATTCTCTACCATTGTTAGGGATATTATATTATTATTCTTAGTTCAGGAAGATACCCCGCCAGAATACTTCAGACTCAGATCAGCTTTATTGCTCACTTCTGGTACCATCAGTGGGCAGATATTTATGAGAGAATACAGAACTATTGTGGCAGATTACAACTTCTTGTATACTTGACTACATAAGAAATAACATATTGTTTTTATACATTTGTCTTAAAGGGACAGTCTAGTCCAAAATAAACTTTCATGATTCAGATAGGGCATGTGATTTTAAAAAACTTTCCAATTTACTTTTATCACCAATTTTGCTTTGTTCTCTTGGTATTCTTAGTTGAAAGCTAAACCTAGGAAGTTCATATGCTAATTTCTTAAATCTTGAAGGCCGCCTCTTATCTGAAAGCATTTTGACAGTTTTTCACCACTAGAGGGTGTTAGTTCATGTGTGTCATATAGATAATACTGTGCTCACGCACATGGAGTTACCTAGGAGTCAGCACTGATTGGCTAAAATGCAAGTCTGGCAAAAGAACTGAAATAAGGGGGCAGTCAGCAGAAGCTTAGATACAAGATAATGATAGCAGTAAAAAGTATATTAATATAACTGTGTTGTTTATGCAAAACTAGGGAATGGGTAATTAAGGGATTAGCTATCTTTTAAAACAATAACAATTCTGGTGTAGACTGTCACTTTAACATGCAATCCTATATAGAGCATCCATCCAACATTACTGAAAAACAGATTATGTCAGAATCTGCTAGATTTTTCACAAAATAGGATCCTGAGCTAGGCAGGCTAGGTATCCTTTACTAAAAACATAATTCTAAAAGTCTAGGAACGTCAGGTAAATAGTGTAGTTTGGATTAACCCATTCCTACCATTTCATTTCTTCACAATGGGGTAGATTTACCAAGCAGCGGATACTGCTATCTACCCCCGTACTTTCCGGCTTACCGGAAATGTAAGTTAAGAAGCAGTGGTCATAAGACAGCTGCTCCTTAACACGTCTGTCACCTCTGAGGTGGCGGACAGCAATCTGCCACGAATATGCAGGGGGCGACATTGCACAAGCATTTCACGAGAAATGCTTGTGCATTGATAAATGCCGACAGTGTATGCTGTCGGCATTTATCGATGTGCGGCGGACATGTTCTGCTACAGTGGATCATGTCCGCCCACACATTGATAATTCTACCCCACTGTATCAACTTAAACCCAACAAAATATGAAACAGCTAGGCGCTCTGCTTTACTTCAACCCTGGCTTTTCCAACCATAAAAATAAAATATTATGCTTGTGTAAAGCCTGTTCCAATAAGTGAATAAGTGAAAAAACAACATTTGGAAGGAAATATTATATTCCAAAATAGGAAAAGTTACTCTAAAGAGAAACTAATTGCCTACACACTTAAAAGGTATGTGCAAAATATATATAAATATTTTATTTAAAATGTCTTCACCAATGGAGTTTGTTGGTAAAACTTGCTTTTCTCTTTTTTGGGTAATTTAAGAGTTTGATTAAAAAAGAACCAGGACATAAAAAAAATACATTATTTTCTTAAAATAAACCTCAGCTACATTGTATATAATAAATATATAAGAAATTGTTTTGGCAGCCATATCCCAGTCAAAAACAGTGGTACATTTTGTTTACTGAAGAAAAAGCAAAGTTTTACACCTCATTCAATGATTAGTTTTATTCTGTTCCCACATATAAAGATGATTTAAGACTTCTAGTGTGCTTGAATAGATGTCAGAATGAAGAGGATAATTGAATAGCTTCAGGATGGCAGTTGTAATTCAGTATCGTTTTTTTTAAATGTCTTTCTACTGGTTCCCCTGACAGGTCTTTCAGCTATCTGCTCTACTGTAAAACCGTGATACCTTCTGATCTATATGCTTTCCAATTTCCCAAAACACTGCATACTCTCTCTCTCTCTCTACATATATATATATATATATATATATATATATATATATATATATATATATATATATATATCTTTTTCTCATACAGGTATTTCTGTCACTACCAAGCATGTCAGTAAAATATTATCTGCAAAAAATTAAAAGAAAACACAAATGAATACATTTTTATTCTGCAGTATATATAGCTAATAACATATTCACTATAATGAATGTATGAAACAGAGATAATTCTATTGCCAGATATGTGGTTGTGTTTTCAATTGGTATATAAACACTTTCTGCTAAAATATGACATATGTCCCGGAAGGTGAAATACCTGCTATGGAAGTTATCTCACTTTTGAGCTATTAAACAGATCTCTAGTCTTGGCACTTGAGCTGTATGCTTGAACTTGTTTAGGTTTTTCTTTTTCTTCCACAATAAATGATTAAAGGGACATTGTGCTCAAGCAGCAAACGTGTTTATTGTTTTTAAAGCTGGTGCAGGAACACCCATTAAAAGGGCTGGCATCTCTCTTTCCTACTCACAATGAGAGGTTGTTTCTTCTAATATCTTCTGAGCCGTATGTTTACATGGGCCTAGATTTAGAGTTGGGCGGTAGCCGTGAAAACCAGCGTTAGAGGCTCCTAACGCTGGTTTTGGGCTACCGCCGGTATTTAGAGTCAGTCATTAAAGGGTCTAACGCTCACTTTCCAGCCGGGACTTTTCCATACCGCAGATCCCCTTACGTCATTTGCGTATCCTATCTTTTCAATGGGATCTTTCTAACGCCGGTATTTAGAGTCGTGGCTGAAGTGAGCGTTAGAAATCTGACGACAAAACTCCAGCCGCAGAAAAAAGTCAGTAGTTAAGAGCTTTCTGGGCTAACGCCGGTTTATAAAGCTCTTAACTACTGTGCTCTAAAGTACACTAACACCCATAAACTACCTATGTACCCCTAAACCGAGGTCCCCCCACATCGCCGCCACTCGATTACATTTTTTTAACCCCTAATCTGCCGACCGCCACCTACGTTATACTTATGTAACCCTAATCTGCTGCCCCTAACACCGCTGACCCCTATATTATATTTATTAAACCCTAACCTGCCCCCCACAACATTGCCGCCAGCTACCTACAATAATTAACCCCTAATCTGCAGACCGCAAAGCGCCGCCACCTACGTTATCCTTATGTACCCCTAATCTGCTGCCCCTAACACCGCCGACCCCTATATTATATTTATTAACCCCTAATCTGCCCCCCTCAACGTCGCCTTCACCTGCCTACACTTATTAACCCCTAATCTGCCGAGCGGACCGCACCGCTACTATAATAAAGTTATTAACCCCTAATCCGCCTCACTCCCGCCTCAATAACCCTATATTAAATAGTATTAACCCCTAATCTGCCCTCCCTAACATCGCAGACACCTAACTTCAATTATTAACCCCTAATCTGCCGACCGAATCTCGCCGCTACTGTAATAAATGGATTAACCCCTAAAGCTAAGTCTAACCCTAACACTAACACCCCCCTAAGTTAAATAGAATTTTAATCTAACAAAATAAATTAACTCTTATTAAATAAATTATTCCTAATTAAAGCTAAATACTTACCTGTAAAATAAACCCTAATATAGCTACAATATAAATTATAATTATATTATAGCTATTTTAGGATTTATATTTATTTTACAGGTAACTTTGTATTTATTTTAACCAGGTACAATAGCTATTAAATAGTTAAGAACTATTTAATAGCTAAAATAGTTAAAATAATTACAAAATTACCTGTAAAATAAATCCTAACCTAAGTTACAATTAAACCTAACACTACCCTATCAATAAATTAATTAAATAAAATACCTACAATTATCTACAATTAAACCTAACACTACACTATCAATAAATTAATTAAATACAATATCTACAAATAAATACAATGAAATAAACTAACTAAAGTACAAAAAATAAAAAAGAACTAAATTACAAAAAATAAAAAAATATTTACAAACATTAGAAAAATATTACAACAATTTTAAACTAATTACACCTACTCTAAGCCCCCTAATAAAATAACAAAGCCCCCCAAAATAAAAAAATGCCCTACCCTATTCTAAATTAAAAAAGTTCAAAGCTCTTTTACCTTACCAGCCCTGAACAGGGCCCTTTGCGGGGCATGCCCCAAAGAATTCAGCTCTTTTGCCTGTAAAAAAAAACACATACAATACCCCCCCCCAACATTACTACCCACCACCCACATACCCCTAATCTAACCCAAACCCCCCTTAAATAAACCTAACACTAAGCCCCTGAAGATCTTCCTACCTTATCTTCACCATACCAGGTTCACCGATCCGTCCTCGGAAGTCTTGATCCAAGCCTCGGAAGTGTTGATCCAAGCCCAAGCGGGGGGTTGAAGAGTGACGTCCATCCTCGGGCTGAAGTCTGGATCCAAGCGCGGCTGAAGAACTCCATCATCGGGCTGAAGTCGGAAGTCCATCATCAGGATGAAGTCTTCTATCAAGCCGCATCTTCAATCTTCTTTCTTCTGGAGCGGAGCCGAGCCATCTTCTTTCCAACTGACGCGGATCCAACCTCTTCAACCGACGCCTACTCGTCCAATGACGGTTCCTTTAAATGACGTCATCCAAGATGACGTCCCTCGAATTCTGATTGGCTGATAGGATTCTATCAGCCAATTGGAATTAAGGTAGGAATATTCTGATTGGCTGATGGAATCAGCCAATCAGAATCAAGTTCAATCCGATTGGCTGATCCAATCAGCCAATCAGATTGAGCTCGCATTCTATTGGCTGTTCCGATCAGCCAATAGAATGCAAGCTCAATCTGATTGGCTGTTTGGATCAGCCAATCGAATTGAACTTGATTCTGATTGGCTGATTCCATCAGCCAATCAGAATTTTCCTACCTTAATTCCGATTGGCTGATAGAATCCTATCAGCCAATCGGAATTCGAGGGACGCCATCTTGGATGACGTCATTTAAAGGAACCGTCATTCGGCGAGTAGGCGTCGGTTGAAGAGGTTGGATCCGCGTTGGTTGGAAAGAAGATGGCTCCGCTCCGCTCCAGAAGAAAGAAGATTGAAGATGCGGCTTGATAGAAGACTTCATCCCGATGATGGACTTCCGACTTCAGCCCGATGATGGAGTTCTTCAGCCGCTGCTTGGATCCAGACTTCAGCCCGAGGATGGACGTCACTCTTCAGCCCCCCGCTTGGGCTTGGATCAACACTTCCGAGGCTTGGATCAAGACTTCCTAGGACGGATCGGTGAACCTGGTATGGTGAAGATAAGGTAGGAAGATCTTCAGGGGCTTAGTGTTAGGTATATTTAAGGGGGGTTTGGGTTAGATTAGGGGTATGTGGGTGGTGGGTTGTAATGTTGGGGGGGGGTATTGTATGTGTTTTTTTTACAGGCAAAAGAGCTGAATTCTTTGGGGCATGCCCCACAAAGGGCCCTGTTCAGGGCTGGTAAGGTAAAAGAGCTTTGAACTTTTTTAATTTAGAATAGGGTAGGGCATTTTTTTATTTTGGGGGGCTTTGTTATTTTATTAGGGGGCTTAGAGTAGGTGTAATTAGTTTAAAATTGTTGTAATATTTTTCTAATGTTTGTAAATATTTTTTTATTTTTTGTAACTTAGTTCTTTTTTATTTTTTGTACTTTAGTTAGTTTATTTAATTGTAGTTATTTGTAGGTATTGTATTTAAATAATTTATTGATAGTGTAGTGTTAGGTTTAATTGTAACTTAGGTTAGGATTTATTTTACAGGTAATTTTGTAATTATTTTAACTAGGTAACTATTAAATAGTTATTAACTATTTAATAGCTATTGTACCTGGTTAATATAATTACAAAGTTGCCTGTAAAATAAATATTAATCCTAAAATAGCTACAATATAATTATAATTTATATTGTAGCTATATTAGGGTTTATTTTACAGGTAAGTATTTAGCTTTAAATAGGAATAAGTTATTTAATAATAGTTAATTTATTTCGTTAGATAAAAATTATATTTAACTTAGGGGGGTGTTAGGGTTAGGGTTAGAATTAGCTTTAGGGGTTAATACATTTATTAGAATAGCTGTGAGCTCCAGTCGGCAGATTAGGGGTTAATGTTTGAAGTTAGGTGTCGGCGATGTTAGGGAGGGCAGATTAGGGGTTAATACTATTTATTATAGGGTTATTGAGGCCGGAGTGAGGCGGATTAGGGGTTAATAACTTTATTATAATAGCGGCGCGGTCCGGTCGGCAGATTAGGGGTTAATAAGTGTAGGCAGGTGGAGGCGATGTTGTGGGGGGCAGATTAGGGGTTAATTAATATAATATAGGGGTCGGAGGTGTTAGGGGCAGCATATTAGGGGTACATAGGAATAATGTAAGTAGCGGCGGTTTACGGAGCGGCAGATTAGGGGTTAAACAAAATATGCAGGTGTCAGCGATAGCGGGGGCGGCATATTAGAGCTTAATAAGTGTAAGGTTAGGGGTGTGTAGACTCGGGGTACATGTTAGGGTGTTAGGTGCAGACGTAGGAAGTGTTTCCCGATAGAAAACAATGGGGCTGCGTTAGGAGCTGAACGCGGCTTTTTTGCAGGTGTTAGGTTTTTTTTCAGCTCAAACAGCCCCATTGTTTTCTATGGGGGAATCGTGCCCAAGCACGTTTTTGAAGCTGGCCGCGTCCGTAAGCACCGCTGGTATCGAGAGTTGCAGTGGCGTTAAATTATGCTCTACGCTCCCTTTTTGGAGCCTAACGCACTGAAAACCCAGCCATTCTGTGAACTCTAAATACCAGCGGTATTTAAAAGGTGTGGGAGAAAAAAAGCATGCGTAGCTAACGCACCCCTTTGGCCGCAAAACTCTAAATCTAGGCGAATGGGATCTTTCTAACGCCGGTATTTAGAGTCGTGGCTGAAGTGAGCGTTAGAAATCTAACGACAAAACTCCAGCCGCAGAAAAAAGTCAGTAGTTAAGAGCTTTCTGGGCTAACGCCGGTTTATAAAGCTCTTAACTACTGTGCTCTAAAGTACACTAACACCCATAAACTACCTATGTACCCCTAAACCGAGGTCCCCCCACATCGCCGCCACTATATTTAAATTTTTTAACCCCTAATCTTCCGCTCCGTACACTGCCGCCAACTACGTTATCCCTATGTACCCCTAATCTGCTGCCCCTAACACCGCCGACCCCTATATTATATTTATTAACCCCTAATCTGCCGCCCCAAACATGTATTTATTTGTAGATATTGTATTAATTTATTCATAGTGTAGGTAATTGTAGGTATTTTATTTAATTAATTTATTGATAGTGTAGTGTTAGGTTTAATTGTAAATTAGGTTAGGATTTATTTTACAGGTAATTTTGTAATTATTTTAACTATTTTAGCTATTAAATAGTTCTTAACTATTTAATAGCTATTGTACCTGGTTAAAATAAATACAAAGTTACCTGTAAAATAAATATAAATCCTAAAATAGCTATAATATAATTATAATTTATATTGTAGCTATATTAGGGTTTATTTTACAGGTAAGTATTTAGCTTTAAATAGGAATAATTTATTTAATAAGAGTTAATTTATTTCGTTAGATTTAAATTATATTTAACTTAGGGGGGTGTTAGTGTTAGGGTTAGAATTAGCTTTAGGGGTTAATCCATTTATTACAGTAGATGTGAGATTCGGTCGGCAGATTAGGGGTTAATAATTGAAGTTAGGTGTCGGTGATGTTAGGGAGGGCAGATTAGGGGTTAATACTATTTATTATAGGGTTATTGAGGCGGGAGTGAGGGGTTAATAACTTTATTATAGTAGCGGTGCGGTCCGCTCGGCAGATTAGGGGTTAATAAGTGTAGGCAGGTGGAGGTGACGTTGAGGGGGGCAGATTAGGGGTTAATAAATATAATATAGGGGTCGGCGGTGTTAGGGGCAGCAGATTAGGGGTACATAGCTATAATGTAGGTGGCGGTGGTGTACGGAGTGGCAGATTAGGGGTTAATAATAATATGCAGGTGTCAGCGAAAGCGGGGGCGGCAGAATAGGGGTTAATAAGTGTAAGGTTAGGAGTGTTTAGACTCGGGGTACATGTTAGAGTGTTAGGTGCAGACGTAGGAAGTGTTTCCCCATAGAAAACAATGGGGCTGCGTTAGGAGCTGAACGCGGCTTTTTTGCAGGTGTTAGTTTTTTTTTTTGCTCAAATGGCCCCATTGTTTTCTATGGGGGAATCGTGCACGAGCACGTTTTTGAAGCTGGTCACGTCCGTAAGCACCTCTGGTATCTAGAGTTGCAGTGGCGTTAAATTATGCTCTACGCTCCCTTTTTGGAGCCTAACGCACTGAAAACCCAGCCATTCTGTGAACTCTAAATACCAGCGGTATTTAAAAGGTGCGTGGGAAAAAAAAGCACGCGTAGCTAACGCACCCCTTTGGCCGCAGAGCTCTAAATCTAGGCGATAGCTTTTCTGTAGCCTTTACTGCAGTATTGAAATTTCAGGATAGGTGAATGCTTTAATAAAAAATAAGCTATTTCAAATGACAAAATAAATGTATAAGAGTTGTGTGTAAACCAAGTAATACACTCCAACAGATGAAGTAGGTAAATGTGAAAATATTAAAGGGAAGAACATTGTCCAGTGTTTTTGAGCCATGTATTTAAAAGGACATTAAACTGCTGGTTATAACTTCAGTAACGATTACTAATGCTATAGTTTCCTCCTGTACCTGCAGCTCTCTTTAAAGCCTCTCTCATATTATTTCATTCGATTACAGAAGCCATTGGTAAAACTCTGCATCTTTAGACCGGCTGCCGCCATCTTGTAGCGTGCGTATTGTTGCATCTTGTGATAGAAGCTGTGCACTTTCACAGATTACTGAAGCTATTGCCTATTGACAGCTTTATTTTGCAGTTTGGGTTGCTTACACAACAGAAAGCAGAGGCTTTACATATTTACAGGTTTTTTTTTACACTGTTTCAAAGTTACATAACAAATGTCAAAAGGCCTCAAGAATAATAAAGAACAATATACTCTCTGCAAAAATGTAAACGGAAGAGAACAATAAGACAACAATATCACTGATCTGTGAATGTTCACCACTTCTTTCACAGTGTGGCAGTAAACTTAAATTCCAAGATGGCGGCGCCCAGTGTGAAGATGCAGAGCTTCACTACCTGCACTTGTAAGGGGTTAAAATAAGAGAATGACTTTAAAAAGAGCTGCAGGCACAAGAGGATTGTGAGAAGTAATTGTACTACTATATACCTAGCTATTTAATGTATATTCTCCTTGTTATTTGCTTCTGTAGAGTATATATCTATCAGAAAAAAAAGTTATTGGCAAGGTCTTAAAATTCAAAGCTATTACAATCCATTTGGAAACTTGTACTGTTGTTCGCTCCTTTTTAGCTCCTCAAATACATTGCATGGTCACAACTTGAGACATTCCAATCAACTGAAATATTTAAATAATGTATTTTACTTTACTTCTTGACATTTTAGTATATGTCACATGTCCCAAGAATACAAGCTTGACTACATTTAACCCTTTTTAAGGAATTAAAAACATAATAAAAACATAGTAAAAGAAGGGAATTAGTTTAAAAATAGAATGTTCTAAACAATAAATGCCCCTCATTCAATTACGTTTTTAAAACTGATATTATCTTATTTGTAAATACAATTATTATTGTTAAAAAAACAACTACAATAGTAACACGTTTCTTTCTTTCTTTCTCTTTCTTCCTTTGTCTAGCTCTCTCTCTTTCTTTATTTCTTCCTCTCTCTCTCTCTCTCTTTTTCTTTCTTATTTTCTTTCTGTCTTTCTTTCTATTGGTTATTTCTGATAAGTAATTCATGACCTACATCCTTGTCTTCTGGAATTCCAAAAATAGTCAATCTGGCTACATGTTACAGATCTCTACAGGAGAGCCACCATTTCCTTTGTTTGTTGGAACTGCTCTCATTTTTGGTGCAGCAAATAGTACTTGATAAACCTTATTTCAAGCATACATTTAAAGGGACACTGAACCCAATTTTTTTCTTTCGTGATTCAGATAGATCATGCAATTTTAAGCAACTTTCTAATTTACTCCTATTATTATTTTTTCTTCGTTCTCTTGCTATCTTTATTTGAAAAAGAAGGCACCTGAGCTTTTTTTTTTGGTTCAGGACTCTGGACAGCACTTTTTATTGGTGGATAAATGTATCCATCAATCAACAAGGACAACCCAGGTTGTTCACCAAAAATGGTTCTCATAATCCTCTTCCTTTGCCGCTCTAACAAGATATCCCCCTTTATCACTTCATCAAGCCCTCTCATTACCTTTCTCAGCTCCTCAATGCCCTACATTTATTTACTTTAGAATTAGAATAATTTATTTGCAGAGTAAAAATATATTCAAGAAATATTTCTTGGTGTAAATAAAGTGCCAACATCAATTTTAAAAAAAGTGAAAATTACAAACTATTAATACGTAGATCACAAGTGTAGCACAAAAGTAATAGTCATAATGAGCACTAACACTGCTCAAGTAAAATCAATAGAGTCTTTTTTCATGCACCCACATTACAAGTTGAAGGTAAAAAGTTATTGCTCAAGTGAAAGCCTCAGGCCCTCTCCTTCTATAATTCTTTTAGGTGCAATACAAAACCTTGTCATGACTCTCACGCAGGTTGCATGCTAACCCGAAGGTGTGATAAGTCAAATAAACAAACAAATAAATCAATCTCTCTCTCTCTCTCTCTCTCTCCAGAAGTATCCACACTCACTGGACTTGTGTAAAATCAAAGAGATTTTATTATAACTGTGACATTTCGTGGAGCACAGTCCCCTTCTTCAGATCATATAGAGTGTCAACAAATCTCAAACTCTACCACCCAATGTGAAAAACCGCCAAAGTAGTCATCATACTAATCTTATATACAAATTTCTGGCAATAGGTTGCTCACTCTTGTCATTCCTAAGCGTCTGTCTGATGGCAGTCCTGTGATTAGTCATCCCGGTCCTGGCATCATCACACATCTTGACAAAATAAAAAAATCCACAAGTGCAGTTTTAAACAACATACTTGGACGTGCAAGTAAAGAAGTGATTGATCCTAAATTTGTGGCTAGTATGAGGATGTCTAAATGTTAGGCTCTAAATTATAGCATTGTCCATAGTACATGATAAACATTTAAAGCAAGCTAACCTTTTGTGTAAAACTACTTCTTGGGTTTGTAACTTTGTGGTCTTCATAAATAAATAACTGAGCTTACATCCTCTCTTAAAGGACGCAAGGGAAGGGTCTTGCATAGTGAAAGGAAGTGAGGGGTCCATGGTCCAATATCAAAATGTTTTTTTTTAACCATAGCTGGAAGATTGATCTTATCCGGTGAAAAACTTGTTTTAAATGTAATGCTATCCTTCTGTATTCGTACAACAGGGATTAATAGATCATCTTGTTTCAAGTCACTGAGATGTTGTGCCATCTTTATATCTATATGTCACATGTCCCAAGAATACAAGCTTGACTACATTTAACCCTTTTTAAGGAATTAAAAACATAATAAAAACATAGTAAAAGAAGGGAATTAGTTTAAAAATAGAATGTTCTAAACAATAAATGCCCCTCATTCAATTACGTTTTTAAAACTGATATCTTATTTGTAAATACAATTATTATTGTTAAAAAAAACAACTACAATAGTAACACGTTTCTTTCTTTCTTTCTTTCTCTTTCTTCCTTTCTCTAGCTCTCTCTCTTTCTTTATTTCTTCCTCTCTCTCTCTCTTTTTCTTTCTTTTTTTCTTTCTGTCTTTCTTTCTATTGGTTATTTCTGATAAGTAATTCATGACCTACATCCTTGTCTTCTGGAATTCCAAAAATAGTCAATCTGGCTACATGTTACAGATCTCTACAGGAGAGCCACCATTTCCTTTGTTTGTTAGAACTGCTCTCATTTCTGGTGCAGCAAATAGTACTTGATAAACCTTATTTCAAGCATACATTTAAAGGGACACTGAACCCAAATTTTTTCTTTCGTGATTCAGATAGATTATGCAATTTTAAGCAACTTTCTAATTTACTCCTATTATTATTTTTTCTTCGTTCTCTTGCTATCTTTATTTGAAAAAGAAGGCACCTAAGCTTTTTTTTTTTTGGTTCAGAACTCTGGACAGCACTTTTTATTGGTGGATAAATGGTTCTCATAATCCTCTTCCTTTGCCGCTCTAGCAAGATATCCCCCTTTATCACTTCATCAAGCCCTCTCATTACCTTTCTCAGCTCCTCACTGCCCTACATTTATTTACTTTAGAATTAGAATAATTTATTTGCAGAGTAAAAATATATTCAAGAAATATTTCTTGGTGTAAATAAAGTGTCAACATCAATTTTAAAAAAAGTGAAAATTACAAACTATTAATACGTAGATCACAAGTGTAGCACAAAAGTAATAGTCATAATGAGCACTAACACTGCTCAAGTAAAATCAATAGAGTCTTTTTTCATGCACCCACATTACAAGTTGAAGGTAAAAAGTTATTGCTCAAGTGAAAGCCTCAGGCCCTCTCCTTCTATAATTCTTTTAGGTGCAATACAAAACCTTGTTATGACTCTCACGCAGGTTGCATGCTAACCCGAAGGTGAGATAAGTCAAATAAACAAACAAATAAATCAATATCTCTCTCTCTCTCTCTCTCTCTCTCTCCAGAAGTATCCACACTCACTGGACTTGTGTAAAATCAAAGAGATTTTATTATAACTGTGACATTTCGTGGAGCACAGTCCCCTTCTTCAGATCATATAGAGTGTCAACAAATCTCAAACTCTACCACCCACTGTGAAAAACCGCCAAAGTAGTCATCATACTAATCTTATATACAAATTTCTGGCAATAGGTTGCTCACTCTTGTCATTCCTAAGCGTCTGTCTGATGGCAGTCCTGTGATTAGTCATCCCGGTCCTGGCATCATCACACATCTTGACAATATAAAAAAATCCACAAGTGCAGTTTTAAACAACATACTTGGACGTGCAGGTAAAGAAGTGATTGATCCTAAATTTGTGGCTAGTATGAGGATGTCTAAATGTTAGGCTCTAAATTATAGCATTGTCCATAGTACATGATAAACATTTAAAGCAAGCTAACCTTTTGTGTAAAACTACTTCTTGGGTTTGTAACTTTGTGGTCTTCATAAATAAATAACTGAGCTTACATCCTCTCTTAAAGGACGCAAGGGAAGGGTCTTGCATAGTGAAAGGAAGTGAGGGGTCCATGGTCCAATATCAAAATGTTTTTTTTTAACCATAGCTGGAAGATTGATCTTATCCGGTGAAAAACTTGTTTTAAATGTAATGCTATCCTTCTGTATTCATACAACAGGGATTAATAGATCATCTTGTTTCAAGTCACTGAGATGTTGTGCCATCTTTCTAATCAATTTATGAGAGTAGTCCATCTGGCAGAATCTCTGTCCAGTTTCTAGCAGCTGTGTTTGGCATGTTTCTGAATCTTTATTGCTTCTAATCACCCTGGTAAGCTGGATCTTAGGATTGGGTTTGATTAAACTTCTAGGGTGGCAACTAGTGGCAAATAGCAATGAGTTTTTATCAGTCTCTTTCTTAAACACAGTCATAGAGAAAAGAAATCCAATGGCACAACTGCATGTATTACAAAACCCCTTTAAATCCCAAATAGATAAATCTTGTATGATTAATAATGAGAGTTAAGGGTGCTGTGTATTGAGTTTAATGACACACAGGTTTTAAGAGAGGGGAAAGGACCGACTCTTATAAAGAATACACTAATAGCACTCCAGGGTTTAGAAACAATCATGCAGCTTGACAGCTGATAAGAGTGAACAATTTACATCATGTATATCAATGTGGGATCAAATGATTATCTCACACATCCACGTCTGTAATAACCACTTATATATTATAGCTTGACCATGTGTATCTAGTAGCTAGTGGTTTGCTGGTAACGGGGAAATAGGTGGGTGTATGTTTGAAGACTCTGATTGATTGCCTAGAAGAATGCCACTGATTACTGGCACAGTGAGAGTTAATATGGTTACAGAGTACACAATAAATGAGTGACAATAAATGTGCTCAAATGGAGAATATTGCAAGAATCTTACTAGTGTAATCCAGACATAAGTGGTGCATCAAATGGTAACAGAGTCTTAGTTGACTGATAATATTAGCATTAAGAGTGCAAATTCAAGCAGCAGAATTTAACTTATTATCACTGAGCAGTTACAACATAATAGCTATTGAGGCAACATGCACATACCCTAAAGCAGTAATTAACTGCATTAAGACAAAGCCAGTTATGGTGAAACATGTTAGGGATGCTAGTGTATTGGTGAGGAGTCCTAGGAGGTCCTGTGTTTTAGTCAGCCTTAGGCTATCTTAATGCAGTTAATTACTGATTTAGGATATGTGTGTGTTGCCTCAATAGCAATTCATAATCTGGTGTTCATAACTATCCATGTACATGTTGTCATATTAAGGTGCCATGTTCAAACTCATCGTCGTGCCAGATGTTTGTAGATAGAATGTTTTCTCCAAGTGAAAAAATAATTGTACTTCAGGCATAGTTCAAGTAATGCTAAAATGTATTCTGTGGGAGGACTAACAAAAGCATATTTAACTGCAGAATCCCCATGTGAAATGATGGTATAAATTTTGGCAATGGAAGTGTCACCAGCCAAATGTGTTCATCAATGGTATCCACTTGTTTCAAAGCTGTAATCAAGTTAGTGAAATTTATCAAATAAGATCGCATGCTTGTCAAAATCCTGTCGGCATAGGTGGCCAGAGGTTGTAGTAGAGAGTTTGTGGCTGAGAAATTTTATGGCTGAGGTTACTTAGGGATGGCTAAACCAGATCACCTTTGAATTTCTAACAACACCACACTCAGTAAGCCCTATTCTACACACCCTACACAAAATTCACAAAAATATCTTGAACCCACAGGAAGTTGTCTTCTGTAATCTCTCATGGTTTTTATGGTGGGGGTAGAGTTTGGGCTACTGAAGACTTCACTTAGCTGATAATCTAATTGGTCTAAAGAAGGGGACTGCACTCCCTTAAAATGTCACCTTTATAATAAATCCCACACTGAATAGAAAGCCAAATGGATACTCACATTTAGCTGAAGCAAGCACCCTTGTGTGCTTGTGGTAGTAGGCTAATAACTCAGGGTGTATCAGCTAACCCAGGCAGCAGGTAACACTCAGGAACACCAGATGCAGTACCCAGATAAAGTACTGAATGCAGTTCACCCCAAAGAGCGATAGGGATAAAAGTAAGGCGCTAACACTTGGCTTATGTAAAACACAAGGTTTATTAAAACTCACATAAAAACAAAAGCTTCAAGTGATAGGAGGGCATAAACATGTAGCCCCCTCATGCAATGTATTTCTCGGCTATAAAATCGCCATTTCCTCAGGCATATAGGCACCTTACTATCGCCTAAACCTTTATACAATGAATAACCATTTAAAACAAAGGATAAAACACACCCCCTTGGAGGCATGATTAAACACATATGTGTACAATTAAAGTTTCTTTGTGAAACAGTACCTAATAGCAATTACAATGTATAACACATATTTGAAATCTGACACACTTACAGTATAGCACCCTAATCACACCTATATGCAACATCTGATTGTAATATTGTGTTGTGTCCACAAAGTTAAGTTTTATGCAAAAATAAAAGCTATCTCAAAAATATCTAAATTGGGAGACCAGCCTTGGTACTGCTTTATACTAGTGGAATATATGGTATGTTTGCTTACTTTATTTTAAAATCGTTGTGTCATAGATCCATTGCTCTTTTTCATGAGTCCCTGATGTTTTATTCAATCTGCAGTGTGCAGCTTGTGTGGAATAGACCCCTATTGGACTGTTAAGGTCACATGTGTATAAAGACCAATCATAAAATCTCATATTTGCAACATCACTAGTTATTAGGCAGTTCTATTATTGACCCCTATTGGACTGTTAAGGTCACATGTGTATAGAGACCAATCATAAAATCTCATATTTGCAACGTCACTAGTTACTAGGCAGTTCTATTATTGACCCCTATTGGACTGTTAAGGTCACATTTATATACAGACCAATCATAAAATCTCGTATTTGCAACTTCACTAGTTACTAGGCAGTTCTATTACTAGGCAGTTCTATCATTGACACCTATTGGACTGTTAAGGTCACATGTGTATAGAGACCAATCATAAAATCTTATAGTTAAAACATCACTAGTTACTAGGCAGTTCTATTATTGACCCCTATTGGACTGTTAAGGTCACATGTGTATAGAGACAAATCATAAAATCTCATATTTGCAACATCACTAGTTACTAGGCAGTTCTATTACTAGGCTGTTCTATTATTCACAAAGTAGTAGAAACCGGCAGACACTACTCCAGACTCAGTTAAATGGTAAAATCAGTAGACTTTATTGAACCAAGTTAAAAGCATGCAGACAGACATGGCAGGGTGGAGGACAGACAGTCTGACGTGTTTCACGCCCCCTACAGGCACTTACTCATAAACTATACTCTATGTCTTAACCCGGTTCCTTTATAGGCAAAGTCAGCAGCAATATTATTAACTACTTATTGCCGAAAAGGTTACAAAAAAGGTTAAAAACATTTCCAAAACAGATACAGAGTAGTCATTGCATATATTTAGAAACAAGTATGGACTAAGTCACTCTATTGATATCCAAGAAAAGAAAGGTAGATGTTATATTCAAATACCAATAAAACACAGAAAAACATTAACATAACTAAATAATAAACTATTGGTTATCTATAAAATAGTTGACATCACATTCACTATTCATGCCTTGTGGGGAACGTGTATGAAGTTTAAGTATCCAATATAACAACAATCAATTGAACTTAGGGATAGACTCACTAAAAGAGGTTATAAATTTCAGAAACTAGAAGAATCTAGAAATTCTGTTAGGAACTATAGGGGAACCATAACAACAAAAAACAACAGAATAGTAATTTTAATGAAACAATTGTTTTTTCTACTCCTTTCAGTCAACAATATGAGGACATTGTTAAAATTTTGAAAAAACACCTACATTTATTGTCTGCTGAAGATATAATTCAGCCCCACATTAAAAATTGTAAATTTGTTCCAAAAAAATCAAAAACCTAGAATCTTGCCAAAAGCAAGATTGGGGTCATTATTTAATTTCATGTAATACTTATGATCTAATAAGATACGATTAGCCTCTTGTATATAGTCCTCGTAATTCTGCAGGACTATTCCCCTACCTTTGTCAGCCTGGTGTATCACTAGGTTCCGATCGTCATAAGGTTTTCTAATGCCCTTCGTTCAATTGGCCATAGATTCTTTATTTTACCAATCTTAGATGAATGTCTTCCTTTATTATTAGCTAATTTTTTTTTAAAATCATCAACTACTAGTTTCTGATAAAGATCAACATACAAATAGTCTTCCTTAGGAGGATTAAATGAGGATTTTGGAGCTAGTGGTGTATGTACTATTTTTTCAAACAGTTCATTAGTAACTTCAATTGGTTCGGAAAAGATAATGGTTTGTTCATGACTTCTAGGGTTCATTGAGTCTGCTAGAATTAGGGAACCTTCTATTTTTTGCGTCTTAAGTTGTTTGGCCACAAAATACCTTTGTAAGGCCAGCTTTCTAGTGAAAGCATTCAGATCTACATATAAACTAAAAATGTCAGGCTTATTAGGTGGACAATACGACAGACCTCTCCCCAAAATCCTCACTTCATCGTTCAAAAGTTCATGACTTGATAGATTGAAAATTCCTTCTTTAAGTTTCAGTAATTTAGTTTTTTTGAGGGTTTTGCCTCTCCCTCTTCTTCCTCGTTTGGGAAGGATCTTTTTTTGGAATTTGCAGGGGTGGAGGGCCTGTTCCTGTTCCATAAGGGGGCAAATGGTCTCTCCCCTAAAAAATGAGTCACATTGTTAGCGCTTGATGTAGAGGGTCTTTCCTCTCTCTTATACTGGGGTTCAGAAAAAGCTTCTGTGCTTCTGTTGTTAGATATATGTTCAGAGTGAGGTGGCTGTCTATTATATGTAGAGTTCTCTGTCGAAGGCTGATACCTATTCTGTGTTATGAACTCACGATTTTGATGATGTGAGATACCCCCACTGAATGGTCTATTGGGCCCATATGTTTGTTGTTTCATTTGATAGGGTTGGCGATTATACCCCCAGTGGATGATTTCATATTGCGCCAACCATTGTCATTGGGGTTAATATCCCTAACTCTCCACTTACCATTGCTATATGTATCTTGATAATTACCATTGTCACTTTGTTGTCTGTGTTGATGTGAATGTTAGCTAACTGTATACTTTGATTCATTATTGCGATTATAATCAAAAGTATTATGAGTATTTCTCTTGTTGTGTCATCTATTTTTATTCTTGTTTTTGTTCTTATGTTGTACTACTACCCAATCTTGTTCATTGTTGTCTACCACATTAATAGAGTCTTTCTTATTATAGGTATAAACAATGCCTTTGGCATAATCCTCCTCATCCCTAGCCATTTTTAAGTTTTTCGTTTTGATTATTTCCTTCTGAAAACTATCCGTCATTTTGATAGTGTGATTATTCAATTTCAGATAATCTTCATGTTCCTTAAAGTTTTGTAACTCCTTTTGTACTGTTTCAAACTCAATGGCAATCTCATCTACTAGTTTTTGCCTATGAGTAATTAGGAGATCAATTAACTTAAAGGAACAGTCAACCAATATAGAAAACCAATCCTTCAACAATTTGTCATAATTTTTGAAAGAGCAATTTTTGAACACTCTCAGGGCTCTATTGATTTGCTTTTTCTCTTTATATTTTTTCAATGTATCAAAATCCCACCAGTGCCTGTGTTCAATTTTAATTAACTCTTCCAAAGAGGAAAATAGACTACCAATTGATTGGTCTTAGGTCTATAATAGGGCTAGGTAAATCTTGGTCTGGGATATTATGTGAGAGCCTTCTGGAGGATCTTTCTGTTGCTGACAACATAATGCTAGAAAAATTAATTAAGCTTCTATGGTGATAAGACAAAAACAAAAACAGAGGCGCCACATGTGTAGATCAATAGAGACAAATAAATCCAAAAAGGAGCAGAATAAGGGTACTCACAAAAGCACTCTATTATGCCAATAGGGGCAGGCTGGTGTTCAACAGCAAACCAGCTAGCTGTGTGGAAGGTCCCCACCAAATCCGATCAGCGCTGGAAGTCTCTGCCTTCTGAACCTCAAGCCAATGTTCCCAATGGCAATGATTCCCTCCGACTGGAACTGCAGATGGAATAGGAAGAAGGGCTAAACTGCCCTTGGGTTACTGATATGGAGACTATCACATCAACGCCAGACTTGGGTAAAAGTAAAAAATCTGTATTTTATTATACAAAATAAAAATACCAAGGGTATAACAATATACAACTGGGTGTGTGAATACCTATCTCCTAACAAGATACAGAGTATAATAGCGACGCGTTTCTCGGGGAACACCCCGTTTCCTCAGGGCGGATCAACGCGTATCGGCAACAGAGCCTTTGAGGAGGTTTGAAATAAGAAATCCCTGTTAGTTATTGTACAGCGAGAGGAGCCACATACTGAAAAATATTTAAAGGAATGAGTGAAAAAGGCTCTGTTGCCGATACGCGTTGATCCGCCCTAGAGCTACAGACAAACTTGGCACCCGGGACCGTTGTCTCTAACAGGAGGCTTGAAATAAGAAATCCCTGTTAGTTATTGTACAGCGAGAGGAGCCACATACTGAAAAATATTTAAAGGAATGAGTGTGCGCACTTAATTTAAACAAGGAGACCCTCTGATTAGTCACAAAGAACCCACGTGACTCTATTGCCGAACCGGACAGCTGATATATTAAAACGCTGACAGGAAAAATAAGAATATACAGAGGAGCGTTTTTTATACATAAAGGTACTGTGTGACATCTCTAATTGGGAACTTTTAAAGGAACCACAAAAAAGGAAAGACTGTGGGTAAACACCTGCTAGGAAAAGCCCTCTAATTAAAGCTTGCAACACTGTGTTTAATAAGACACACGCCACTTTGAAACACCTGTTACAGACTATGAATACAGAAAAGGCTTGTCATTGTTTTTACTATTGGTTCATACTGGTGTATGAAAGCTAACTACTCTTATCAATCTGCAATGGTTTATTGTTACTGTATCAACCTATGCCTCTACTAGTTTTCACTTTATTGTATGTCCATCTTCTAACATATTAGTAGATATTAGAGTATTTTCAATCAGAATTGTAGTTTTAAATTAGAATTGTAGTTTTTAATGCATTTATAACACTGGTGTTATTAAGTTTTTAGAATCTAATTTTTTAGAACATTACTGTTGTTTAATATTTTAACTGCTAATAATGTCTGTAAGAATTTTTATTTCTTAGTATGAACTCACTTAATAAATTAACATTATTACATTAATCTGCTTACTATCCCTTTTTCTAATTTTTAAATCAGGATCCTTATTTTCTACCTAAAATTTAAAACTTGTGAGGAATCCCTAGTTCCCATTACTAATTTACTCACAACTATATTTAACTATATTTATTTTTTGCACCCCTACTTTTCACTACAACAATTACCATCCCTACCGCACGTATACTATATACACAGAAGATCTACCTGGTGACATAGAGTCACTTTAAACTTATACTGTTCTAACACTAATTTCACACCTATTTACTCTCACGATTGAATATAATGTTTTTTTTTATGTTTGATTGTGCTATGTCTGGAGACACTGTGCTTCATGGAACATTTTTTTAGGTTGCACAAATGTTCACTCCATCTGGTTTGCACCTTTCTAAATGTGCGACCCAAATATTTTGAACCACACTCACAGGTTAGAACATATATAATGAAGTCTGAGTTACAGCTAAGATGTGATTTGATGTTGATTACCTCTCCTGTGGTGTTACATGTGATTGTTTTGTTCCCATGGGTGATGTATTTGCACATCAGGCATCTAGGTTTATTATACCTAAAAGATCCTAACGTGCCTTGATGTATACCTAGATTTCTCTTTGTTCCATTGTGAATATTGTTCTTAGAGACTACTACCTTGCTAGGTGCAAGTTTTTGTTTCAATGTAGGTGCCCGTCTGAATACTAGTCTCTGGGTTTTTTCAAAAGTCCCCTTAAGGTAAGGGTCTTTGAGAATTATAGGCCAATGGGTGTTCATAATTTTCCTGATGTGTCTATGATCTGTATTGAATTGTGTAATGAATGCTGGTTTCTGCAAATAAGAATTTTCCTGGTCATCTTTAAATTTGGCTCTTGGGGCTAAAATTTATTGTATGTCCATCTTCTAACATATTAGTAGATATTAGAGTATTTTCAATCAGAATTGTAGTTTTAAATTAGAATTGTAGTTTTTAATGCATTTATAACACTGGTGTTATTAAGTTTTTAGAATCTAATTTTTTAGAACATTACTGTTGTTTAATATTTTAACTGCTAATAATGTCTGTAAGAATTTTTATTTCTTAGTATGAACTCACTTAATAAATTAACATTATTACATTAATCTGCTTACTATCCCTTTTTCTAATTTTTAAATCAGGATCCTTATTTTCTACCTAAAATTTAAAACTTGTGAGGAATCCCTAGTTCCCATTACTAATTTACTCACAACTATATTTAACTATATTTATTTTTTGCACCCCTACTTTTCACTACAACAATTATCATCCCTACCGCACGTATACTATATACACAGAAGATCTACCTGGTGACATAGAGTCACTTTAAACTTATACTGTTCTAACACTAATTTCACACCTATTTACTCTCACGATTGAATATAATGTTTTGCCCTACATAAACAAGGAGAAATTAGCATGTTTTAACTTTTATTAACACTTTCACTAAGTAGCTTTCTACGCAGCACACATTATATTATCATTGAAATGATAGAAGATTATTATACTATTTTATTTTTATCATCACACCTGAACCTTATATTATTGTTATTCTCTACCCTAACTAAAAGATTAACACTTTCACTAACACTTTCACTAAGTAACTTTCTACGCAGCACACATTGTATTATCACTGCAAAGATAGAAGATTATTATACTGATTTATTTTATCATCACATTTTGAACCTAATATTATTGGTATTCTCTACCCCAACTAAAAGATAGAAGATTATTATATTATATTATTTTATTTTACCATCACACCTCATATAAGATTTAATATTGGTATTCTATACCCCAACTAAATATAAATTAATGCAAAGGTCTTAGTTCTAAACACCGCTAATCTGCTGCTCCTGACATCGCAGACGCCTGCCTACCGTTATTAACCCCTAATCTGCCGCTCCCGATATCGCTGCCACCTAAAGACATTTTTAACCCCTAATCTGCCGCTCCTGATATCGCTGCCACTATACTAAAGTTATTAACCCCTTTTCTGCCGCACCCCAACATCGCCGCAGCCATATTAAAGTTATTAACCCCTGTTCAGCCGCTCCCGATATTGCCGCCACCTATATAAAGCTATTAACCCCTAAACCTCTGGCCTCCCACATCACTACCACTAAATAAGCCCATTAACCCCTAAACCACCAGCCCCCCCACATCGCAACAACCTAAATTAAACTATTAACCCCCTAACCCTAACGTAACCCTAACCCTAATGTAACCCTAACCCTAACACCCCCTAACGTTAACATAATTAAATAGATCTAAATTAAACGTACAATTATTAACTAAATAAACCTATTAACCCCTAAATAAAACCTAACCTACCTTACACTAAAACCTAACATTACAAAAAACTAAAAAAAAACTACCATTACAAAAAATAAAAAAACAAAATTATCCAAAAAAATAAAGATTATTCCTATTCTAATATCCCTTTTTTTTTAAAAAAAAACCACCCCAAAATAAAAAAGCCTAATCTAGAAAAAACTACCAAGGGCCCTTAAAGGTGCCTTTTGTAGCGCATTGCCATGAGTTAAACAGCTCTTTTGCTCCAAAAAAATACAAACACCCCCTAACACTATACAAACCCCCACCCCCCAAACTACCAAGGGCCCTTAAAAGGGCCTTTTGTGGGGCATTGCCCTAAGTTAAACAGCTTGTTTGCTAAAAAAAAACAAAAAAACACCCTCTAAAAATATACATTACACAAAATAACAAACAAATTATCAAAAATAAAAAAAATATTCCTATTCTAATACCCATAAAAAAAACAACTTCAAAATAAAAAATCTAATCTAGAATAAACTACCAATGGCCCTTAAAAGGGCCTTTTGTAATGCATTGCCCTAAAGATAGCAATTCTTTTCATGGAAAAAAAATTACAAAGACCCACTAACATTACAAACCCCCTCCCCCCAAACCCAGAAAATAAAAAAAAAAACTATCTAAAAAACCTAAGCTACCCATTGCCCTGGAAAGGGCATTTGTAAGGGCATTTAGCTCTTTTAATACCCAGACCCTAAACTAAAAAATAAAACCCACCCAATAAACCTTTTAAAAAGCCTAACACTAACCCCCTGATGATTCACATACAGTTTTTGAAGTCCCGCTTGAACGATCTTCATCCCGGAGTTGAAGTCCTAATCCAAGCGCTGAGAAGTCTTCATCCAGGCGGCCTCTTCAATATTTATCCCGGCGGCGAAGTCCTGATCCAAGGGCTTTCTGTTTAGGGGTTAATAGTTTTATTTAGTATATTTCGTTGTGGGGGGCTTTTGTTTTAGGGGTTAAAAAGTTTATTATAGTGGCTTGCGGTTTAGGGCTTAATAACTTTAGTATAGCGGGGACGATGTAGGCGGACAGCAGATTAGGGGTTAATTATATTTAAATAGTGTTTGCGATGCGGGAGGGCTGCGGTCTAGGGGTTAAAAACTTTAATATAGTGGTGACATTGTCGGGGAATGGCGAAATAGGAGTTAATACATTTTTTTAGTGGTGGCGATGTCGGTAGAGGCAGATCAGGGGTTAATACATTTATTATAGTGTTTGCGATGTGGAAGGGCCTCGGTTTAGGGGTTAATAGGTAGTTTATGGGTGTTAGTGCACTTTTTAACATTTTGGCTATAAGTTTTATGTTACAGATTTGTTGCGTAACACTCATAACTATTGACTTTAGATGGCGGTACAGATCTTGTCGTTTTAGGCTGTAACGCTGTTTTTTTAGCCAGAACGTAAAACTTGTAATACCGGTGCTATGGGAATCCCATAAAAAAACGTAATTTTTAAGACGTTGCGTTACAGGCTAAAAGGCTTGCGGTACACCTATACCAACAAGACTTGTAATGGCTGCGTTATGGGCCACAATGCTGCTATTTGACTCATAACGCAAAACTCGTAATGTAGGTGTATGTTTGCGAAACATTTCTGACATAACACACACATATATATATATGTGTGTATATATACATACTAAAATATGTATGTCCAATATTAAAAAGAATTCTAATAATTCACTCTCCGCTTTGCACCAAATATGTCGCTACTTGCTATATTCGCAATTAGTCCTGCTCAGAAAAAGAATACATTTACACTATATACAATTATGTGCTAAAGAGAAATGTGCTTGTTCATGGACAGTAATGAAATGGTATAAATATAGTTGGGAAAAACCTGAATAGCTGCAACATCGATGACTGTTAGTTAACACCAGTCCGATGCTCTTCGCACCATACCTGAAGTGCATGTTTTTGACAGCTTTTTTGATAAATAAGGAGATCGTATTCAGATCCGCGGCAGCAATGTTTAGTGATGTTTGGCGAGTGTATTGATGCCTGCGAATGCAACATAGTTGACGCTTTGATAAATATCCCACCATACCTCCTTGTTTTTTCTGTATGCATTGCTCTGTATGGATTTTTGCTGTACTATGCATTTGATAAAGGAAACGTAATGCCCCTGAAACGTCATGCTACATGTTTTTAATTGATGATATTAAAAGCTAATTTTTATACTGAAGACCAGTGAGTGCCTTTTTCACTTGTGCTAATTGGATATTTTTTGAAGTTGCACCCTGGCCGATGATTTATTTGGATTATGGAATGCCTATCTTACTGACCTGTTGTGCATATATATATATATATATATATATATATATATATATATATATATATATATATATACAGTATATATATATATATATATATATATAGAGAGAGAGAGAGAATATATATATATATATATATATATATATATACACATTATATGTGTACTTATGTACTATATTTGTCAACATAGATACTACAGCTTATATTAGCTGCATTTTTCCATCCACTATCCCTCCCCCCCTTTATATTTCCAGTCAAATACCTTGAAACATGCAATTCGGTATATAGAGTTAGATTAATAGAAAACTCTTTGTTTTTCATAAAAATTTACCCTATTATGTTTGATAATGATAGGTTATAAATGGTTCACTTTCTGGTTTCTTGGTTTAGGGTAAGACATTCTAGAAATCTAGTTAAAAAAGGAGCAAATTCCAATTTTTCATTCAGTCCCTTTGGATATATAATCTTTTCAACAGGTAGATCCATCTTGTCTCCTTTCTTAGAAGGCATTTCTTCATCACCCCCTCTACCAATTAAAATAGCTCTATCTATTCCAATGAACTTCAGTGAAACAGGGCTACTATTGTGATAATCAGCAAAATGAAGGGCCACACTAGTATCTCTGGAGTAAATAATATTGTCACAATGTTCCTGTATCCTATCTTTAAAAACTCATTTGGTTTTCCCTACGTAAAAATAAGGACATGAACACTGTAATAAATATACCACACCTACAGAATTGCAATTAGCAAACGTGTTAATTTTGTACTCACTACTATTGTTGGTGTAGAATATTTTTCATTTATGCATATATATGGACAATAGACACAATGTCCACAGGGATAACTTCCTTTTACCTCTTGATGAATGCCTAGCCAATTTTTAGGGGGTGGAGTTTTCACAAATCTACTTTGAACCAGTTTATCTTTCAAACGGGGAGATTTCTTAGCCATCATTAACGGATATTCTCCTACCTTTTCCCTTATTTTCACATCAAGCATGAGGATATGCCAGTTTTTTTAAAGGATATTTCAATTATTACTCCATTAGCAGTTATATGTAGTGATAAATCTAGTGTAGCCACTATTACCTCTCTGATTTGTACCATAAAGAAGATAAACTCTGTCTTGTTTCCTTACTTTATTTAGGGTAGAATTAAATATTTTTTTTAGAGTAACCTCGATTGATAAATCTCTCACTCAAATTTAGTTTTTGAAGAACAATTACGCTTAAGCCTTAAAAATTGGCCATATGGAATACCTCTTTTCAATGGTTCTGGATGGCAACTTGTGGCTTCTAAAAGGCTATTTGTTGCTGTTTATTTTCTATAGTTTTCAGTTGCTATAGTAGTACCTTCTTTTTTGATGAGAATATCTAGAAATGCTAATTCAGTTTGACTACAAACCATGGTAAGTAACATGCATAAGTGGGGGCACAGACAGCACCCATAGCAGTGCCACAGATTTGTTTATTGAGA
Organism: Bombina bombina; assembly: GCF_027579735.1. Classification (NCBI taxonomy): domain Eukaryota; kingdom Metazoa; phylum Chordata; class Amphibia; order Anura; family Bombinatoridae; genus Bombina; species Bombina bombina. The sequence goes on from NC_069500.1 coordinate 653,251,503, forward strand.
GCTTTATCAAATTTAAATATATTATTTTCTAAGATAAAGCCTAAAAGGTTCAATGAAAACATAGTATGGTTAGTAAACGCAGGACCTCTTGATTCCAAATAGTGCTTGCATGCCTCCATCCCCACATCAATCCCTCTACATCCAAAGAAACCAGGATGGTGTCAGCCTCCACTGAGATACCATCCAGCTTTCTTAAAAGGTCAGTAGTATCCTTTACATAGGAAGGGAGGGTGATCAGAAAAGGGTGCAAGAAACTATCAACATAGCTCCCTATGTTCTCGCTTAAACTCTCTATTCCGGAAACTGTAGGCCTTCCAGGGGGATGAGACCTATTTTTATGTAATTTCGGAATTACATAGAAAGTTGGCATTATTGGATGTTTCTTAAAGAGATATTGAAATTATTTTGATGTAATCAAACCATTGTTTTTTGCTTCTAAAAGCAAATATCTTAGTTCTTGTTGAACACTCTGAATTGGATTAATGAAAAGTTTCTCATATTGTTGTTTATCATTGAGTTGCCTTTTCACCTCATTTAGATAGTATGATTCATCCAATATTACCAAATTTCCGCCTCTGGCTTTAGGATAATATTTTTGGCTTCACTTACGGCTAGATTTGGAGTTTTGTCGGTAACGACCCGAAAAACTAACGCCAGCTTTTTTCTGGCCGCACCATAAAAATAACTCTGGTATTGAGAGTCCACATAAAGGCTGCGTTAGGCTCCAAAAAAGGAGCGTAGAGCATTTTTAATGCAGCTTCAACTCTCGATACCAGAGTTGCTTACGCAAGCGGCCAGCCTCAAAAACGTGCTCGTGCACGATTCCCCCATAGAAAACAATGGGGCTGTTTGAGCTGAAAAAAAACCTAACACCTGCAAAAAAGCCGCGTTCAGCTCTTAACGCAACCCCATTGTTTGCTATGCGGAAACACCTCCTAAGTCTGCACCTAACACCCTAACATGTACCCCGAGTCTAAACACCCCTAACCTTACACTTATTAACCCCTAATCTGCCGCCCCCGCTATCGCTGACACCTGCATTTTATATTTAACCCCTAATCTGCCGCTCCGTAAACCGCCGCTACTTACATTATCCTTATGTACCCCTAATCTGCTGCCCCTAACACCGCCGACCCCTATATTATATGTATTAACCCCTAATCTGCCGCCCACAACGTCGCCCCCACCTGCCTACACTTATTAACCCCTAATCTGCCGAGCGGACCTGAGCGCTACTATAATAAAGTTATAAGGCCCTAATCCGCCTCACTAACCCTATAATAAATAGTATTAACCCCTAATCTGCCCTCCCTAACATCGCCGACACCTAACTTCAATTATTAACCCCTAATCTGATGACCGGAGCTCACCGCTATTCTAATAAATGTATTAACCCCTAAAGCTAAGTCTAACCTTAACACTAACACCCCCCTAAGTTAAATATAATTTTAATCTAACGAAATTAATTAACTCTTATTAAATAAATTATTCCTATTTAAAGATAAATACTTACCTGTAAAATAAATCCTAATATAGCTACAATATAAATTATAATTACATTGTAGCTATTTTAGGATTAATATTTATTTTACAGGCAACTTTGTAATTATTTTAACCAGGTACAATAGATATTAAATAGTTAAGAACTATTTAATAGCTACCTAGTTAAAATAATTACAAAATTACCTGTAAAATAAATCCTAACCTAAGTTACAATTAAACCTAACACTATACTATCATTAAATTAATTAAATAAAATATCTACAATTACCTACAATTAAACCTAACACTACACTATCAATACATTAATTAAATACAATATCTACAAATAACTACAATGAAATAAACTAACTAAAGTACAAAAAATAAAAAAGAACTAAGTTACAAAAAATAAAAAAATATTTACAAACATAAGAAAAATATTACAACAATTTTAAACTAATTACACCTACTCTAAGCCCCCTAATAAAATAACAAAGACCCCCAAAATAACAAAATGCCCTACCCTATTCTAAATTACTAAAGTTCAAAGCTCTTTTACCTTACCAGCCCTGAACAGGGCCCTTTGCGGGGCATGCCCCAAGAAGTTCAGCTCTTTTGCCTGTAAAAAAAACATACAATACCCCCCCCCAACATTACAACCCACCACCCACAAACCCCTAATCTAACCCAAACCCCCCTTAAATAAACCTAACACTAAGCCCCTGAAGATCATCCTACCTTGTCTTCACCTCACCAGGTATCACCGATCCGTCCTGGCTCCAAAATCTTCATCCAACCCAAGCGGGGGCTGGCGATCCATCATCCGGTGGCTGAAGAGGTCCAGAAGAGGCTCCAAAGTCTTCATCCTATCCGGGAAGAAGAGTAGATCCGGACCGGCAACCATCATCTTCCAAGCGGCATCTTCTATCTTCATCCGATGAGGACCGGCTCCATCCTGAAGACCTCCGACGCGGACCCATCTTCATCCGGCGACGTCCAACTGAAGAATGAAGGTTCCTTTAAGGGACGTCATCCAAGATGGCGTCCCTCGAATTCCGATTGGCTGATAGGATTCTATCAGCCAATCGGAATTAAGGTAGGAATATTCTGATTGGCTGATGGAATCAGCCAATCAGAATCAAGTTCAATCCGATTGGCTGATCCAATCAGCCAATCAGATTGAGCTTGCATTCTATTGGCTGATCGGAATTGAACTTGATTCCATCAGCCAATCAGAATATTCCTACCTTAATTCCGATTGACTGAATTGGCGGAATTCGAGGGACGCCATCTTGGATGACGTCCCTTAAAGGAACCTTCATTCTTCAGTTGGACGTTGCCGGATGAAGATGGGTCCGCGTCGGAGGTCTTCAGGATGGAGCCGGTCCTCATCGGATGAAGATAGAAGATGCCGCTTGGAAGATGATGGTTGCCGGTCCGGATCTACTCTTCTTCCCGGATAGGATGAAGACTTTGGAGCCTCTTCTGGACCTCTTCAGCCACCGGATGATGGATCGCCAGCCTGGGTTGGATGAAGATTTTGGAGCCAGGACGGATCGGTGATACCTGGTGAGGTGAAGACAAGGTAGGATGATCTTCAGGGGCTTAGTGTTAGGTTTATTTAAGGGGGGTTTGGGTTAGATTAGGGGTATGTGGGTGGTGGGTTGTAATGTTGGGGGGGGTATTGTATGTTTTTTTACAGGCAAAAGAGCTGAACTTCTTGGGGCATGCCCCGCAAAGGGCCCTGTTCAGGGCTGGTAAGGTAAAAGAGCTTTGAACTTTAGTAATTTAGAATAGGGTAGGGCATTTTGTTATTTTGGGGGTCTTTGTTATTTTATTAGGGGGCTTAGAGTAGGTGTAATTTTAGTTTAAAATTGTTGTAATATTTTTCTTATGTTTGTAAATATTTTTTTATTTTTTGTAACTTAGTTCTTTTTTATTTTTTGTACTTTAGTTAATTTATTTCATTGTAGTTATTTGTACATATTGTATTTAATTAATTTATTGATAGTGTAGTGTTAGGTTTAATTGTAGGTAATTGTAGGTATTTTATTTAATTAATTTAATGATAGTATAGTGTTAGGTTTAATTGTAACTTAGGTTAGGATTTATTTTACAGGTAATTTTGTAATTATTTTAACTAGGTAACTATTAAATAGTTCTTAACTATTTAATAGCTATTGTACCTGGTTAAAATAATTACAAAGTTGCCTGTAAAATAAATATTAATCCTAAAATAGCTACAATGTAATTATAATTTATATTGTAGCTATATTAGGATTTATTTTACAGGTAAGTATTTAGCTTTAAATAGGAATAATTTATTTAATAAGAGTTAATTAATTTTGTTAGATTAAAATTATATTTAATTTAGGGGGTGTTAGTGTTAGGGTTAGACTTAGCTTTAGGGGTTAATCCATTTATTATAGTAGCGGTGAGCTCCGGTCGGCAGATTAGGGGTTAATAATTGAAGTTAGGTGTCGGCGATGTTAGGGAGGGCAGATTAGGGGTTAATACTATTTATTATAGGGTTAGTGAGGCGGATTAGGGGTTAATAACTTTATTATAGTAGCGGTGCGGTCCGCTCGGCAGATTAGGGGTTAATAAGTGTAGGCAGGTGGAGGCGACGTTGTGGGGGGCAGATTAGGGGTTAATACATATAATATAGGGGTCGGCGGTGTTAGGGGCAGCAGATTAGGGGTACATAGCTATAATGTAGGTGGCGGCGCTTTGCGGTCGGCAGATTAGGGGTTAATTATTGTAGGTAGCTGGCGGCGACGTTGTGGGGGGCAGGTTAGGGGTTAATAAATATAATACAGGGGTCGGCGGTGTTAGGGGCAGCAGATTAGGGGTACATAAGGATAACGTAGTTGGCGGTCGGCAGATTAGGGGTTAAAAAAAATTAATCGAGTTGCGGCGATGTGGGGGGACCTCGGTTTAGGGGTACATAGGTAGTTTATGGGTGTTAGTGTACTTTAGAGTACAGTAGTTAAGAGCTTTATAAACCGGCGTTAGCCCAGAAAGCTCTTAACTACTGACTTTTTTCCTGCGGCTGGAGTTTTGTCGTTAGATGTCTAACGCTCACTTCAGACACGACTCTAAATACCGGAGTTAGAAAAATCCCATTGAAAAGATAGGATACGCAATTTACGTAAGGGGATCTGCGGTATGGAAAAGTCGCGGCTGAAAAGTGAGCGTTAGACCCTATTTTGAGTGACTCCAAATACCGGAGGTAGCCTAAAACCAGCGTTAGGAGCCTCTAACGCTGGTTTTCACGGCTACCGCCAAACTCCAAATCTAGGCCTTAGTTCTTTTAGAGCCTTTCTTTCTTGTGAATCTAGATTATAAAATGGGACATAGTTTTCTGTCAAATTTTCTAGATCTTGCACTACAGCTTTGACAAAAAAGCAGGTATTTGAGATATTGAGGGCATGAAGCTAGAACTAGGTTTAACTGTGGTTTCACATTTACCTATATTATCTTGATCAGGTATTATTCCTTCATTTTCATCTAGGAGTGATTTTATATTTGAAATGGTGACTTGATCTGTATTTTTCTCATCATCTATTTGGCTCATTATTTGTGAAAGAACCAATTTTCTAGCAAACAAATGCAAATCCTTCATAATCTCAAACTTATCCAGTTTGTTAGTGGGACAAAAAGAGAGCCGCTTTTTCAACATGCTTAAATGTGCTAGATTAAGTCTAAATGTTGAAAGGTTCACTACTTGCATTTCAGTTCCTAGATGTTGTTTACCTAATAATTTCTGTATGTGCTTCTTCAGGGTCTTCTGCCCCTTGATATGCCTTGCCTCATGTAGTTCCCACGCCCCCTCTGTTGTCTCTGGGGGTATCTCCTCTCTTGTATATCTGAACCTAGAGTCTCTTTTCCTCTTCCTGCCTCCCCTTCTTCTCTTCCTGCGTCTTGGGTACTTATAAAAACTCCCCCATTTTTTGAGGATTTATCAATATCTGACTCCATATCAGAGGCATCCGTACCTGAATCATATGATCCTTTATCAAACCTATAGACATAGACATTTTTCTTTTTATAGTCATCCTGATCTCTATAAAGTTTTCTACATTTGCGTGACTTTATATCTGCCTTTAATCTCGAAATATAATTCTTAGTTTCTTCATTCAATTTGTTAAAATTTGTGTCATTTTCAAATGTATTCACTACTTGTAAAATTATATCAACATCAGCTTTAACTGTTTCAAGTCTTTTTACATTCCTCCTAATTAGCATCTCTATTAAGTCAAGGGCACAGGTGGATAGTTTAAAATTCCACTCTTCAATGAACTCATCACCTCCTTCTTCTTCCCTTGCATTAAACCCAGGATCTAAAAACAATCTAAGGCCCCTTGGTACAATTTTAGTCTCAGTATAGTTTTTGAGGCTTGAATTTTCTGCCCTTAATTTCACTTGTTTGGCTAAACAGTTTTTATATTTTTTAAAAGCCACAAAAACATTTACATCTAAATCACTTCCTTCTAGATTGCTATTAGAGAGAGAGACTCTTTTAATTCAGCCTCCTATTGTTCATCTGATAAGATAAAGGCCATTGTCAGAAAAAACTCTAAATGATGTGCACGCCAGAACCAGACAAAGATAGACTTTGAATTAAATCACTTTCTATCCCAAAGAAAAGGAGAGGCGGGAATCCTCCTTTATACTCCAATTGTTTAAAAAAAAAAAAATATATATATATACAGTATATTTTTTGATATATATATATATATATATATATATATATATAAAAAATAAATAAAACACAAATAGGGTGAAGTGGCACACACCATCCATCCACCAACCTAGTGCGCTGCAACAGAGGTAAATGCAGGAAATATCCAGAACACAACCCTGGCTTAAAGGTAAACCGTGTACACAAAACCACCTTATATACCCAGTGTAATAACAATACCTAAGTGAATAATCACCCTGATGTCTGCTCTCCCGCATCACACCGGACCTACCGTTGGTAGCGATGTGATGCAGGGAGATGGGGGGGACAGACAGCAGGATACAAGACAGCTGGAAAAAGAATGTGAACCAAAACCATAAATAACTTAAAAATATACAGCACTGTAAATTTTGAAAAGAACAATTCATATGTTTTATAATTTTATAGTGTAAAACACTAAGTGACGATCCTAATGCAAAGAAAAGGAAAAACATTTTTAAATCCATCTAGTGGTGCAGAATACTTGGGTGTAGTGAAATAAACTTAAAGGTACCCACGTTTGCTAATGAGCCCTGAAAGAAACCAATCTATACCACGGGTATCAATGGAACACTACAGCCAATGAACACACAGTATATTTACATCATTCAAGCCTATGGAGTAGGTAGAAAATTTTTGTGGTCCATGGAGGGGATTCCCGTAAGTCGGTCATTTTTACCAACATCCAAAGTCAATCATTGTATTCAAGCCCTTGGGAGAAACAGTGTCAAGCCTAGCAGGCTGTGAGTGTGTTGGCATAGCAATGTTTTTCCTTGTCTTTGCATTAGGATCGTCACTTAGTGTATTACACAATGAAATTATAAAACATATGTATTGTTCTTTTCAAAATGTACAGTGCTGTATATTTTTTAAGTTATTTATGGTTTTGGTTCACATTATTTTTCCAGCTGTCTTGTATCCTGCTGTCTGTGGCCCCCATCTCCCTGCACCACATCGCTACCAACGGTTGTTTACCATTGCTATGCCAACACACTCACATCCTGCTTCATTGTGGGCTGTGACTGATGACGTCATTATGCATGGACACGCAGGACGCTGGAGTAGCGTGACAGGAGGTCCGGTGTGATGCAGGAGAGCAGACATCAGGGTGATTATTCACTTAGGTATTGTTATTACACTGGGTATATATGGGTTAAGGCCCTACTTTTTCACAAGTTGTTGATTAAAAGGCTTGTTACAAAGTTTCCTGTGTTGCCTGCTGTTTTCCAGATACACGGTTTACCTTTAAGCCAGGGTTGTGTTCTGGATATTTCCTGCATTTACCTCTGTTGCAGCCCACCAGGTTGGTGGATGGATGGTGTGTGCCACTTCACCCTATTCGTTTTTGATAGTCTCATTCTCTGAAGTGAGCACTCTTTCAACTTTAACATATCATTGCTATTCCCTGGACTAGGGACATTGCTTCCTAGTGGAACTTTCACTCTAGATTCTGCATATATATATATACCCCATTGGACTATAGTACGCTAGTGACTGTTACTCTGTTACATTTATTGGCCTATGGAGTCTGCTTTGTACACCCAGGATAATCCCAAAGATGATCCCTTTGGGAATATAGAAGAGTTCGCCTTCACGGAGGAGGATGCCGCCCACATTCGGTGTGATGCCCACATTCAGGAGCTGCGAGAGACACGAGGTGAGACACCAACAAACATTTATCATAAATTGTTACATTTAGAAAAGAAAGAGATTGATTTTTACCTTCATGTGGTTTACCTATCCAAATATCACAAACTAAAATTCATACCCAGGGGCTTTAGGGTAAAGAAATTTCCTACCTTAGGGCGCACCAACATTGAATTTTGCAGGCGGTGGTGTGGAATACTCAGTAAGTGCTCACATGACCTGATGCTCCTTGTCATAGAGGAAGTATCTAGACTTAAGCTAACGGTTCAACAAGAAATTGTCACAGTTAAAGAGACACTGCTTAACATCCTGACGGCTGATACCGGTACAGACTGGGTATCTAAGTTACAGACTCAAGTCACTAAATACAAACAAGACCTCTTGACGTTTGTAAATAAAAAGTTTTCAACAGTGGAAAATGACTATAGGGAAAAAAGGGTATATAGGTGGCTATATGGTAAGAACTTTTAACAAGAATAGAAGAGTGAACTTCACCACAGTAGACAGTAGTGGAGGAGACTCCTCTGAAGGTGACACTGTCCCTCTTGTACAAACAAACTCACAAGTAGGAGTCAATACTAGGTCATCACAGAAGCCCCCTTTATCACAGGCCCTCAACGCTGACACATCAGGAGGGGGAGGGGGGGCACAAAAAAAAGTGACAAACAAAAAACTGAAACAATAGTATTTAATCTAAGTCCACGACCACTTAGCACTGAAGAACACAGTGTCCTTAATAAAGGTCTTTCTTTTGTGCGACGTTCCCGAAGCAGTTTATTTAATCTACATGTTGATTTTGGGAGGTTTCAGCGACAACTGAAACTAAAAGATTTTTTTAAGGATAAAGGTGATTACACCCATAAACGCTTCAGGGGATCTAGCACTTTTGAACCGATCAACACACATAATTCTATCAAGACTTTCCATCAAGTCTGTTTGTCCATGCTATCTGAACCTCATCCTTCTATTGGTACCGGTAGAGATAATCTCACTAAACAAGAAAGGATGGCCATTAAGGCACTCTCAAAAGATACAAGTATTGTCATCAGGCCTGCAGATAAGGGCGGTGCCATAGTCATCCTTGACTATGATAACTATAGGAAAGAAGCCCATATAGACAATTATACGATGGGGTAACATACAATAAACTTTCAGGAAATCCCACCATAGGCTTTAAGAGAGGTAGATGAGCTTTTAGGTCTAGCACACACAGCTAATATCATAGATGATGACACCTGGTCATTTTTGACTGTAGACAAACCCATTTGTCCATTTCTGTATCTGCTCCCGAAGAAACATAAATCCTTAGAAGATCCCCCTGGCAGACCTATAGTCTCTGCCAGAGGGTTCCTCTTTCAGCCTTTGGCTGAATATATCAATTATTTTCTTCAGCCTGTAGTTCAAGTGACCACAACATATCTAAGAGACTAATTTGAGCTCATTAATATTTTAAAAACATTGGAGATTGACCATAGTAGCGACTGACTCGTCACTATGGATGTAGTGAGCATATATACGGTCATTCCTCATACACATGGGGTACAGATGATCAAGGAGCAGATGATCACTAGTGAGCACTATTCTGGTCCCCTGATAGAATTTTTGCTGAATCTGATGGAGTTGTGCTTGGAAAAAACTTTTTTTCGTTTTGAGAATGAATTTTTCCTTCAATTATTAGGCACGGCCATGGCGTCGAGCATGGCCCCATCTTATGCCAACTTATATATGATACAATTTGAAAAAATAAAACTTTTTTAATCCACAGCACAGCTCCATCAGATTCTACCGCCGCTACATTGATGATGTGTTCCTCATTTGGAGGGGCACATCAACATCTCTCATGGAATGATTTAATGCTCTCAACAACTTAGAATCTACAATCAAATTCAAGATTGAATGGCATCAAGAAAAAAATCATTTTCTTGATCTAGAGCTATATAAAGCTAAGACAGAGGGAAATGATAAACTACAAACTACTTTGTATCATAAAGATACGGACAAGAATTCTATTTTACATTTTGATAGTTTTCATCCCTACACACAAAAGAATGTCAGTTGTCAGTTCCTCGCAGCTCCTGAGGGTTGTCAGAAATAACACAGAGGATTCCCGTAAATATATCCAATTGCAGGATATGGCCCAGAAGTTTTTGCAATGAGGATATCCCCCACGTCTTATTGAACAACAGCGACTGGTTGTGGAGAAACAGACCCAGGACAGCCTTAAAGTTAGGAGAATTGAGAAAAAGGAAGATACAAGACTGAACTTTGTGACTACCTATACTCCAAGTTTGGAAATAGTAGCAGCCACTATAAAATAAAATTGGAAAATTGTGGCTAAAGACATGAGTCTACCTTTTTATAACTTATCTCCTCCTAGGATGGTCTATAAGAGGTCTAAAAACCTACGAGATCTACTGGTCTTGAATGACCCAGTGCAAATCTTAAGTACCAAAGGTAAAATTGGGATTCTACAGGTGTGGCAATTGTGTCACCTGTAACAATATGGTGACCTGTAACAACTCTCATCATCTGCACACCAATAAACAATTCAAGATTCAGCACAGACTTACGTACACATCTGATTTCATGGTCTATGTGATTATTTGTCCGTGTTCCCTATACTACGTAGGAAAAACGGTGACTACCTTCAGAGAACAGCTGGCGAATCATAAATCTGCTATACGCCACGCCAGGCCATTAAGAAGGGCAGTTCGGAACAACCAGTCGCAAGACATTTTCTTCAAGCGGGACATTCAGTATCTATGTTAAGAGTAATACTCATCGATCATGTTCCACGCTTGAGATGAGGGGGTGATAGGGCTTTGGCCTTATTACGACCAGAAGCAAAATAGATCTTTGACCTTGACATTGTTACTCCCAAGGGCTTGAATACAATGATTGACTTTGGATGTTGGTACAAATGACCAACTAGATGGATTTAAAAATGTTTTTCCTTCTCTTTGCATTAGGATCGTCAGTGTATTACACAATGAAATTATAAAACATATGTATTGTTCTTTTCAAAATGTACAGTGCTGTATATTTTTAAGTTATTTATGGTTTTGGTTCATATTCTTTTTCCAGCTGTCTTGTATCCTGCTGTCTGTGTCCCCCATCTCCCTGCACCACATCGCTACCAACGGTTGTTTACCGTTGCTATGCCAACACACTCACAGCCTGCTTCATTGTGGGCTGTGACTGATGACGTCATTATGCCTGGACACGCAGGACGCTGGAGTAGCGTGACAGGAGGTCCGGTGTGATGCGGGAGAGCAGGCATCAGGGTGATTATTCACTTAAGTATTGTTATTACACTGGGTATATAAGGTGGTTTTGTGTGAGAGTTATTTATGTCTTCCATGGGCTCCATTTGAGAAAGGTTCGCTGCAGAACCGAAATGTTATGGGTTAAGGCCCTACTTTTTCACAAGTTGTTGATTAAAAGGCTTGTTACAAAGTTTCCTGTGTTGCCTGCTGTTTTCCGGATACAGGGTTTACCTTTAAGCCAGGGTTGTGTTCTGGATATTTCCTATATATATATATATATATATATATATATATATATATATATATATATATATATATATATATATATGATACCAGCAGTACAATTAAAATTAAAGAATAGTGAACAGGACAATATTTTCTATCTTTAAAGTACATAGGTAAATGTTTTATTGTTTTTATATTCGCATGCATACTTAATGTAATAATATGATATGTAACCACTAGGTGGTATTAGAAAGCTGTGTAAGATGTTTTGTATGAGCATTGAATGAATTAATGTGAAGGCCAATAAAGTGCATTTAACAGATGAGGCCCATTAGCATGATTAAGGGACATCCTCCCAAAACGTTGCTGAAACACTTTTGTACCTCCATGAGAGAAGCATAACAAATTTTGGTAAATATAAGGTGCTGTGGAGTTTTTGTTTGTTGGAGTTTAAAGGGGTTAACAGTCCCCCTTATTCCACATGCACTTGAAAGTCTACCTGGGTGCTGTTCACTTTTCTTGGATGCGGTATTGTTAATGACAATCTTACTTTATCAAAGCAGAGTGCATTAAAAGATCTTGAGAATGCACCTAATATGATCATTAAATCTGCAGATAAAGGTGGCAACCTAGTTTTAATGGATGAGCAGAAATATGTACTGGAAGTTAAGAGACAGCTCCTAGATAGAACTCAATATGCAAGGTTGATTGACAATCCCATTAAAAGCATCCCATCTGCTCTATTCAAGTTGTTGAATGAAGCCAAGTTTAATTGTATTATATCTTATGATGAGTTTAAATATCTTTATCCTATTTACCCTGTCATGCCTGTTTTTTACTGCATACCAAAAAGCCACAAGAGTACCACTAATCCCCCAGGAAGGCCATTAATAGCTGGCATTGGAAGTGTTACAGAAAAGATTGGTACTTATGTGGATTTTTATTTAAGACCTTTTTTAGACACTCTCCCTTCTTTTGTCCTTGATATAGCTGATCTAAGGAAATTAGATTACTTTATATGGTAAAACTGTTTTGGTCTCACTGGATGTTGAGAGACTATCTGTCTATACCCCACAATTTAGGGCTAAAAGCATTTGAACATTTTTTGGACAGTAGGGGTCAGACTTTTCAAAAAAACATCACATTTGTGGTAGATCTGATGAAATGTGTCATAGAGAATAACGTCTTTATGTTTGACAAAAATCTATATAGACAGTTGAGAGGAACTGCTATGGTCGCAACTTATCATCCACTTATCATCCACTAATATTTTTACTAATTAATGTATCGAGTGTGAATAATGTTGTAAGTAATAACTGCACAAGAAATGCGATTCATATCGAAATAGCTTTAGATGTAACTTAACTTGACAGAATTTACGTTTATACACAAATGTAATTGATTTTACTATTGTAATGATAGATGAAGCTATGGAAATTAATTCATAGTAACTACCCTTCTCAAGAATCATATAAACATTTTGCCATGTTAACCAATGATATTTCACCCTTCACCTTTAGGCAGGGCTTGATACACATTTTTAAGGAGCAATAGAATGGACATGAACATGGACACGCCCTGAAGAAGCCCTGTTTTGACCTTTGAAAGGGGTGAAAAGTGCGTAGGTGTTTTCCGTTATGATATCTGGCATATGAGAGCTGTTTCTAGAGTAGCCAATATCTGCCACTGTTGGGAGCATCCAATTGAGCCTTGCACCTTTTATCTGCGGTCTGTATGATCTTGAAACCGGCATACGTAAGCACTCTTATGGAACTTTGTTTGCCTTGTTTGCTTTCCCTGCTGCAGGATTCCTGCTTCTGCTGCTTGCATGTTAAATTGATTCTCTGGAAGTGTTATAATGTGGGCCTTGGAGATAAGTGGATACTATCCCTGCATATTTATTTGATACCTAGAGGCTTATTTATCAAATGTCTGTCAGACCTGATCTGACAGTGCGGCGATCTCCGTCTGCCTCATCAGAGCAGGCGGACAGGGTTATGGAGCAGCGGTCTTTAGACCGCTGCTTCATAACTGCTGTTTCTGGCGAGTCTGAAGACTCGCCAGAGACACAGGCCCTCAATTTCCATTCAGAGCTTGATAAATGGGCCTCCTAGGCTGGATGTTACATGCCTTCAGGAGTTCTATGTTTCTACAAAGCTGGCTCTTCCTTACTAATACATACTGTGCTTATTTGAATGAACTGCAATATTATGCGCTTGTGAACTGACTAGTGTTATTTGTATGTCTTGCTTGCACTAACCTGCTCCTATAGCTCCTCAGTGCATAGGGTAGGGTGTTGCACTGAGGTTTATTCACTTACTCTATATGCTTGATATGATTTGTTATATATATATATATATATATATATATGTGTGTGTGTGTGTATTTTATCATTTACTTTTGTGTGCATTTTCCCCTCACAGGTGGAGAAATCAGTTTAACCATGTTTTGAAATTAACATTTTTCATTGTAAATAAATATTATACATTTTTGCATTCCAATAGTGCTGAATTCCCTTTCTTTTTTGGTATGGAAGTTTACTTACCTCCTCATTTTTACCTCTTTTCACAAAAACTATATATATATATATATATATATATATATATATATACATATATATATATATATAAAACATAGGAATTTCAATTATTCCTAACACACCTTCGGGTTCAGTACAGTTGATCTAGCAAGGTGACGGGTTAGCATGCAAACAATAACTAATCCATTTTTTTAGAAGTCTATGAGGATAATCTCACAGTTGTGATATATAATGTCCTGAAGTTAGCGCACCTTAGTCTATTGCTCACGCACTAACATTTTACTTTCAACTTCTAATACGCGTGCAAATCTGACTGCACTCATTTTTAACTTTGAGCAGCGCCACTTTTAATCTGGCCCATTGACATTTGAAAGTTTATAGATAAATAATTAGCATCATAAAAAATGTTTTCTTTTGCTAAACTCACATGTTTCAGCATTTGTCTCAGCAGCTTTTAGAGTTGTCCTTTGTAGAATTGTGATGAGGAGTTGTTGGACAACTTTCTTTGGTGTTTTTTTTTCTATGACTCCATTAGACTCATAGGTAAAAGTGGAGAACTTATAGACATAGTTGCAATAAGCCTTATGCACCTTGACACATGTTTACAAGTTTGTTGCTTTCTTTTGTTATCTGTAAAAGTATTGTTTTCAGTTATGTTTAGTTATTTGATATAGATAAGGTATATGGGCTAGATTACAAGTGGAGCACTAAATATCGCTTTCGCTAATGTGCACTGGTATTACAATTTAAGCACAATGCGAATGCGAGCTCGCAATGCTAGGATGCATTGTACTCACGGGTGCTAACTTCCATAGGCTCCAATGGTAACCTTGTTCTCATTATCCATTTGTGGGCGCTTGATAATTTTAGCGCTCCATTTATAATCTAGCCCTATATGTATAAGGAAATGCAGCATACAGTCTTTGCAAGGTAAGAATAATTGTTCTTCCTTTAAATGCAGCATAGATTTATTTACCAGCAAATAACTAAATGTAGAATGTACAAATGTGAGGTGGAGATACTTTTCTATAGACCTGCATAGTTTAAAAAAGTCAATGTTTTCACCATGGGAACCTGGGTCTGTTTGAGTCTTTTAGGGCTTTCATATGTATCCTTCATAATTCTCCTTCAAGTGCAGTGATCAATTGTAAGGATTGTCCATGCTGCAAAGTGTAAAGCCCTGGATTAGGTTAATATCAAAGTGCCATCAATGGCCAAACTAATCAATGAAAAGATTGCATATTACAGAAAGTAAAACAATTTAATAAATGTTTAAAGGAATTAAATGTAAGCAGGACATTTACAGAGGAACCAAGAGGAAAAATATGGGATACATTTGATGAAAAGATGGAGTGTGACATAGTCCTTTATGACATTATCAATCCAGATACAAGAATTAGAAAATTACAGGAGTATAGAACAGGAGAATGACAATGTGAAGAGGGAAAGTAGAAGATGAAATACAAAGGCAAAAAAGAGAAAAAATGTTCTATAACTGCTACTGCAATAAAATAGCACAGCAGGCAAATATTCGGAAAACTATGAATTTTCAGTCCGAAAGATTCGGTTGAACCAATTTTTGTGTGCGTGCAGTCTACATTTGAAATTAAGGCGTCAATTTATTAAGGTGTGGACAGACATGATAGGCTGTATCGTATCATGTCCGCGGCACATCGATAAATGCCGACAGCATACGCTGTTGGCATTTATAATTGCACCAGCAGTTCTTGTGAACTGCTGATGCAATGCCGCCCCCTGCAGATTCGCGGCCAATCAGCCACTAGCAGGGGATATCCGATCGGGCCGATTGCTG
Organism: Bombina bombina; assembly: GCF_027579735.1. Lineage (NCBI taxonomy): Eukaryota > Metazoa > Chordata > Amphibia > Anura > Bombinatoridae > Bombina > Bombina bombina. The sequence continues at coordinate 653,267,198 of NC_069500.1, forward strand.
TCCACCACTTCAGAGGTGGCGGACGAATTAAGGAGCAGCGGTCTTAGGACCGCTGCTTCTTAGCTTCCGCTTCAGGCGGACCTGAAGCAGAGTGGGTCGGAAGCAGCATCCGCTGCTTCATAAATCGACCCCTAGGAAACAAAATAATTTCTTAGGGCACTAAAAGGGCTGAACATTTAAAAAAGATGCTGTTATGTTAAAATTGTATTCCTGGTTAGATTAATTTACAATGAATTTATATATGTCAAATATATCAGATGCATGAAATGAAGGGTTTTATTTTTTTATTATTTTTTTTATTTTTTTATTTAGTCTTTTTATTGAGGTTTCATAACAACAATATAATACAAGGTTACATATTGTCACACTCTTCAAGCGAGCAGGTTCAGGTGTTGGAAGCTGTTGTGCAGAGGAGTCAGGTTCTGGGGTTAAAGTTGTGTTTTGTCTGCGTGAGTCTTTCTTTTTTGGCATAATTCAACAGGTACAAGGGTTTTAGGAAATAAAGTGAAGGTTTTATTGATAGTTAAATTAGCAATGCAGAGTGATGCAAACTAGATAAAAGGCAAAGTCTCTGTGTAGACAAGAATACAAAGTAACTTGGTTTAGACAGTCTTAAAGCAGGCAAAAATGTAAATAAACTGTAGACAAGTAACTTGGCAATAGCAGGCAGGATACTTAGATATGCAGTAGACCAAAACTTGGCAGTAACAGACAGGATATGAAATAACAGGCAGGATACTTGCATAGGCTGTAAACTGGAACTCTGTAGTAACAACAATGAAAGTAGATCTTTGTAATAATAGGCAGGATACTTGCATAGGCTGTAGACTGGAACTCTGTAGTGATAGGTAGTAATGCAGATATGCTCTAGACAAGTAATTTTGTAACAGCAGACAGATGTGAGGATAGGCTGTAGACTGTAACTCTGTAGTAACAGACAGGAATGCAGCTCTTTGTAATAACAGGCAGGATACTTGCATAGGCTGTAGACTGGTAACTTTGTAGTAACAGGCAGGAATGCAAATCTTTGGAATAACAGGCAGGATACTTGCATATGCTGTAGACTGGTAACTTTGTAGTAACAGGCAGGATTCTTGCATAGGCTGTAGACTAGAACTCTGAGGCAGTCCTTAGGAAATATCAGAGAATTAGCCAAGGTCAATTGCCAGGAAATCAGTCCAGAAATGAACCACAGTGCCAAGGGAAAATCCAGAAGAGTAGTCTCAGAATGAAGCAGTAGTCGGGCACCAGGAAATCCAACAAAGCTGAATACAAACAGGAATCTGGAGCAGAAGCTCTGTCAGAGTGCAACACTCAATGTCAAGGCCCAGAACTGAAAGTAAACCTGCCTAATATAGCAGGCTGCTGATTATATGATTTGTTACAGCTGGTAGGCAGGTGGAACCAGAGAGACAAAGTTGCATCAAATAGAAAACCAATATTCTCAGCCTGTTACCAAGCCATCTGGTGGCGAAGAGGTAAGTCAGCAGGCTGTGAAAGAACATTAGCAAGAAAAGAAACAGGTTCCAGGTTCAATTCTAGGCTGGATCATGACACATATATGTTGTACATACAGAAGAAATATGCTAGCCAGATGAACAAACTATCCAGTACAGATTACCTTATACATTCAATATGTCAATAGGGTATGCTACTTGCGTGGGCAAGAATGTCAAAGTCATTGAGTGACTTTAGGTAACCAAACTAAGATATTTAAACAACAACCTCATTTATATATTAAAAGAGTATCTCCCAACATAAGATGAAGCCACTCTTGGACTTTTAACAATGTAGAAATTACATATTGGGAGCTATATAATTGTAATTATGCATGTCACTTATGGGCCTAGTGATTGATAAAATTTAAAACATTGCTACATTCCGAGGAATAGTGATTAGAAGCACCATTTAGGACTGAAAAAGTATCCAAAGCTAATACACCTAGGTGTATAAAGGAATGTATGAGCTTCCTATAATTCTTAATATCACTGAGTGTAATGCCCTCCATTTTTATAGCTCAAATAAATATTGCTTTATTTCAAAGCCTTCTTACTAATAGTGGGGCAACACTTGGACCCCATAAGTATAGGAACCCAGTACATCTAAAGGTAAAAACAAGTAACCTTGACACAGTGAGATATACCCTATACGTGACATGTAAATATGATACTCATAAAGTATATGATGCTTAATGTGATAATGGCCAGAATTAAAAACCAATGTACTCCTTGACATTCATTCTATGGGGCTGAATTATCAAGCTCCAAATGGAGCTTAATGCACCTGTTTCCGCGCGAGCCTTCAGGCTGACCAGAAACAGCAGTTATAAAGCAGGGGTCTAAAGACCGCTGCTCCATAACTTGTCTGCCTGCTCTGAGCCTGCGGTCTTTAATCAGTCCCGATCCTATACGATCGGGAAGATTGATACCCCCTGCTAGCGGTCGATTGGCCGCCAATCTGCAGGGGCGGCATTGCACAAGCAGTTCACAAGAACTGCTTATGTAGTGATAAATGCTGACAGCATATGCTGTCGGCATTTATCGATGTTTAGCGGACATGATACGCTACATCGTATCAAGTCCGCTCGCATATTAATAAATAGGGCCCTAGAAGTCAAATGTTTCCATCGTACAAAGGTTAACATTTTAATATCAAATTTAACATTCACAAATGAAATGTAACAATCAAAATTTGAATTGGAATTTGACATTTAAAAGGATATTAAACACCTCTTGTTTTAATATCAAAATGGTACCTGTCTCATGCTCCCTGGAGGCCAAAAAGCAAAATCTGTAAATGCTGTAAATCAAATAGATGGTTTAGAAAATTTGTATTGTTTTAACAACCAAGATTACAGGTTTTGGGCTAGATTACAAGAGGATCGCTAATTTTGACTGTTTGCAGGCGCACAATAAATAATCAGCCATTACAAGTGGCTGGTTATTGCTACCACAAACTTGCGGTACCATCTAGCTCTTATAAAATTAATCAGATATCTGGTTAATTTGATAAATGTGCCCCAAATCAGCCCAAAATACAGTGGTGTGCATTTTAAGAAATAATACAAATTGTAGAATTTTTCTTTTTTAATAAGTAACTGCACCATGCAGTTTTTAAGGGCTAAAGTTGGCGGGTGTGGGGTGTTAAAGAAAAATATATAAAAAAACGCACTGAAAAGTGCCTTTACAGTAAATATATATGTATATGCTTATATACATATATATTTATGTGTTAATATGTGTATATACACATATTGACACATACATATATATGTATATAAGCATATACATATATATTTACACTTTGCTGCCATTGCTGCACGACTTACCCCCTTCACTGTGCTTTGGTTTTGTGCCGTGTATGATGGCATCAGAACTAGGCTCCCATTGGAGCCTATGGAAGAACGCTCTTGTGAGCACAATGCTTCCCAGCAATGCAAACGCGAGCTCATGCTCACATTGCTGTCAAATTGTAATACCAGCGCTCATTAGTGTGTTCTGGTATTACTCAGTGAAGTGCAAATATCGCTTTTTACTGCATTTTTCTCTATTTATATCACTGGTCCCAAGAGGAGGATATCTGTACACAGGTGCAATGGTACATACGGCTTGAATGATATCCGCTTTCTATGAACCGCGCTCTGCATTATGAGGCTCTGCTTTCTTTCAGGGGTTAGCATACCGGAAGCACTCCAGCTTCTCTGTAGTTAGGATTGGCGGTTTATCCTGCTATGCCGACTATATTTTGAGAAGGGCAACCCCTGATTTGCTTTGTCTGTATCTAGTGGTTGCTTGCGGTGTTTGTGATTAGCCGAGTGTGACACACATTGATTAGCCACATTGCACGCAGTGTTGTAAGTGTACAGTGCATCTATGGAAGCTCCATTTTGGCTATAGAAAAGCTGAAAAGAGTTTCATGCAGAACGTACTGTGAGTACATGAAGTGACTTTTCAATTGAGTACTATTGGCCACCGGATTATCGTATTGCCCAAGGAAAGAAATCTGTATATTGAACTTTTGGACTCTCACAGTGGTATAACTGTATCTATATCCTTCTCTGAGAACTGAATGAATCATATGATTCAAAGGGATTTGCTTATATGTGATTGAAATACACTTTATTACTATTTTGTTAAGTTCTTCAGTATTAAACAAGTTTGTATGTACTTCATATATTCTTTATTGAGTCATTAGTCTTAGGCAAGAGTGCTAATTTTTGATTTTCTTCATATTATTTTTTACTTAAAGGATTCCAAAACTTTAGTGTTTTTTCCACCAACTGACCATCAAGATCATATGTAACATGTTTACATATCCTCACATAACTATTTCTTCTCTGAAACGAAGTTTCTAAACATGAGAAAAATAAATTTTAATTTTCTGTAATTACGTCATATCAGCCAACCCTCAAATATGGGAGGCGCACGATACAACAAATGTACCAAAAGTAATTACAATAATTGCATCTCATTAACTTGCGATGTTGTGACCATGCGCATATCTTTTTGTCTACCCGCGCATGGGCATTTCTGTTCACTGACTCCACATTTAGCCATATAATAGTATGGGAATAACGTAAGCGCATGCGCATAGCGGTGAAAATCCACCATGTTGATAACTGGGGTTATCGGTCTCGATTGGAGGATTAGAAATTATTGCCGGTGGTGGGTTCGGAAATCAATAAAATTTCGGATGCAGATTTCTCATAAAGGGTGAAAATAAGAAGCGCAATGATAATTACAAAAAGTTCGTATTTATATTGATCTGGCTATTGGAGGTCACTTTTTTGATGGGTTTTGTGTCCTTTTAAGCACCGGTCTTTACTGGACTTTTTGCCTGACTATATTACCTATGCCTTTTTAATTTTTGATTGGGCACTGAAAAGTGCCTTTATACTGCGGTCTATGGGGACTGTAAGTTCTATAAAAATGTATATGTATATGCTTATATACATATATATTTATTTATGTGTTTATATGTGTATATACACATATTAACACATAAATATATAAATTAATATATTCATATACGTATATATATTTATATTTGCTGTACATCGCTGCACGACTTAACCCCTTGACTGTGCTATTTCTCATACCATGAGACACAAGGCTTCAATTGGCGCTTATGGAAGTGTGCTCTCATGAGCGCAATGCTTCTGTACATTGCAAACGTGAGGTCACATTTTAATTTAACCTCACTTGAAATATCAGCTCACATTTATGTGCACTGTTATTACCAAGTTGAGTACAAATATTGCTTTTGCGGATGCGATATTTTGCGCTCAACTTGTAATCTAGCATATAATATCCACAAAAATAACAACAATGTAGCGGCGCTACCTTTCAAAAAAATACTTTTTAATTAACCAAAAACTTAGACAACGTTTTAGACAAAGGGGTCTATTTATTAATGTGCGAGCGGACATGATCCGATATTGCAGATCATGTCCACCACACATCGATAAATGCCGACAGCATACACTGTCGGCATTTATCATTGCATCAGCAGTTCTTGTGAACTGCTGGTGCAACGCCGCCCCCTGCAGATCGTATTGGATCGGGTTGATTTTAGGCGCTGTCTGTCCACCGCCTCAGAGCAGGCGGACAGGTTATGGAGCAGCAGTCTTTAGAAACACTGAAGGCTCCCCAGAAACACTGGGCTTCAAGCGCCATTTATGCCCCAAAGCCTTTAGTCATGTTATGCTACATACCTGCATAAAACTTTCTCTATAGTTAAAGGTACAAAAGACTCCTCCCATTTTTTTTTTTATTATTATTTTTTATTAGGAGAGAAAATAAACATGCAAGTACAAACAGTTACCCCAGCAATACATCATGAATCTAAGAAATGTTATTTATACAATACATCACCACATTTGCAGTAAGGAACATTGCTGACAATCTTCGGTTTGAATAATTTTATCTTTAACATCAGATCAGTAATGTATGCAGTACATTTTACTCGGGTGTCACAAGACTCACATGCCTACAACTCTCACATTTTATATTTTATGGAGAGATTAAAACTTCTCTCCTGTCTATCCTAAACTAAACTAGCCCACAAGGCTAACCTCGCAGGAACACTATCTAATTAAAATACCCCAACTCTTATATTATATTATCATATAATCAATTAATTGCTCGGTCTCAGTTACTTTGATGGCCTGGCAAAGGAGAGGAGAGAGAAAAAAAAATTGAGGGGGGGGAGGAAGGGGTTAGGGATGAGAGGTGTGGGAGTCATTAAGAGGTGAGATGACTCCATTCTCCCCTTAGGGAATCTTCCAGGAATGCAATAGTGTTGCGAAAAGGTAAGAGAACCTGTCGTTGAATTTCTAGTTCAAACGTTAGAATCAGTCTACGCCATTTCCGTAGGAATAAATTTAACCTGTTACCCACATCCACTCTAACGTCTACTTGCTCAATGAATAATTGTGTTCTCAGCATATTTCTAAAATAAGCTATTTAGGATTTTTGGTAGCCGTCCAGAGATAAGTATGCATTTCCTTGCCAGTAATATAAGTAAAGTCAACTCTGAGTCAAACTGTCTGTATTGTTGTTCCCAATTCAAAAGCAGTATAACCTTAGGTGTGAATTCAATATGAATACCCATTTTTTCCTAACCCAATACTGTAATTTATTCCAAAATTGCTTAATCATGGGGCACTCCCAAATACAGTGTAACAGGCCAGGAGACTCCGCAGAACATTTAGAACATTTATTAGGCCAGTCAGGAATCCACTTGGCTAAACACTTGGGGGTCATATACGCCTTATGCAAAAACCTAATTTGTGTTTCTCTTAAGTTCGCTGATAAAGTGGCTTTTCTGACTTTCTCCAGCCCCTCTCAAGCCTCATCCCACATGACATCCTGCAGTCCCTATTTCTGCCAGCCCTTTAAGAAGTTCGGTTGAGTTTGTTGTAAGCGTCTTTGTAGGAGAGTTTGATAAATCTCTGACAAAGAAAATCTCCCCATTTTAAATAAAGTCTGTGAAAGGCGAAATGGTGAGCCCTCCCAAAAACCTGGCTCATCCCTAACTAGTTTGTCCACATAGTGGCGTACCTGCAGATACACATAGAAATGATTATGTGGAAGATTATAATCTTTTTGCAGTGTCGCAAAAGATTTCATGGTTTTCATCAGTGAATCTACCAGTGAGCCTACATTTTTCAATCCAAGTTTCTCCCAGGAACGAAATGGTTTCGTATCCATACCCGCTGGGAAGTCTGGATTACCACTGAGTGGTAGAAAGGTAGAACCAAGGTTTGCTTTATCTAGTAATTTGTGAGCTAAATGCCAAGCTTTTATAGGGTCTTGTTATAAGAGATTCCCGTCCAATAATTTAGCCGCACTTGGCCTTGACATGTGTGGCAAATATGCCAGAGATATGCCTCCTAGAGCTGCATTTTCCAAATCGTGTCTATAAAAATGACCCGTGCTCACCTGCCAGTCAAGCACCAAGCGGATCATGGCTGCCCAGTTATATAGCTTAAAATCTGGCAGGGCTAAGCCACCATTAAGGTAACTCATTGACAACCTGTCTGCCGAGATATGTGGTCTGCCTCCTCGCCACACAAAATAGCGCATTGCAGAATTTAACGATTTCACATCATTTTTATTAAGCAGAAGAGGCAGCATAAGCATAGGGTATAGAAGACGGGGCAGGATCACCATCTTAAGAAGACTGACCCTTCCCATTAGTGATATAGGGAGAGATTTCCAGCTTCTCATCTGACAGCACAGTTTCGCACACAGGGGAGTCAAATTAATTGAGTACAATTTGTTGGGTTCACATGAATCTGAATGCCCAAATAAGTGATCACCTGGTTTGCTACTGCAAATGGGTATGCATGTGCCAATTCTTCACCCCTATGCAACCATAGAATCTCTGATTTTTGCATATTAGCTTTATATCCCAAGAAAGATCCAAAGTCTTGTAATGTTTGTACAATGGATGGTATATGGGCCCTTGGTTCTTGCACAAATAGCAGCATATCATCCGTATACAATGCGAGATGTTGAGAATGCCCGGCGATGTCGACACCCGGGAATATTTGACGCAGCTTAATCGCCAGCGGCTCCAATGCCAGGTTAAACAGCAGGGGGGACAGTGGACACCCCTGTCTTGTGCCCCTCTGTAACATGATATCTGATGAAAAAGAGGTTGTTGACACAGATGGCTACAGGAGAAGAGTATAGATTTTCAATAAAAGAGATAAAGGGTCCGGAAAAATTGAACCTGGTTAAGGTATGAAACAGATGACGCCACTCTACTCTGTCGAAGGCCTTCTCTGCATCCAAGGACAGCAGGAAGGCCTCCGGATGCTTCATATTCCAGAAATAATGAAGAACCTGCAGAATTCTACGTACGTTTACCACCGAAGATCTCGCCATCATAAATCCGGTCTGATCTTCGTGTATCAGATCCGGTAGGATAAATTTAAGGCTTTCCGCTAATAATTTTGTTAGTATCTTATAGTTGGAATTTAGCAGCGATATCGGCCTGTAAGATTCAGGAAGAAGCGTATCTTTGCCCGCCTTAGGGATGAGAGTAATATGAGCAGCAGTAAAAGTCTTAGCCGGCCTCTGCATCCAAGGACAGCAGGAAGGCCTCCGGATGCTTCATATTCCAGAAATAATGAAGAACCTGCAGAATTCTACGTACGTTTACCACCGAAGATCTCGCCATCATAAATCCGGTCTGATCTTCGTGTATCAGATCCGGTAGGATAAATTTAAGGCTTTCCGCTAATAATTTTGTTAGTATCTTATAGTTGGAATTTAGCAGCGATATCGGCCTGTAAGATTCAGGAAGAAGCGTATCTTTGCCCGCCTTAGGGATGAGAGTAATATGAGCAGCAGTAAAAGTCTTAGCCGGCCTGTTAGCATCCGAAAAGTAACCCGTAAATAGATCGGTGAGCACCGGTACCACTCTTGCTTTTAATAATCTATAAAATTCTATAGGCAGCCCATCTGGGCCTGCTGCCTTGCCTAGACTCAAAGCCATGATCGTCTTGTCTACCTCTTCCCTAGAAATTGGCGCATTAAGTCTGCATAGTTGTTCATCCGACACCTCCGGCAGTTCAATAGAATTCCAGAATGCACACATAGTCTCCTCTGAAGTACATTGGTTACTAGCATAAAGATTGGAGTAGTAGGAAGCAAATGCTTCCACAATTCGCTTAGGGTCCTTAACCTTAATCTCTGGCTTTAATAGCTGCAATAAAACGTGTAGAGGATTTTAGATTAACCAGAGAGGCCAACAGCCTACCTGATTTGTCTCTGTATCTATAGTACCTGCCCCGAGTTCTCAAAAGGGTATGGGAGGTCTGGTATGCCAACAGCGCATCATACTCTTTTTTAGTGCCTATATATTTCTGGTGGTTTACCAGTGTAGGTGTGGACCTCTATAAGCTAAACTGGGCCGCTAACTTCTCTCTCAATTTCTCCAATCTCTCCGTGTGCAATTTTTTCCTGCGTGATAAGAAGGCCAAGATATCACCCGTTAAGACTACTTTAGCCATTTGCCAAAAAAGTTCCGGGGTGGATAGATGTTGTGCGTTATTGGTTTGGAAATCATCCCAAGCTTTCTCCATGTATTGCTGAAACTCTTGAGAAGTCAGCAAATATTGTGGGAATCTAAGAGCTCTGCGATTGCTTGATTGGGGCAAAGTATCTAAGAAGAGACCTACAGGAGCATGGTCAGAAACTATTCCATCCCCTATTTTAACATCAACTATTTGAGAGACACACGTAAAGTCCCTACCATCCGGATTCAGCTTGCGCCAGATATCAGTGACATCCAGTGCAAATACCAGAGATTGGAACGTACTAAGTTCAAATTTGCTACTAACTTTAGGTTGTGACCCATTAGATTGTCTACTATGGTCCCTAAGCCTGTCACACTGAGGGTTGGGGGTGAGATTGAAGTCACCTCCAATTATGAGAGTGTCCAAAAACGGGGTCAAGAATCCAATTAAAGTGTCCCAGAATGTCTTGCCTTTCCTATTGGGCGCATATATATTACACTGTACACATCGTGTATCTTTTGCCCGCAATTGTAGTCCGAACTATAATATAACGTCCTTCAGGATCTGTCACCACTGTCACATCCTCCACATCTAATTTTTTTCCCAAATAGAATAGCCACACCTCTGCTAGCAGATTTGTAAGATGCAAATTCCACCCTTCCAACCCAATCCCTCTTTAATGTAATGTGTTCTGAGTCATTAAGGTGTGTCTCTTGTAAAAACACGATGTCCGCACCTTTCTTTCTAAGTTATGTGAGTATAGTCTTCCTCTTAATCGGGGAGTGTATACCCCCTACATTCCAAGAGTAGATACTAAATGTCAGTAATTATTGAGATCCCCAGTATGTCTATTGACACAGTAACTGTGTGAAAGGCAAAAAAAAGGGGGGGGGGAGGGGTAAGGAGGGAAGCAGGGAAATGAAAGAAAATTCCTACCCGTCTCCATGCCAGGCCACCATTTCCAGAAAACGTCAAAATCATATAATAGAACCTGCAAAGGAGTAATTTCAAGAAACAACATTTTATAATCTTCAGCCAATCACATTTTCCCAACAAAATATACCCCCAGAGATACCAGTTATACTTAAACCCATTATCCTGTAGGGGTGCACCCCCATTCATGTAGTTGGCTCCCTTGAAAACATTGACTTCGAAAAAAAACAGAAACAGAAATAGAGAGGGCCAAACTAACCTATCAACATATCCTTTAGTTTTCATCAACAACTTATCATATTTCTGCCTCAAACCCTCCCACTCCTTTTCATGTTCAAGAAGCCAATTATTATATTCAACCAAGGTGTACCTATAAAACATAACTCGCCCTAACTTAACAATAAACAGTAACCAAATTAGCAAACCCATGTCCTGGACATAGGTGCAAAAAAGTTTCTTTCCAGGATGAGATATCATCCCTTTCCTGGCTGCGCAAGCCATTATTTATTCTAAGCATTGAGAGCCATTCTTGTTCACAATACAGGACATTCCCTTAGCCCTCTCCCCCATAGCATAGTTAGGGCTCCTGGATCCGTCTTCCGCATCCAGAAATTCCTGTGCCGCCTGTGGAGAATCAAAAAATTTAGGACCTCTAGAGGTGGCTACTTTCAATTTAGCAGGGTATAGTAAATAAGCCTGTCTGCCCTCTCTGTTCAATCTAGAAAATATTGTTGAGAATTCCCTGCGTTTCTTCATTAGGTCTGCAGAGTAGTCCTGGAATAGTAAGATCCTAGAGTTCTCATAAAACACCTCCCCCATGTTCCTGTATGCTCTAAGAACTGCCATCTTAGTCTGAAAGTGAAGGAATTTTATCATCACAGGCCTTGCTTGTGCATTGTGGTCCATGGCCGATTTCTCTGGGCCTACTCTATGCGCTCTCTCTATACTATGCAATAAAGCTTCGAGAGAGGGGAGGGTAGTTTCAACAAATTTTAAAATATCATTTGCTTTTACAAATTCAGGCAGGCCCAACAGGCAAACATTATTCCGCCTCGATCTATTTTCTAGATCATCAATCTTTTGTTGAAGTGCTGTTGTGTGTTTCTCCAATGCTATTATTTTATTAGAATCAACATTTTACGTGTTCTCCAAATCAGAAACCCTTGTTTCCACCTCTGACACTCTTGTCGAAAATTGCTTGACCTCTTCCGCAAGAGTATAAACCCCTTTCTGAAGGTTTTCTATTTTAGGTAGAAATAGGGTGGATATTTGTTTGACTATGGGGTGTGGGTCTAGGGCGTGACCTTCTTGCAGGGAGTCAAAGGAGGAGGCCTGAGTACCAATATTTGATCCCAGCGTGGCTCTACGATCTGTGTTTTTATTTCGGTTCGCCATTGTATTTGGTACTAAAAATTTCTCCATACGCCTCCAAACCTACCACTTCTAAAATGGGATTTGAGCAGATCTCATCTAGCTCAGCAATTCCTTTCCAGACTGACACTACTATTCCTTGAGGCTGAAACACTAGTAGAGAAGCATATATATTCAGCTAGGGTACAAATATAACAAAGTACAGTTGCAAGTCACCTAGGTTTCACAAATTCACACTCTATTTACAAATAAATATTACCCAGCCTGTAAAGTAAGAGGTTAGTTAGGTCACTGTTTACAGCCCCACAGTTTTATGTTACATTGAATAAATGAAAATGTCTAGAGAGACAGCATTATAAAGTCTCCTCTGCATGTAGCAAATACCAGTGAATCTGTAATAATTTGTCTGAGGCCCCTGCAAATAAAAAGGTGTTAAGAGAATAACTGTTCAAGAAGCAGGAGAGTCCCATGCACATATAGCTTGTATTGCAGCCAGTAGAGGTACAGGAGAGTATTACTAAAGAAAGAAAAATATATATTTGCTGCGCAGCTCCAATTCACAGCCCTTTTAAGCAGTACTAAATATAGCTCTCAGACCTCTGTGCAGTTAATTTTCAAGCAGGAGCATAGGCTTGTTTTTTTTTAGGCACTCCTCAAAGTTATCTTTAGGGGTTCTTGCTCTAATTTGTGTTCCAGTTAGCGATAAAATTCCAAGAGGGACCCCACAGATGCACCCGCCAAATCCCTGTTAACCCCTCATGCCTCTTGTGCCATCACTTTGTGGAAATAAGCATGGAAAAATTTCAATCCCCAAAGTCTCTTCCCAATAATGGGGGCACCAACTAAAATGTGTTTTTGTCGGTTCACAACACTGGTTTACCCACATCCACTGCGACACACTCCTCTGTAGGTCCAGCAATAGCAGACTGATAATCCTATTGTTCCGGTATGTGCACAATTACACCACAAGACTGTTCCCAAAGGCAGATAGTTTGATGATGCTGGTTCGTTAACTCCGTTTCATGCAGCGCAGTGGCAGAGGGATTCAACGGATCTGAAGCATCTTCAGGCACCCGGGTAACTTCTCCTTCTTTGCAGGCCTCCTTACTGAACCACGCACCTTTTGCGCCACGTGGCCCTTTACCACCGCTCCTCCGGTACACATAAGGATCCGTAGGGGCAAAACATTTCACCCGATCTTAGCAGTGGGCCACCAGTACCTCTCTCAGTCAGCAATTCGAATTAGGTAGGCACCTCACAGAATAACACGCTTCTCTTGACTTTTCTCCTCGCTTGTTGCAGATCAAGATGGCCGCCGTTACCTTCGTACAAACAGCCATTTGTCACTAACAGTTAACTGTAGCGCGGACCTCAGTGGGGGAAGTTATTTCAAACCAGCCTCTCTAGAGCCCAGACACGCTCCCTGTCAAGGGCAAATAGGCTCGGGTTTCAAATTTAAAAGTAGAAATAATCAGTCAGCTTGTAGCTTACACGGAGCTCCACACCAGAGCTGCTGTCTCTAAGCCCGCCCACCAGAAGTCGACTCCTCCCATTTTTAATTTAACCCTTAACATGCCAATACATCACCAATTACTTTGATAAAATGTATGATCTCCTCCTTAGATCAATATTACACAATTAACAATACTGCATACAGAAAACATTTACAAGAATACTGACCAATCGAGGGGTTACTGTATCTAATGTATGTATCTCTCTTTGTAATAATATACGTTCTTTGTCATCTCTTCTCCTAGGGAAGGGAACATGTTCAATTATCTCATATTTTAGTTGACTGGGATTGTGCCCAGCCAAAATGAAATGGTGTGCAACAGGTGCAACTATACATTATTTTATGGATATTGCTCTTATGTTGATTTATTTGTTCACACAATATTGTGTTGGGAGGAGTTTTTTGTCCCTTTAAATATAGAGAAAGTTTTATATGTACCATGACATGACCAAAGGCTTTGCCTGAAATGCTGTCTTTTTTTGGTTAATAAAGGAGTACTTTTTGAAAAGTGGTGCTGCTACATTGTTGTTGTTCTTTGTAGGTTTTGTTTTTTGGCCCCTCTAGGAAATGAGGGAGGGTTGGTTGTGAAGTGTCAGGGTTTTTTTTCCTGATCTGTTTGCCATGTGCTGCTCGCAGCCATTTTACTCACCTCTCTTGCTGACTCTGGTGCATATTGTGTGATGCTGCTCATTTCCTGCATTTCCTTTTATGGCCAGACTGGTGTACATCATCCGTGTGAGACAGGATGCGGTCTCAGAATTGTGATGTCATCACTTATTATTTAAAGGGCCTCTGTTCAGTATGCTTTGCCCTTGCGTTGTCTCAGAACTGTTTGTGAGAGCTCCTGTGTATTACCTGACTGTCTGATGTCCCTCCTGGTTCCTGATCCCTGGCTTGTTCCTGACTCTGCTGTTCTCCTTGCTCCTGATTCCGGCTCGTCTGACTATTCGCTTTGGCTCCTGACTCGGCTCGTCTGACTATCAGTTCTGGTTTTAATTCCTGGCTTGTTATTTGACTTGTGGACTTTTTATTATTTTTTGCTATTAATAAAGGTGTGATTATTTTTGCACTTCTTGTCTCAGTCTGATTCCTGGCACCCTGACATTACGCAAAGGCCATGAATCCTGATGGTGCTAATAATCCACCTTTACCTGACATAATTTCCAGGGTGGATGAACAGGATCACCGCTTGGATCAATTTGCACTATCCCTGCAAACCCTGGTGACTCACACTGCACATTTGGACCAAAGTGTCCCGCAAGTTATGGCTGCTCCTATTTCTGCTGCTGCACCTAGTCCTACCAGGAGCATGTCCGGTTCTGCACCTCTACTTCAGCGATATGGAGGCGATCCTAATAAGTGCAGAGGGTTTTTGAACCAGGTGGGCATTTACTTTGATATGTTACCTCAGGCGTTTCCCTCTAACAGAGCTAAGGTGGGATTGCTCATCTCGTTACTCTCTGACACAGCTCTTGCCTGGGCTAATCCCTTGTGGGAGACTAATAAACCTGTGATTTCAAATTACCCTGAATTTGTGGCCTCCTTTTGAAGAATATTTGATGTTCTGGCTCGCTCCTCCTCTGCTGCTAAACGACTCATGTCCATTCAGCAAGGTACAAAATCTGTTGCTCAGTATGCCATTGAGTTCCATACGCTTGCCGCAGAGGTAGGTTGGAACAATGAAGCCCTTGTTGCCGCCTTTTTTCATGGGCTCTCTGATGCGATTAAAGACGAAGTTGCTGCCAGAGATTTACCAGAAGATCTTGAGGCATTGGTGTTTTTTTTATCCTAATTGACATCAGACTAAGTGAGAGGCCCTCTTTCAAGGAGCGCTTGTGGAAGCCTCCTGTTCCATTGTCTCCTACGTGTTTGTTCCCACCCATGCCTCCCTCTCCTCCCATGCCTCCTGGTCCTGAGTCACTAGGTACTGCTGAGCCGATGCAGTTGGGATTCACACCTCTCTCCATGGCGGAGAGGGCCTTTAGGAGGAGGGAGGGGCTCTGCCTCTTTTGTGGGTTACAGGGCCACCTTTTTAAGTCTTGTCCTACACGGCCGGGAAACGCTCACACCTAAGGTCCTGTCGGGGGCAGACCTTGGGTGGTTTATCCTCGTCCCCGGAACCGCTAAAGGAGAAACCTTTGGTCACGGTTGTCCTTTCCTGGGTGGACTCCTCCATAGTCACCCAGGCTCTTGTTGACTCTGGTGCTGCGGGCTATTTCATTGACAGTGCTTTTGTATCAAAGCACTCCATTCCTGTTTTGCCTCGGTCCGTTCCGCTTGCTATTGAGGCCATTGATGGCAGGCCCCTTCAGCCCGCACTCGTTACTCACGAAACTGCTCCGTTATCCATGGCTGTTGGGGCTCTCCATTTTGAAACCCTCCAGTTACAGGTGATAAACTCTCTGCATTTTCCGGTTATTCTGGGTTATCCCTGGCTCCAAAAGCACAATCCCAGTCTCGACTGGCGCAGGTCCGAAATTTTGTTGTGGTCTCTGCAATGTATTTCCACTTGTCTTCGGAAACCAGTTAAAGTCTTGTGCACGTCTTCGTTATCTCAATTGCCAGAGGAGTACCGAGAGTTCCTAGATGTTTTTGACAAGGTGTGTGCCCGTACTTTGCCTCCTCACCGGTCTTACGATTGTGCCATAGACCTGCAACTCAGAACCATTCAGTCTGATTCCTGGCACCCTGACAGGAAGATCAATTTATACATAAAATTAGGATGTGTTTAATGTCCCTTTAAATAGTACATTTAAACAGTGCATCACACAGACTTAAAGAGACCGTAAATACATTGCAATTACAAGACATTTATTTTGTGTTGCTACAGAATAACATACCAGCCAAGTGTTAACATTTTTAAAACAAATTAACATCCTTTTTACTGCAATTATTTTTCAATAGCCAAACTCCACCCACCATTGACCTTATTTGGAGGAGCCAATCAGGGCTTACCAAGGCTATGCATGGTAAGAATATTAGTATAAAAGGAATTGTTTTCAGTTATTATCAGATATAGCAAATTAGGGACATAACCTTGAGAAGTCAGTAGGGTTCATTTTAAGTTCTGAAAATTAATAATAATTAATAATCAATTTCAGAGCTAAATTACATAAAACAGGGCAACATAAATAATGAAAGTATATTGCAAAGTTGTTTTACTATATATAACTAAACATTTTATATAACAATATCAAGTATATAAGTAAAACGTATATATATATATATAAAAAAAAGTATATATTAAAACAAACAAACAAATTCAAAATTAAAAACAGAGTAAGTTTGTAGAATCAAATACTGGAACTCTTTTTTTTAACAGTTCCGAAATGTTCTGGAAAACAGTCCTATATTCCTTTTACTACTGTATCCCACAAACTGTATTTCAGTAATGACCACTTGCATTTCTGGAAATCACATTATCATCTTCTCAGTAGGATGTCTATGTTATTTCATTATAGACATTCTCTGACAGTGACCCAGTGTGGAAAAACTCAGAGATAAAGAGGTTAAACATTAAGAAAGCAGCACGCCATTAAAACAGATCACAGCAAGTTATTAAGTTATAACAGAAAAAACATGTATTACTTTAATATGGATCTGAAGAGTTTAATTTCATTTTGCTCCCAGTTCATGATAAATATTCAACAAGCAAAGATGAGACAGGATGAAAGTGTGAAAACTTTAAATGTCTTGTGGATGTGTTAGTTTACATGTTGTTTTCTAACTCAAAAATTAGAAATGATGTGTTTTGCCTGCAGCTAAATTGTTTCGTGATGATAGAGTTTACATAGGAAAATTGCTCAGAATGCATCGTTTAGTACACAATCCAAAGAAGGCAAATTATGATTTCCTGCCAAGATATTAAATCAAATATAATAAATTTGTCCTATCCGGAGGTTTACTTTAGACAACTTGATTATGTGTTGCATATAATGTAAATGCTTAAATCATTTGCTTTATTTGTTAAGCAGACAAAACAATATAACCTTAAAGGGACATTAAACACTGAGATATTAATCTAAAATGATAAATATATATATATATATATATATATATATATATATATATATATATATATAAAACTCTTTAGTAAACTTTCATTATTTATTTTGCCATTTTTCCTGTAATTCCATTCCGAAATTGTGCAGAACACTGTTATAGTCTACACAGGCATTGGCTGCATAATCTACTGACCTATTTATAACTGTCCCTAATTGGCTACAGCAGAGTAAGTAACCTAAGTTACAATATGGCAGCTACCATTATTTTATAGACACTTGGGGGCATATTTATCAAGCTCTGTATGGAAGGCTCGCCGGAAACAGAAGTTATGAAGCAGCGGTCTAAAGACCGCTGCTCCATAACCTGTCCGCCTGCTCTGAGGCGGCAGACAGAAGTCAACCAGATCGAATACGATTGGGTTGATTGACATTTCATGCTAGCTGGTGCAATGATAAATTCCAAGAGCGTATGCTGTCGGCATTTATCGATGTGCAGCGGACATGATCCACAATATTGGATCATATCTGCTCGCACCTTCATAAATAGGCCCCTTAAACTTTACGCTTATTTTGTTGCTATTTAAACAACTAATAAAACTTTAAAAATCCATCTACATGTTATTCTCAGACTAATCTTTTCCTTGAATGCATCATTCTATCTAGCATTGATTTAGTGTTTATTGTCCCTTTAACTAAATAAATATTCACAAATTAGTTATATAAATCAATATTTAAGGGCAGGTTATTATATTTAATCTATTGATTTGTTGCTGATAATCCACATAGCATTCATTAGAGGTTAAAGCCTGTAGGCTACTGAACAGTTCCAAGGTACCTAATTCAATAACATTAATTTAAATGATAGCCATTTAAAAAAACTTGTCACATATGTCAAGTATAAAAAAATAAGCACATGGGGCTACAGTAGAAGTGCAATTGAAAGCACAGGATGTGTTATCATTTGCAAAGAATAAGGTACAATCTAGTAATACAATTGGAGGGTTAAAGTGATGGCAAATCTGTGTTTAAAAAACACTAGGATTTACCATCAATACAAATAAAATGGCATTTCAATGATCACTTATTAAAAATGGGTGCTAAACTCACCCTGTCTGTGCCACGGCAGCTCCCTAAATTCAAAGCCTCCGGCCGCCCATGGCACAGCACTCTTTACCAATGAGGTGACGTTAGCATCTCTAAACCAATAGCCGTGCAGCATACAGAACACTGTCAGATGACAAGCACGGCTATTGGTTTAGAGGTGGAAATGTCACCTCATTGGTAAAAGGCACCGTGCCATGGGCAGCCGGAGGCATTTAATTTAGCGAGCTGCCACATCACAGACAGGGTAAGTTTAGCACCCTTTTTTTAATAAGTGATCAATGAAAGTCCAGTTTAAGTTTAGTGTTTTTTTAAATGCTTGGATTTAACTTCGCTTTAAATATTTTAACCAAAGCATGTTAACGCACCCGAAACGATTTTAGAAGTGCTGTTGATTTGTCTTGAGTGAACGTTAACACAAAATAGCACTAATATTTTTGTGCTCCACTTGTAATCTAAGCTATAATGTTTTTACTTTAATAAGAAAAATATCTGTTAAAAGAGAAATTCTAATAAATATCTTTAAAGGTTCATTTTAAGTTATTTCATTTTTTTAAAATTGAAACTTGGCTCTAACTGATTTGTAAACAAACCAAGCAAGGTATTGCAAAACAATTTCAATTTAAATAACTAAAAAATAGACTGACTTACTGTAATTTACTTGTATAGGTTCTGTATATAGAGGCCAGGTAACAAGTGAACAAGGTGAAAATAGAGAAGCAAAGGTTAATACTTTACCTCTTTTGGAAGACTTATTCACTTTTAAAAATCTCCCTTACCCTGATGGGACATAGAGGTTGCATACAAGGACAGTTGGAAAAATGGGCTGAATATTCTAAGCAATAGCCCATTCATTGAAAAAAACAAAGCTTCTAAATTGTTGGGGCGCATAGAGGTTGAAATAGAGGAATTTATAAATGTTCTCATATTTGAACGATAACTTAAACTTTGGTATTAACTTTAGATCTTTAATATTATTTTCATAGTTTATTTTTAAATAGATTAGATATGATTAACAAAAAGTTTCAATAATGTCTTGGCTGTTTATCTGCCAAACACACGCATTTAAGAGAAATGACTAATATTTGTACCAAAGCAGTGATCACTAACACAATATGCTAATAGTGCACACAATGCTAACAAATTAATGTATAACATTTTAAATTAACTTTTACTGAGAACATTTAAAATTTGATGTACATTCTCTTTAGCAGCAAAATATGGATGTTTCCTGCTACATACAGAGATTGAGAACGCTATAGGGGCCCATTTATCAAGCTCCGAACAGAGCTTGTGGGCCTGTGTTTCTGGCGAGTCTTCAGACTCGCCAGAAACAGCAGTTATAAAGCAGCGGTCTAAAGACTGCTGCTACATAACCCTGTTCGCCTACTCTGATGAGGCGGACAGGAATCGCTGGAAATCAACCCGATAAAGTACGATTGGGTTAATTGATACGATCGGGTTGATTGTGAGCTGCTAGTGCAATGCTGAATACGAAGAGCGTATTGCTCTCCGCATTCAGCGAGGTCTTACGGACCTGATCCGCACTATCGGATCAGGTCCGCAAGACCTTTGATAAATAGGCCCCATAGTATGTAAGTTACGGGGCTTGTACTACAATTTTGTTATATTCAATACAATAGTAGGACTTATGGGGTTTATCACAATCTTGTGTCTGTTTTTGACAAAAATGTCTGATCTTTGGCCAGTATTGTCACAATGTTTTTTCCAGTGATCACAATCCTAAAATGCTTATAGCATTATTACCCCTGCAGTTGAAAGATTGTGATAATATTGGCATCGAAAACAGCGCACTGCACTGGCATCCATTAACATGCTGATAATTATGATAGATTGTGATCAACTCCTATATTTGGTGTAAGGGAATACATCAAAGCTTAGATCTATGCTTTGCACTTAGACATAGGGATTTAATAATAAAATACCTTGTCTTTAAAAAATCAGACATTCTTTTTAAACACACGAAATAAGATTTAAAGAAGAAAATAAACATCAACTGAATTTAATAAATTATATGACGGCAATATAAACCACTTCAGTTGTTAATACTATTTTTCTTCTTTTTAGCCATACGACTGCAATATTGTTATTAGCCTATGGATGTTGCAGGGTAATATTTTGCTGCTTAACATACTGTATATGTGATATTAAAGGGATGGTAAACTGAACTTTTAAACTCTTTTCTATTTTTTTTTGGTATTAAATAAATATACTGGCGCCTTCGATTTCTCTCTAACTTACCGTCAACTATTGTATTCTCCGACTGTAATCCAGCTGTGTGTCAATTTTCTAATACAACCTATTCACGTAATAGTTTTTTTTTCTTTAATAGGCTTTCTACTATCCAATCGGATCTCCGTCCATCTGGCTCGCTTTAGACAATGTGATGTCCTATAGCGCATGCGCGTAGTTGCACAACAGTTAGTAAAATCCAATGTCACTTTCATTCTTTGTGCACGTTAACAATTATAGATGCGCATGCGTAATAGCCTTAACAAATAGAGTAATTGAATGTTTACTGTAAATACTGCCCATGACGGAATTGCGCATGTGTATTGTTATTACAATTAACGGGAGCGCGCAACCACAGTGACATATGTAGGGGGCGGTATTGATAGAGACGTCACTTACTTGAAGGGGAGACTTACAGAGTGGGTGGAGTTAGAGTTCGAAAAAAAAGTCAGGTCGGTAAGTTCTAATCAAATTATAAAGTTATACTTGCAACTAAAATAATTATTATTTGGGCGGTTGGAATGTATATAATACTGTTATAGTTCATAGATATATACAAAATTACATATTGTTTACCATCACTTTAAGTGTACTCAGGTAAAGTTAATTTTACATTTTCATTTTTCATTTTTAACACACACACACATATATATATATATATATATATATATATATATATATACACACATATTTTGATATGTATATGTATGTATCTCTATGTAAAAGCCCTTTGCATGCCTTTTTTTTCCTTCTTTGGTAACACCTGAGACCTCATATCTTTGAGCCCTTATAACTTTTTTGTGGAAAATTTTTTATTAATAATTTTTATCAGACAGTGTTATTATGATTGTAACCATACTTTTAAATGTATTTTTTAAAGTATTTTTTTAAAGTATTTGTTGTCTTGCGTAACAGTTAACTAGAGTTTTGCAGACGCACTAACCCGACAAGCATTAATCGCAATTGTGCTCATAAGTTCGCATTTACTTTCAACTTGTATTACGTGTGATAGTAATAAATCAGATATCTCTTGCTCAAAACAGCTAGCACACTACTCGCGAAACAGTTAGCACACCATAATCTAACCCATAGTTATAAGCAGTTTTTGCAATGTAAACAAGTATGTATTAGTGCTTATTTCTCTGGCTCAGGAATTAGCTTAGTATCAAAGTAATGCTTAAAGGGACAGTCTGCACCAGAATTTGTATTATTTAAAAAGATAGATAATCCCTTTATTACCCATTACCTAGTTTTGCACAACCAACACAGTTATATAAATACACATTTTACCTCTGTGACTACCTTGTATCTAATCCTCTGCAAACTGCCCCCTTATTTCAGTTCTTTTGACAGACATCCATTTTAGCCCATGAGAGCTGGCTCACCTGAACTCCACATGCGTGAGCACAGTGTTATCTATATGATACATGTGAACTAACACCCTCTAGTGGTGAAAAACTGTCAAAATGCCCTGAGAGAAGAGGCTGCCTTCAAGGGCTTAGAAATTATCATATGAACCTCCTAGGTTTAGCTTTTAACTAAGAATACCAAGAGAACAAAGCAAAATTGGTGATAAAAGTAAATTTGAAAAATTGTTTAAAATTACATTCTCTATCTGAATCATGAAAGTTTATTTTGGACTAGACTGTCCCTATAAATACACTTTTTTTTGGCATTAGCCTATTTTGATCAATAAAGGAATTTGTACAGGGCTCATACAAAAACTAAAATGCTCAGTACAATATAAAAAGGTCATACACCTAATTTTCTTTTACTAATTTATAAGATACGTGATCTGTGAATATTAAAATAGCAAGGATTTGTTTTAACTGACTTTAGTTGGATTTGAACTTGTGATTCTCATTTTATGGGTCAGGTAATCTATTTCATAAGCTGCCCTAATTTCTAGTTCATTTAGGTGTTCTCCATTTTTTTTCACAACACCACATATAGGATCCATCTTAAACACAGGTGACATGTTTACAAATAAGATATCTTTGCAAATGAGGGGAAGAATGTTTCTACTTAAACAATCTAAAAAACACACATCTCCATCTAGCTTTTCAAATTCTAAAATTCCTACAGCCCTCATTTTAAAGCTAAATTAGTTTTTATTAGCATGATAAAACACCTTTGAGGCTTTTTAAGCAATATTAAATAGGCATCATAGTGGAAAAATGACATACTTTTTGTATTTTATTTTAACCCTAGAAACCCAGCAATAATATGAGCATTAATTGGTTGCTCCCTCAGTCACCCGTGGTAGTCTTGCAGCTTCTCACTGAGACCCCCAATAGTCCAAAGATTGACATTCTAAAAAAGTGGGCTGAACATTAATTTGCTGACACGTAGCGATGTTTCTCCTATAAGATGTAATTGGGTTTGCAACTTTAGCAAAAACCTGCTAACATTGCCACTGAGCTGCGATGTAGGCGGCGGGTGGGTCTGTCTTTAAAGCTTGTGTATACAAAATACACTGTGCATTTGAGAAAATACAAAAGTTTTATGCATTTTTGGTTCAGAACCCTGGGTAGCGCTTGCTGATTAGTGGCTACATGTATACACCAATCAGCAAGTACTACCCAGGTGCTGAACCAAACATCGGCAGACTCATGAGCTTACATCCTTGCCTTTTCAAATAAAGATACCAAGAGAACTAAGAAAAATTGATAATAGGAGTAAATTAGAAAGTTGCCTAAAATTGCATGCTCTATCTGAATCATGAAAGGTTAATTTTGACCAGACTATCCCTTTAATGTACATTTCATAACATATGGTGAAATGGCAGAATATGGGGTGGATTTAATAAGCTGCCCGTAGTTTCCGGATCGCTGGAAACAGCAGTTAAATCCCCTATGGCTTTTGTTGTTTTATACCAATAGTTCTAGGCTGGACTAGAACTTATAAAACCATTTATAATTATGCAAAGTAGTTTTTCCCACCAGAAAATGAATCTGTTTAAAACAAACGTGGTTAAATATGCATCAAATTATAATAGTTCACTTTAATTCTAGGCGGAATTTAACCTTTGAATTAGTCAAATAATACTATTTATTTTTAATTACAGTAAGGAGACAATTATTCTGCATGCAACACTGTCAGCACATTACTTGAGGTTATATGTACTTTGCAGCTATTACTTGGGTATTTCATATAAAAAATAAAATTAAAGTAACTCTTTCCCTGCTTTTACAGTGGAATAAACAATATGTATGAATTTACTATGTCTGAGATATTGAACTGAAGATACTAACACTTATATTTTTTTGTTTCAAATCCAAGCCTGAAATTTTCTTGCAAGAAAAATAGTCATATGAAGATAGCTACAGCCAGCTGCATTAATCCACACTAACCACAGACATTAGTAGGATGCTAGGTTTTGAAAAGAACTAGATATTGATTCTGCAAAACCAATCAGTGCATGCAGGTCTCATGTCTTGTGTGATGCTTTATCTTGTCTCAATGTCAATGGTGTATGGTGTGAAGAACAGAAAGGAGCTTAGTATTTTCAAAGGTAAAGTCACAGCAAATGCTACTGCAATCTAAGCAACAGTGATCAAAAGTAACTATCTCAAATCAACAGAAGTCAGTTTCAATCTCTTTGCTTTAATCCAAAACAAGGAAGGGACATCATGTTCAAATAGACAATTTTGTGAAAGTCTTGACCTTTAGCTGATGAATCGAAGCTGTAAAAATACTGTTTGATATAAGTTCACTGAGTGTATCTTTTAACCTTGATACGTTAGATAAAACAGGTTACTATGAAGGCTTAAGAGAAAAGTGGATGAGGTTTACACTTATTTTAAATGTATTGTTCACATTAAACAAATATAATAATTGACAGTTCTAGCCTTGGTACACTATAGAAGTTGTCAAGGCTACAGGTTATATTTATGTAGCAACATTGGGCCATATTACAAGTGGCGTGCTGATGATAGCAGTATCCGTGGACTCCGCTAACATTATCGGGCAACTTGATATGACGAGTCCATGGTAAATCTAATTTACCAGAGGTGGGTTAGCACGGCTGACATCACACTAGCGCAACCTATACTTTCAATGAATATCACAACCGGGATAAATAGTGCTGTTTTTACAAGTGGAAAGTTAC
Source organism: Bombina bombina (assembly GCF_027579735.1). Lineage (NCBI taxonomy): Eukaryota > Metazoa > Chordata > Amphibia > Anura > Bombinatoridae > Bombina > Bombina bombina. Next base: position 653,292,013 of record NC_069500.1, read on the forward strand.
AGCTTACGGTCAAGTGAAAACAGAAACTGTGCTAGAATATTTAGCATGACTTGAGACCTGAAGTAAAGTGTAATGGTTAAAAAAAAATAATGCACAAAACACATGAAATACACATTAAAATTAAGTATTAACCTCATATTTACACTTCTAATTAAAATATATATTTTTAATTTTAATAAAACAATTTTTAAAGGGTTAAAACGGATATGGTATCTAAAGATTAGCTCCTTCTAATCCTTCCCTCTAGCTCTTCTCTGATTTCAGACTTTTCTATCACTGTCGATGGCATCACTATCTCCCCATCACCCCAAATCTGCTGCCTCGGAGTTATACTTGACTTCAATCTATCCTTCATTCCTCAGATCCAATTGATCTCTTCATTCTGCTGCAACCACCTATGTAATATTTTCAAAATTGGTCCGTTTCTGAGCGCTGACACCACTAAGCAACTAATCCACTCACTTTTCATTTTCTAACTTGACTACTGAAACACCTATAAACCGGCCTTCCTCTCTCTCACCTCTCCCCCTTCAATCCATCCAAAATGCCTCCGCCAGGCTAATACCCCTCTCCCGATGCTCTGTATCTGCTGCACCTGTCTGCGAGTCTCTTCACTGACTCCCCATTCACAGCAGAACTAAATTCAAAATTCTCACCCTGTCAGTATATACCAGGGTATAATACAATTTATTTGTTATTTGTTTAACCCCTTAACGACCGACGACGTATGCCATACGTCCTCAAAAAAAAAGCACTTAACGACCGAGGACGTATGGCATACGTCGTCGGTTTAACAGAGCACTGGAAGCGATCGAAATCGCTTCCAGCTGCTCTAACAGTATTGCAGGCTTGCCTTGAGGTCTAGGCATCCTGCAATACTGTTCCCGAGTGCCGGGACCGGATTGATCACTCCCCCACGAGTGATCACTTCCGGTTTCGCTCCACGTGGAGCCCGGCAGTGTTTCAGAGCATCGGAAGCGATCGGACACGCTTCCGATGCTCTGCTTGTGTGCTAAGTGAAAAAAACGGATAAATAAAAAAAAAAGCCCAAATAGCCCCCCCTCCCCCTTCACTAGGCATCCAAGATGGCGATGCCCAGTGCATCATGGGGCCTCTGGGGGTGTCCCTAGCCTGCATCATCATAGGGGCAAGCTAGGGTCACCCAATCTGAGCCTCCCACCCTAAAAAAATAAATAATAATAAAATACCCCATTTGTCTGATCATGTCAATATTTGTAAATATTGACTATGATCAGTGTGGATCTCCCTCCCTCTCCTCACTTGCCATTTTGTTGGAGAGAGAGAGAGACCTGTATTTAGCAGAGAGAAAGATTTATTTCTTTTATTTGTTAAAAAATATAGAACCAAAGGCTCTTTTCAGAGCCATTAACCCATAGCTTGCCAGTGATCACTATATATCACTGGCAGTAGCATAGGTGCACTTTTTTTTGCTGCATTTTGCTGTCTGTGCATTTTTTTAGGGGTTAATTTTGTTGTTGTAATTTTTTAAAAACCCAAAGGCTCTTTTCAGAAACATTTAGTTAATTTAATTTAATTTTCAGAGCCATTAACCCCTAGCTTGCCAGTGATCACTATATATCACTGGCAGTAGCATAGGTGCACTTTTTTTTGCTGCATTTTGCTGTCTGTGCATTTTTTTAGGGGTTAATTTTGTTGTTGTAATTTTTTAAAAACCCAAAGGCTCTTTTCAGAAACATTTAGTTAATTTAATTTAATTTTCAGAGCCATTAACCCCTAGCTTGCCAGTGATCGCTATAAATCACTGGCAGTTGCATAGCTGTACTTTTTTGCTGTCTGTGCATTTTTTTAGGGGTTAATTTTGTTGTTGTAATTTTTTAAAAACCCAAAGGCTCTTTTCAGAAACATTTAGTTAATTTAATTTAATTTTCAGAGCCATTAACCCCTAGCTTGCCAGTGATTGCTATAAATCACTGGCAGTTGCATAGCTGTACTTTTTTGCTGTCTGTGCATTTTTTTAGGGGTTAATTTTGTTGTTGTAATTTTTTAAAAACCCAAAGGCTCTTTTCAGAAACATTTAGTTAATTTAATTTAATTTTCAGAGCCATTAACCCCTAGCTTGCCAGTGATCGCTATAAATCACTGGCAGTAGCATAGCTGTACTTTTTTGCTAGTTAATTTAGTTAATTAATTTAGTTAATTTAATTTAATTTTCAGAGCCATTAACCCCTAGCTTGCCAGTGATCGCTATAAATCACTGGCAGTTGCATAGCTGTACTTTTTTGCTGTCTGTGCATTTTTTTAGGGGTTAATTTTGTTGTTGTAATTTTTTAAAAACCTAAAGGCTCTTTTCAGAAACATTTAGTTAATTTAATTTTATTTTCAGAGCCATTAACCCCTAGCTTGCCAGTGATCGCTATAAATCACTGGCAGTAGCATAGCTGTACTTTTTTGCTAGTTAATTTAGTTAATTAATTTAGTTAATTTAATTTTTTTTAGTAATTGTTTTCTGTGACAGATACAAAAATGTCACAGAAAAGATATAGTGCTGAGGAGGCGTATGCCATCCTTGCGTCAGAGTCAGATGCCTCTATTTCTGACTCAGACCCCAATTTTGACCCTGCCATGTGCTCAGATACATCACTAGATGCAGTCTCAACTGATAGTGATGTATCTGTGGCTGCTAGCCCCCCTGCCAGCCCCCCTGCTACCCCCCCTGCTAGCCCCCCTGCCAGAAGGAGGCGTGTTGCTGCCATTGCTGCTGAAGAGTGGGTAACGCCTCATCTCCAGAGGCCAGATATCCCACCCTTCACAGCAAATGCTGGCATAAATATAGATGTGGCAGGTTTTAGCCCCCAGCAGTTTCTGGAAGTGTTTCTGGGCAATGATATATTGGGGAACATTGTCGCCCAAACTAATTTATATGCCCATCAGTTCCGTGCTGCAAAGCCTGGAACATATTTGGCAAAGCAGCAATGGGCCCCCATCAATGTGCCAGAATTCGAAAAATTCTGGGCATTGACTATGCTGATGGGCATCATAAAGAAACCCTCCATTCGCTCCTACTGGAGTAGTAGCCCCATCTGCTCTACCCCCAATTTCTCCCAGACTATGTCGAGGAAGAGGTATGAAATGATTCTGCATTTCATGCACTTCAGCGACAACAGCCTGTGCCCCCCTAGGGAGCATCCCCAATTTGACAGGCTGTATAAAATCCGCCCCCTGATAACCCACTTTTCTGCCAGGTTTGCAGAGGCTTATACACCTGGAAGGAATATATGCGTTGATGAATCCCTAATGAAGTATAAGGGAAGGCTGGGATTCAAGCAGTATATTCCTTCCAAACGCTCCAGATATGGGGTAAAGGTGTATAAGCTCTGTGACAGCGAGACTGGGTATACTCAGGCCTTCCGGGTGTATGAGGGAAAGGATAGCCACCTTGACCCTCCAGGTTGCCCAGAACATATGGGAACCACTGGCAAGATTGTCTGGGACCTGATATTACCCCTAATGAACAAAGGGTATCACTTGTACTTAGACAATTTTTATACAAGTGTCCTTTTGTTCAAGCTACTGTATTGCTTTGATACAGTAGCTTGCGGTACAATTAAAAAGAACCGCGCAGGTTTCCCAGGACAACTTGTACGCACCCGGCTACGAAGGGGGGAGACCTCAGCTCTGCGCCAAGAGGAGCTGTTGGCACTTAAGTACAGAGACAAGATGTATACCTTCTTACCACCATCCACACAGAGAGGACGGTGGCGGTTTCTGTACATGGCAGAGCTGAGATCATAAGGAAGCCAGTGTGCATCAAGTCTTATAACCGGCATATGGGTGGGGTTGATCTGGCTGATCAGCTGCTGCAGCCCTACTTAATTATGCGGAAGACAAGGGCCTGGTACAAAAAGGTTGCAATTTACCTAATGCAGATTGCAACCCACAACGCTTTTTTGTTGTTCAAAAAAGCAAACCCCAGAGTTTCAGCTCCAGATTATTACTGGGATTTTGTACCATGATGCACCTGCTCCCCGGGCGGTGATGGGAGAGAGCAGAGTTGGGGCAGCTCATTTTATTTTTAAAATCCCCCCTACTGCCGCAAAGCAGAAACCACAAAAAAAATGCAGAGTCTGTACCAAGAGGGGGAAGAGAAGGGACACCATATATCACTGTCCTGATTGCCCTGGACAGCCTGCACTCTGCATTGGGGACTGCTTCAAGCGGTACCATACAATGGTCAATTTTTTAAAAAATAAATACATTTGGTGTTATATATATATATATTTTTTTTTTTGGTTATGTTTACTGTTAGATGGGTTTTTTTTTTTTTACTTTTACTGTGCCAGATTTTTACATTTCACTACTACTTTTTTTTTAAGCAAAACCCCTGTCAAACCTATGCATGGGGGACATAGGTGTTCTCAGGGTGCCTTGCAAAAAACAACCTGAAGTATGTTTTTGTAATAACTTACAACAGTCTCTCCTAAATCATAGTCAAAAAGCAATGTGTCTGTAAAAATGAAAATTGAAAAATTACCACCATACACTTTCTCCAATTTTTTGGGCTAAAACGGTTGCTTCAAAGGCATCAAAGCACACCATATACAATACCTTGGGGTGTCAACATTTAAAAAATATACACTTTCATGGCAATAAATAAAAGTGGGGTATGCGATAGGCCACAATCTAAAGATAGGCCTATCAGAAGAAATACTCTCATTGTTAATAACTAAAATCACAAGTCATAAATTTGTAACATAACCTTCCCAAAATCCTGGCAAACCTATGCATGGGGGGCATAGGTGTACTCAGGGTGCCTTGCAGAAAACAACCTGAAGTATTCTTTTGCAATAACTTACAACAGTCTCTCCTAAATCATAGTCAAAAAGCAATGTGTCTGTAAAAATGAAAATTGAAAAATAACCACCATACACTTTCTCCAATTTTTTGGGCTAAAACGGTTGCTTCAAAGGCATCAAAGCACACCATATACAATACCTTGGGGTGTCAACATTTAAAAAATATACACTTTCATGGCAATAAATAAAAGTGGGGTATGCAATAGGCCACAAACTAAAGATAGGCCTATCAGAAGAAATACTCTCATTGTTAATAACTAAAATCACAAGTCATAAAATTGTAACATAACCTTCCCAAAATCCTGGCAAACCTATGCATGGGGGGCATAGGTGTACTCAGGGTGCCTTGCAGAAAACAACCTGAAGTATTCTTTTGCAATAACTTACAACAGTCTCTCCTAAATCATAGTCAAAAAGCAATGTGTCTGTAAAAATGAAAATAATAATAAAAAATAACCACCATACACTTTCTCCAATTTTTTGGGCTAAAACGGTTGCTTCAAAGGCATCAAAGCACACCATATACAATACCTTGGGGTGTCAACTTTTCAAATATATGCACATTCATGGAAAACAAATAAATTGGGGTATGTTAAAAGACCCCCCAAAAAGACGATAGGAAAAGAAAATATGTTAAATGTGAAAAAAAATCACAAACGCATGTCAGACATTTGGCATTGCACCCCCCAAACAAGCCACCAAACCTATGCATAGGTGGTATCACTGAACTCAGGAGATGTTGGTGACCACATATTGGTGTCTTCTTTGGTAGTAACACATAACAGGAGCTGTGAATCCATGTCTAAAGTACAATGTATGTGAACAATAACACAAAAATATGAATGCCCAATAGTTTGACAAAGACTAGTGGTTAAATTAGTGCATGGAAAGTGTTAAAATACCTGCATTTGAAATACCCTAGGAAGTCTACTTTTCAAAAATATATGGTTTGATTGAGGTAAATTACATTGGCCGGCTTCAGAAATGTCTTAAATAGGACATGGGTGCATGGGATGTGAAAATTCAAAGTGGAAAAAATGGAATGGGCTTCCTAAAAATAAGGCCTTTTAGCCCCCAGAGAACCCAACACACCTATACATGGGTGGTATCACTGTACTCAGGAGAGGTTGTTGAATACATATTGAGGTGTTTTTTGGCAGTAACACATAACAGGAACTGAAAATCCATGCCTAAAGTACAATGTGTGTGAAAAATAACACAAAAAAATGACTACCCAAAAGTTTGACAAAGACTGGTGGTTGAATTAGTGCATGGAAAGTGTTAAAATATCAGCATTTGAAAAACCCTAGGGTGTCTACTTTTCAAAAATATATGGTTTGATGGGGGTAAATTCCATTGGCCAGCTTCAGAAATGTCCCAAATAGGACATGGGTGCATGATGACCGATGTGAAAATTCCAAGTTGAAAAACTGGAATGCGCTACCTAAAAATAAGGCCATTTAGCCCCCAGAGAACCCGACACACCTATACATAGGTGGTATCACTGTACTTGGGAGATGTTGTTGAACACATATTGAGGTGTTTTTTGGCAGTAACACATAACAGGAACTGAAAATCCATGCCTAAAGTACAATGTGTGTGAAAAATAACACAAAAAAATGACTACCCAAAAGTTTGACAAAGACTGGTGGTTGAATTAGTGCATGGAAAGTGTTAAAATATCAGCATTTGAAAAACCCTAGGGTGTCTACTTTTCAAAAATATATGGTTTGATGGGGGTAAATTCCATTGGCCAGCTTCAGAAATGTCCCAAATAGGACATGGGTGCATGATGACCAATGTGAAATTCCAAGTTGAAAAACTGGAATGCACTACCTAAAAATAAGGCCATTTAGCCCCCAGAGAACCAGACACACCTATACATAGGTGGTATCACTGTACTCAGGAGATGTTGTTGAACACATATTGAGGTGTTTTTTGGCAGTAACACATAACAGGAACTGAAAATCCATGCCTAAAGTACAATGTGTGTGAAAAATAACACAAAAAAATGACAACCCAAAAGTTTGACAAAGACTGGTGGTTGAATTAGTGCATGGAAAGTGTTAAAATATCAGCATTTGAAAAACCCTAGGGTGTCTACTTTTCAAAAATATATGGTTTGATGGGGGTAAATTCCATTGGCCAGCTTCAGAAATGTCCCAAATAGGACATGGGTGCATGATGACCGATGTGAAAATTCCAAGTTGAAAAACTGGAATGCGCTACCTAAAAATAAGGCCATTTAGCCCCCAGAGAACCCGACACACCTATACATAGGTGGTATCACTGTACTCAGGAGATGTTGTTGAACACATATTGAGGTGGTTTTTGGCAGTAACACATAACAGGAACTGAAAATCCATGCCTAAAGTACAATGTGTGTGAAAAATAACACAAAAAAATGACTACCCAAAAGTTTGACAAAGACTGGTGGTTGAATTAGTGCATGGAAAGTGTTAAAATATCAGCATTTGAAAAACCCTAGGGTGTCTACTTTTCAAAAATATATGGTTTGATGGGGGTAAATTCCATTGGCCAGCTTCAGAAATGTCCCAAATAGGACATGGGTGCATGATGACCGATGTGAAAATTCCAAGTTGAAAAACTGGAATGCGCTACCTAAAAATAAGGCCATTTAGCCCCCAGAGAACCCGACACACCTATACATAGGTGGTATCACTGTACTCAGGAGATGTTGTTGAACACATATTGAGGTGGTTTTTGGCAGTAACACATAACAGGAACTGAAAATCCATGCCTAAAGTACAATGTGTGTGAAAAATAACACAAAAAAATGACTACACAAAAGTTTGACAAAGACTAGTGGTTGAATTAGTGCATGGAAAGTGTTAAAATACCAGCATTTGAAATACCCTAGGGTGTCTACTTTTCAAAAATATATGGTTTGATGGGGGTAAATTCCATTGGCCAGCTTCAGAAATGTCCCAAATAGGACATGGGTGCATGATGACCGATGTGAAAATTCCAAGTTGAAAAACTGGAATGCGCTACCTAAAAATAAGGCCATTTAGCCCCCAGAGAACCCGACACACCTATACATAGGTGGTATCACTGTACTTGGGAGATGTTGTTGAACACATATTGAGGTGGTTTTTGGCAGGAACACATAACAGGAACTGAAAATACATGCCTAAAGTACAATGTGTGTGAAAAATAACACAAAAAAATGACTACCCAAAAGTTTGACAAAGACTGGTGGTTGAATTAGTGCATGGAAAGTGTTAAAATATCAGCATTTGAAAAACCCTAGGGTGTCTACTTTTCAAAAATATATTGTTTGATGGGGGTAAATTCCATTGGCCAGCTTCAGAAATGTCCCAAATAGGACATGGGTGCATGATGACCGATGTGAAAATTCCAAGTTGAAAAACTGGAATGCGCTACCTAAAAATAAGGCCATTTAGCCCCCAGAGAACCCGACACACCTATACATAGGTGGTATCACTGTACTTGGGAGATGTTGTTGAACACATATTGAGGTGTTTTTTGGCAGTAACACATAACAGGAACTGAAAATCCATGCCTAAAGTACAATGTGTGTGAAAAATAACACAAAAAAATGACTACCCAAAAGTTTGACAAAGACTGGTGGTTGAATTAGTGCATGGAAAGTGTTAAAATATCAGCATTTGAAAAACCCTAGGGTGTCTACTTTTCAAAAATATATGGTTTGATGGGGGTAAATTCCATTGGCCAGCTTCAGAAATGTCCCAAATAGGACATGGGTGCATGATGACCAATGTGAAATTCCAAGTTGAAAAACTGGAATGCACTACCTAAAAATAAGGCCATTTAGCCCCCAGAGAACCAGACACACCTATACATAGGTGGTATCACTGTACTCAGGAGATGTTGTTGAACACATATTGAGGTGTTTTTTGGCAGTAACACATAACAGGAACTGAAAATCCATGCCTAAAGTACAATGTGTGTGAAAAATAACACAAAAAAATGACAACCCAAAAGTTTGACAAAGACTGGTGGTTGAATTAGTGCATGGAAAGTGTTAAAATATCAGCATTTGAAAAACCCTAGGGTGTCTACTTTTCAAAAATATATGGTTTGATGGGGGTAAATTCCATTGGCCAGCTTCAGAAATGTCCCAAATAGGACATGGGTGCATGATGACCGATGTGAAAATTCCAAGTTGAAAAACTGGAATGCGCTACCTAAAAATAAGGCCATTTAGCCCCCAGAGAACCCGACACACCTATACATAGGTGGTATCACTGTACTCAGGAGATGTTGTTGAACACATATTGAGGTGGTTTTTGGCAGTAACACATAACAGGAACTGAAAATCCATGCCTAAAGTACAATGTGTGTGAAAAATAACACAAAAAAATGACTACACAAAAGTTTGACAAAGACTAGTGGTTGAATTAGTGCATGGAAAGTGTTAAAATACCAGCAATTGAAATACCCTAGGGTGTCTACTTTTCAAAAATATATGGTTTGATGGGGGTAAATTCCATTGGCCAGCTTCAGAAATGTCCCAAATAGGACATGGGTGCATGATGACCGATGTGAAAATTCCAAGTTGAAAAACTGGAATGCGCTACCTAAAAATAAGGCCATTTAGCCCCCAGAGAACCCGACACACCTATACATAGGTGGTATCACTGTACTTGGGAGATGTTGTTGAACACATATTGAGGTGGTTTTTGGCAGGAACACATAACAGGAACTGAAAATACATGCCTAAAGTACAATGTGTGTGAAAAATAACACAAAAAAATGACTACCCAAAAGTTTGACAAAGACTAGTGGTTGAATTAGTGCATGGAAAGTGTTAAAATACCAGCATTTGAAATACCCTAGGGTGTCTACTTTTCAAAAATATATGGTTTGATGGGGGTAAACTCCATTGGCCAGCTTCAGAAATGTCCCAAATAGGACATGGGTGCATGATGACCAATGTGAAAATTCCAAGTTGAAAAACTGGAATGTGCTACCTAAAAATAAGGCCATTTAGCCCCCAGAGAACCCGACACACCTATACATAGGTGGTATCACTGTACTCAGGAGATATTGTTGAACACATATTGAGGTGGTTTTTGGCAGTAACACATAACAGGAACTGAAAATACATGCCTAAAGTACAATGTGTCTGAAAAATAACACAAAAAAATGACTACCCAAAAGTTTGACAAAGACTAGTGGTTGAATTAGTGCATGGAAAGTGTTAAAATACCAGCATTTAAAATACCCTAGGGTGTCTACTTTTCAAAAATATATGGTTTGATGGGGGTAAATTCCATTGGCCAGCTTCAGAAATGTCCCAAATAGGACATGGGTGCATGATGACCGATGTGAAAATTCCAAGTTGAAAAACTGGAATGCGCTACCTAAAAATAAGGCCATTTAGCCCCCAGAGAACCCGACACACCTATACATAGGTGGTATCACTGTACTCAGGAGATGTTGTTGAACACATATTGAGGTGGTTTTTGGCAGTAACACATAACAGGAACTGAAAATCCATGCCTAAAGTACAATGTGTGTGAAAAATAACACAAAAAAATGACTACACAAAAGTTTGACAAAGACTAGTGGTTGAATTAGTGCATGGAAAGTGTTAAAATACCAGCATTTGAAATACCCTAGGGTGTCTACTTTTCAAAAATATATGGTTTGATGGGGGTAAATTCCATTGGCCAGCTTCAGAAATGTCCCAAATAGGACATGGGTGCATGATGACCGATGTGAAAATTCCAAGTTGAAAAACTGGAATGCGCTCTCTAAAAATAAGGGCTTTTAGCCCACAGAGAACCCGACACACCTATACATGGGTGGTATCACTGTACCCAGGAGATACTACTGAAGACATATTAGGGTGTTATTCGGCAGTAACCCTTACCATTTTATCAGTAAATGTATTCTTAAATTGCTATTTGTCAAAAAATCAAATTTTTTTCCCCCCCCCAAACTTTGGCATAGATTGGTGGTAAAATGGTTGCATGAAAAAAGTCAAAATACCCCTAGTTTAATACCTTAGGTTGTCTTCTTTTAAAAAATATATACATTTGAAGGGTTATTCAGGGATTCCTGACAGATATTGGTGTTACAATGTAACTATCGCCAATTTTGAAAAAACATGGTTTTGAAATAGCAAAGTGCTACTTGTACTTATTGCCCTATAACTTGCAAAAAAAGCAAAGAACATGTAAACATTGGGTATTTCTAAACTCAAGACAAAATTTAGAAACTGTTTAGCATTGGTATTTTATGGTGGTTGTAGATGTGTTAGAGATTTTGGGGCTCAAAGTTAGAAAAAGTGTGTTTTTTTTTAATTTTTTCCTAATATTTTATAATTTTTTTATAGTAAATTATAAGATATGATGAAAATAATGGTATCTTTAGAAAGTCCATTTAATGGCGAGAAAAACGGTATATAATATGTGTGGGTACAGTAAATGAGTAAGAGGAAAATTACAGTTAAACACAAACATCGCAGAAATGCAAAAATAGCCTTGGTCCCAGATGGTCAACAAATTGAAAAGTGGCCTGGTCACTAAGGGGTTAAAACAACCTCCAATTAAAATGTATATACAAAACAATTGAAATTAATATTTATTCCTAAATTCTTGAGATTAGTTAAATTTATAAACACAGCCCGCCGCAACTATAATATATGTATTAACCCCTAAACCGCCGCTCCCGGACCCCGCCGCCACCTACATTATACCTATTAACCCCTATCCTGCCCCCCCTATACTGCCGCCCTCTATAATAGTTATTAACCCCTATCCTGCCGATCCCGGACCTCGCCGCAACTAAATAAATAGTTTAACCCCTAAACCGCCACTCCCGTACCCCGCCGCAACCTATATTAAACTTATTAACCCCTAATCTGCCCCCCCTACACCGTCGCCACCTATAATAAATTTATTAACCCCTATCCTGCTCCCCCCTACACCGCCACCACTGTAATAAAATTATTAACCCCTAAACCTAAGTCTAACACTAACCCTAACACCCCCCCTAACTTAAATATTAATTAAATAAATCTAAATAATATTTCTCTTATTAACTAAATTAATCCTATTTAAAACTAAATACTTACATTTAAAATAAACCCTAATATAGCTACAATATAAATAATAATTATATTGTAGCTATCTTAGGATTTATTTTTATTTTACAGGCATCTTTCAATTTATTTTAACTAGGTACAATAGCTATTAAATAGTTATTAACTATTTAATAGCTACCTAGCTAAAATAAAGAGAAATTAACCTGTAAAATAAAAACTAACCTAAGTTACAATTACACCTAACACTACACTATACTTTAATAAATTATTCCTATTTAAAACGAAATACTTACCTGTAAAATAAACCCTAAGATAGCTACAATATAATTAATAATTACATTGTAGCTATTTTAGGATTTATATTTATTTTACAGGTAACTTTGTATTTATTTTAGCTAGTTAGAATAGTTATTAAATAGTTATTAACTATTTAATAACTACCTAGCTAAAAGAAATACAAAATTACCTGTAAAATAAATCCTTACCTAAGTTACAATTAAACCTAACACTACACTATCATTAAATTAATTAAATCAATTACCTACAAATAACTACAATTAAATACAATTAAATAAACTAACTAAAGTACAAAAAATAAAAAAGCTAAGTTACAAAAAATAAACAAATAAGTTACAAACATTTAAAAAATATTACAATAAATACAATAAATAAATAAATACAATAAATAAAAAAATGCCCTACCCTATTCTAAATTAAAAAAGTTCAAAGCTCTTTTACCTTACCAGCCCTTAAAAGGGCCTTTTGCGGGCATGCCCCAAAGAATTCTGCTCTTTTGCCTGTAAAAGAAAAATACAACCCCCCCAACATTAAAAACCACCACCCACATACCCCTAATCTAACCCAAACCCACCTTAAATAAACCTAACACTACCCCCCTGAAGATCATCCTACCTTGAGTCGTCTTCAGCCAGCCGACCCAATCAGCCAATCAGATTGAGCTCGCATTCTATTGGCTGTTCCAATCAGCCAATAGAATGCGAGCTCAATCTGATTGGCTGATTCAATCAGCCAATCAGATTTTTCCTACTTTAATTCTGATTGTCTGATAGAATCCTATCAGCCAATCGGAATTGAAGGGACGTCATCTTGGATGACGTCCCTTAAAGGAACCTTCATTCAGTCGTCGGCCGTCGGGGAAGAAGGATGTTCTGCGTCGGCGGGATGAAGATGGATCCAGAAGAAAGAAGATTGAAGACGCCGCTTGGAAGATAACATCGCCTGGATGGAAGACTTCTTCAGCGCCGCCTGGATGATGACTTCATCGGATGGAAGACTTCTTCAGCGCCCCTTGGTTGATCACTTCTGCTGCTCCGGATCTCCTCTTCGGTTCCATCGGTGGTCGGCTGGCTGAAGACGACTCAAGGTAGGATGATCTTCAGGGGGGTAGTGTTAGGTTTATTTAAGGGGGGTTTGGGTTAGATTAGGGGTATGTGGGTGGTGGGTTTTAATGTTGGGGGGGGTTGTATTTTTCTTTTACAGGCAAAAGAGCAGAATTCTTTGGGGTATGCCCCGCAAAAAGCCCTTTTAAGGGCTGGTAAGCTAAAAGAGCTTTGAACTTTTTTAATTTAGAATAGGGTAGGGCATCTTTTTATTTTGGGGGGATTTGTTATTTTATTAGGGGGCTTAGATTAGGTGTAAGTAGCTTAAATTTGTTGTAATATTTTTTAAATGTTTGTAACTTATTTTTTTTATTTTTTTGTAACAGCTTTTTTTATTTTTTGTACTTTAGTTAGTTTATTTAATTGTATTTAATTGTAGTTATTTGTAGGTAATTGATTTAATTAATTTAATGATAGTGTAGTGTTAGGTTTAATTGTAACTTAGGTTAGGCTTTATTTTACAGGTAATTTTGTATTTCTTTTAGCTAGGTAGTTATTAAATAGTTAATAACTATTTAATAACTATTCTAACTAGCTAAAATAAATACAAAAGTTACCTGTAAAATAAATATAAATCCTAAAATAGCTACAATGTAATTATTAATTATATTGTAGCTATCTTAGGGTTTATTTTACAGGTAAGTATTTAGTTTTAAATCGGAATAATTTATTAAAGTATAGTGTAGTGTTAGGTGTAATTGTAACTTAGGTTAGTTTTTATTTTACAGGTTAATTTCTCTTTATATTAGCTAGGTAGCTATTAAATAGTTAATAACTATTTAATAGCTATTGTACCTAGTTAAAATAAATTGAAAGTTGCCTGTAAAATAAAAATAAATCCTAAGATAGCTACAATATAATTATTATTTATATTGTAGCTATATTAGGGTTTATTTTAAAGGTAAGTATTTAGTTTTAAATAGGATTAACTTGTTAATAAGATAAATATTATTTAGATTTATTTAATTAATATTTAAGTTAGGGGGGTGTTAGGGTTAGTGTTAGACTTAGGTTTAGGGGTTAATAATGTTATTATAGTGGCGGCGGTGTAAGGGGGGCAGGATAGGGGTTAATAAATGTATTGTTAAAAAGAAAAAGAAAAAGAGAAGAGGCGCCAAATGGTGTGTATCGTTTGAACTACAGAAGGCCAAGCCCCCAAATGAATCTTACTTACAAGATTTCCAGCACTTGAGAAGTGCCACATATGCCTTCTGAACTATTTGCAGCCGTCCAGTTAGCTGAATTGAGGCCAATGTGGCTTCAGTATTAAGCTGTGCAAGACAAAATCACAAAAGTGCCACACTTATCAGCTGTCCAGATCACTGTGTTCACAGGTAATCCTCTGGGCTAAAGCGTTAGATTCACAATGGCTCCAAAAAGCAATTTGGAATTCAACCTCCAATCACTCACAATCTCCTCAGCTCAGCAGAGTAAGTTCTGTGTAAAAAGTTATACTCAGCTGCAGCCAGCTGCAGGTAAAAAAAAAAAAAAAAAATAATGAAGAAATGAACAGCAGCCAATCAGCATCTGAGCTGAGGAGATTGTGAGTGATTGGAGGTTGAATTCCAAATTGCTTTTTGGAGCCATTGTGAATCTAACGCTTTAGGATTACCTGTGAACACAGTGATCTGGACAGCTGATAAGTGCCCAGAAGGTCTTTGTGGCACTTCTCAAGTGCCCTACATCTCGTGAGTACATTTCAATATTTGCGCATTTGTTAGTGTTCTCACTGATACACACTATTGTGGCACTTTTGTGATTTTGTCTTGCACAGCTTAATACTGAAGCAACATTGGCCTCAATTCAGCTAGCTGGACGGCTGCAAATAGTTCAGAAGGCATATGTGGCACTTCTCAAGTGCTGGAAATCTTGTAAGTAAGATTCATTTGGGGGCTTGGCCTTCTGTAGTTCAAACGATACACACCATTTGGCGCCTCTTCTCTTTTTCTTTTTAACAGAACCTACGGCTGCCAACATCGATCTGGAATGAGTTTGCTGCCTGGAGATCTGTGAAATATCTCCTAGAGTGTGGACTATCTTTGTCAAAACAGTATATGAGATGGTCATATTATGAATATATTATTTATCCACATCTATTAATTTAAAGTAGCTTTTTATAGATTGTTACGATATTTAATAGAATTTAATATTTTGATACACATTATAGCAATTTTTTGAAGCATCACACAGACATCTCACAATTGCAGTGCACATTACTTTAGCACTGGCAATATTTTTATAGCTAATTTAGAGGGCGCATCTGATATTTATATTTTAATTTTTTCACTTGTTAATAAATGTATTATAGGTGGCGACGGTGTAGGGGGGGCAGATTAGGGGTTAATAAGTTTAATATAGGTTGCGGCGGGGTCCGGGAGCGGCGGTTTAGGGGTTAAACTATTTATTTAGTTGCGGCGAGGTCCGGGATCGGCAGGATAGTGGTTAATAAGTTTATTATAGAGGGCGGTGGTATAGGGGGGGCAGGATAGGGGTTAATTGGCATTATGTAGGTGGTGGCGGTGTCCGGGAGTGGCAGTTTAGGGGTTAATACATTTATAAGAGTTGCAGCAGGGTCTAGGAGCGGCGGTTTAGGGGTTAATAACTTTATTGAGTTGCGGGGGGCTCCGGGGGCGCCGGTATAGGGGGTAGAACAGTGTAGTTAGTGTGGGTGCTTAGTGACAGGCTAGCAGTAAAGCTGTCAAAAATCTGAAGAGCAGCGAGATCGGATGAGTGATAACTCTCACAGTCCGCTGCTCATCACCCCGTATTTGGTGCGCAGCTTTTTGACAGCTTTTTTGATAACTTATGCAAAATTTTGAAGGTCCGCGGTGGCGATGGTAGGCGAACTTAGGCGGGCGTATTGGGCCGGCGAAAGGCAGGTAAAGTAGACGCGTTGATAAATACCCCCCCTATGAATGAACTATGGACACTTATCCTGTTACAATATTCTATACAACATCATAAAAAAAATTATACCTTTAAAATTAACTTTACTCACAATGAATCACATTAAAATACCAGAATAAAATACCAGAGTATGGACCATTAGCTTAACAGTATTTAGTTAAACAGTATAACAAAATACTTTAACATCCAATTGATATGCCAATTTATCTGAGCTGAAATAACCTCTTATTTAGCTACAATAAAATAAGTTTTAAAATATATCACAAAAGCTACAAATAACTTAATACACATGAGAAATTTAACTGCAATAATAAGCCTGACTTAAGGATATAAAATAAAAAAAAAAAACCTTTATCTAGCAAACAAGATTATCTATCATTGAATATGACTGGTTCTAATTTACACAGGACTATGGATATAATTAAAAATACAAAGTGCCTTCTTGAATCGCCAGCTTTAATTAAACGGTAACAACAAAATACCTTTGATTTAAATATAAAAGTATGAAATAACCTTTTTTAAATATAAAAGTATGAAATAACCTTTTATACGTTACCAGATAAAATTGAAATTCACCTCATAAATTAAAGGGACACTGAACCCAAAATTTTTCTTTTGTGATTCGGATAGAGCATGAAATTGTAAGCAACTTTCTAATTTACTCCTATTATCAAATTGCTTTCATTCTCTTGGTATCTTTATTTAAAATGCAAGAATGTAAGTTTAGATGCCGGCCCATTTTTGGTGAACAACCTGGGTTGTCTTTGCTGATTGGTGGATACATTCATCCACCAATAAAAAAGTGCTGTCCATAATTCTGAACAAAAAATAGCGTAGAAGCCTTCGTTTTCAAATAAAGATAGCAAGAGAACAAAGAAAAATTGTTAATAGGAGTAAATATAAAAGTTGCTTAAAATTGCATGCTATATCTGAATCACGAAAGAAAAAATTTGGGTTCAGTGTCCCTTTAAGAAAGGTATTTTGCAATATCGATGAAAAGGTAGCCCAATTTTGCTTATAGTGACTGTGTCCCAGAAAGGCAGCAAAGTTATCAGTCAAAATTTTAGCAAGCTAAAAGACATTTTTTTTCTCCTTGCATGAGGTTATATCACATGATACACCCCTTTTTATTCTAATCATAAGTGAACCATTTTGGATATGCTTCACGGAGCTTGTCTATGATTGGCTAAATGGCTACTGGGAAATGCCATTTTTAACAGCCAAATATTTTTTGGTTGTAATACTTGATTTAGGCCGTTGGGGACAAACATTTTCATTTTCAACACTGCTAACAGCTTACTATATATTTTAATTGTATTTTTAATATACTCACTATTTCCTGATATTAATAAACCTGTCTGGTCACATATATATCCCATCTGATATAATTTATAAATCAATAAAATATATATGTTTACCTGACTTATCTTGTATATCAGTTCATCTGATATACTGGTACATATTTAATTTCCTAGTCACATCTTATATCATAGATATACAGTATATTAGTATTATAGTTATTAATACATGTCTCAACAGTGTTTAAGACATGGGCTCAACATCTATGCATTTATATATTAGCTTATAGTATCTTATTTAGAATCCTCATCTTCACATCAGATTTTTCCCTGTAATGTTCAGTCCTTTCCTCTGTAATAGGGTCGACAGGGTCAGGGCCGGCCCTAGCCATTGCGGGGCCCAAGGCAGGATGACAAAATGGGGCCCCCTTTCTCTCCGCACTGAACCCCGCCCAATCTCCGCCCCCAACCCCGCCCAATCTCTGCCCCAACCCCGTCCAATCTCTGCCTGACCCCGCCCAATCTCCGCCCCAACCCCCGCCCAATCTCCACCCCAACCCCATCCAATCTCCGCCCCCACAGCTTTTAAAATTAAAAAAAATGGGAGAACAATCATTTAAGGTAATGCACAACATTTTATATGAACAAAAACATATAAATTCACTAATGTGGAACACTATAACATTGTAAATATTGCAATATACCATTTGTACTATTGGAACAATTGTTTATGTATATAATAAGGAATTATGCAGACAGCCACCCACCACACACACAGCCCCCCCCACAAACACACAGCCCGCCCCCCCCACACACACACCCCACACACACACATCCCACACACACAGCCCACACACATCCCACACAGCCCACACACACACCCCACACAGCCTCCACACACACAAACAGACCACACACAGCCCACACACACACCCCACCCACCCCCACACACACCCACACAGCCCCCCCACTCACACACACACACACACACACACCCCACACAGCCCACACACACACACACACACACAGCCCACACATACACAGCCCCCACCCCCCCCACACACAGCCCACACACACCCCCACCCCAACACACACACACAGCCCACACACACACACACACACACACACCGACACAGCCCCCCCCCCACACACACACAGCCCACACACAGTCCATACACACAGAAGCAAAATAAACCCTCTGTAAATGTGGTAAAGAATCTGTCACACATTTAGTTAATAGCCCCCCCACACACACAGAGGCAACAGACAGCACACACACTACACACACAAAACACACACTACACAAGGGTAATGAAAATACTTTTAAACATTTTTTTTTTAAATATGTTAATGCTTTATTTAGAATACCAAGGTACGGCAGCTACCTGTTGTAATAAGGTTTGATTCATAGCCCCAGACATTATAGAAAGTATTTAGGTAGTGTGCATTGGCATGCATTCTCATAAGTGTGCATTTTATCTGGCATTACATTTAAGCAGAAAGTACCTTAGTTACACCAAGTTACAATGAATGTAAAGTTTAACTTTGCAGTTACATTCTTTGCTGTAGACATTAGACATTGATGTCCAATATTCACATAATCTTACAGATTTTAATACAATGAAATCCCAAAGCAAAAATGTCTAGAAATGGGAAGCAACTGAAATGGTGTAAAATGCTTAATTACTGTAACTAAGGCAAGCTAGCTAGCTACAAATTACAGTTGTGTTGTATTTACTTTATAAATAAATGATGACCCCATCAATAAAATGAAGCCCCCAGCCCCTGCAATAAAATGATGTCCCCAGGCCCCTGCACTAAAATAATGCCCCCAGGCCCCCTGCAATAAAATGATGCCCCCAGGCCCCTGCACTACAATAATGCCCCCAGGCCCCCTGCAATAAAATGATGCCCCCAGCCCGCTGCATTAAAATGATGCCCCCAGCACCCCTGCAATAAAATGATGCTCCCAGCAATAAAATGATGCCCTGAGCCCCCTGCAATAAATGATGCCCCCAGCAATAATATGAAGCCCCTAGGCCAGCCCCTGCAATAAAATGATGTCCCCAGGCTCCTGCACTAAAATGATGTCCACAGGCCCCAGCAATAAAATGAAGCTCCCAGCCCCACTGCAATAAAATGATTCCCCCAGCATCCCTGCAATAAAATGATGCTCCCAGCAATAAAATGATGCCCCAGCCCCCCTGCAATAAAATGATGTCCCCAGGCCCCTGCACTAAAATAATGCCCCTAGGCCCCAGCCCCCCTACAATAAAATGATGCACCTAGCCCACTGCAATAAAATGATGCCCCCAGCACCCTTGCAATAAAATGATGCCCCCAGCAACCTTGCAATAAAATGATGCTCCCAGCAATAAAATGATGCCCCCAGCCCTCCTGCAATAAAATGATGCCCCCAGCAATAAAATGAAGCCCTCAGGCTCCAGCCCCCTGCAATAAAATGAAGCCCCCAGCCCCGCTGCAATAAAACAATTCCCCCAGCAGCCCTGCAATAAAATGATGCTCCCAGCAATAAAATGATGCCCCCAGCCCCCATGCAATAAAATTATGCCCTGAGCCCCCTGCAATAAAATGATGTCCCCAGCCAGGCCCCTGCACTAAAATGATGCCCCCAGGCCCCAGCCCCCCTGCAATAAAATGATGCCCCCTGCAATTTAAAATGATTCCCTCAGCCCCCCCTGCAAGAAAATGATGCCCCAGCAATAAAATGATGCCCCCAGCCCTCCTGCAATAAAATGATGCCCTGAGCCCCCTGCAATAAATGATACCCCAGCAATAATATGAAGCCCCTAGGCCAGCCTTGACCTTACCTTACCTTACAAATAGTAAATGAAATTATTACAAAAACCTATAGAAAACCTACTGCTGGGAACACTATCCTCCATGCGTCCTCCCAACATCCCAAACACCTTATTAAGGACATCCCCAAAGGTCAATTCATTAGACTCAAAAGAAATACCAAATCCAAAGAAATATATGAACAACAATCCATAGAAATGAAGAACAGATTAATACGTAGAGGATACAAGGAAGGCCCATTAGAAAAATGTTGTAATTAAGTTAAGTCATGCACAAAGAGTCAACACAAAAATGTAAAATCTAAGAACCACAAAGAAAGTACCTTCAAAGATGCCATTTTATTTATGACCCAATATACCAAACAAGATGATGATATTGTAAAGATTTTTAGAAAATATATGCACATCCTCTTAGGAGATGACATCCTAAAACCATACATACATAACCTTAAGTTTGTCCTCAAAAAAACAAGAATTCTAGCACAAAGGTTATGCCCTAGGTAAAAATAGAGATGAAGGTAGCACTCCAACAAAAATATAGATTCAAAATAGGCAAAGTGTTCAGATAATGACTCCTGAGTTCTCCAGAGGTATATGCTGGTGACCCAAAATAGGGGTATGTGTCCCAATACTGTCTGTGTGTGAAGGGACAAGAGGTCAAAATATAGCAATATTTATCCAAACCAAGGAACTCAAAGCAGAACCCTCCAACAGTTCCTTAAGTGTCGTTGCGCTCCACTTCAGCCTAGATGTCAAGGGTGTGGGTAAATATACACAAGTCACTGGGGTAATATATCATCAGCAAAAGTCTCTTACCCTCCACTGGTCTAGTGGGGTGCCTGGGCACACTGCTGTACTTCCTCACGGACTGGCGATGAAACCTTTCCGGGGGGTGTGCAGCCTGCGTGTCCTTCCTGGCGTGCAAAGAGGCTTGGTCGTAGTGAGGGTGCACTTCCTGGTGCGTGACGTAGCTAGGCGCTCTGGTTCGGAGCAAGACGCGGAGGGGCGGAGAGTAAGCCCGGGGTCCAAGGTGGATACAGCAAACGAGCAGCAGATCTTTAAAAGTGGTATGCCCAACCGCTAGTGAACAGAACAACAACGAAGCAATAAGATGTGCTGACTCAAAAATGTAGTATGCTATAAAGGAATATTTATTGGAAGTAACAGGATCACAGTCAGGAATGCCTGACATGTTTCGTGCATGTGTAGATGCTCTTCTTCGGAGGCCCAACAAGAGGATGATATTGTAAAGATTTTTAGAAAATATATGCACATCATCTAAGAAGATGACATCCTAAAACCATACATACATAACCTTAAGTCTGTCCCCCAAAAAACAAGAACTCTAGCACAACGGTTATGCCCTAGGTAAAAATAGAGATGAAGGTAGCACTCCAACAAAAATACTTGTGTAAAAGAAAAATCTTTATTGTACAAATTTAAAACCAGCACAAAAAATGGCAAATAGCCAGAGGGAGGAGGAGGTAAAATCCTGACATGTTTCGTGCCAGATGGATAACTCGGATAACTCGATGTTAGCAGAACACACCCTTATAAGAGGGCCTGTAGCCAATAGGAATCCCAGAGGATTATCTCCTAGGAAACAACACATAACAACGGTGTGTTAAGCATATATGAATGCTAAGTAAGTAAGAACATTAAAAACAAGTATAATATGCATTAAAACCAAAAAACTGAATAATACATAATTAATACACAAAAATATGTACTGCATCATATGTTCTCGATAGATAGCCTCAAATATATTTTTCTTTTTTTCTTTTTGAAATCTGTTATCATTAATTTTTTATTTAAAGGTATAGCCATGTTTTAATCAAGGCTTGCTGGCATTGTCAAAACAATTTTAAAATTTCAATACACTTAATAAAGTGACAATAATAGTCCAGCATTACCGCCCTGGCTGTGACTACTTCTAATACATTAAGTTTATATTAAGTGTATTGAAAATTTAAAATTGTTTTGACAATTCCAGCAAGCCTTGATTATATGGGACTTGACACTCTAGGAGTTAAAGTGTTATTGATTGTTTTGGATAGCGTTGTGGGGCGTGTGAGTATTAAGCTTGTCAGTTCTTGTTGCAATTGCTGAGTGTGTAACGCCTCAAGGGATTATGGCTTATATGGCTTATGTAACTTAGCTCCCGCACACCTTGTTAGGCAGTCCGACTCCACTATATGCAATGTATAAATAGCAAGTTGCATTGCTTTACCTTGATTGTAGATCTCTAATTTTAATTCCCTTGGGGAATACTCACATATCCCCTCCAAATGTTCTTTGTTTCTCCAACTCACAGCGAGTGTGTCCTGTTTTGTACTGCTGTTTGCTTTCAGTCGATTTGGCATGATGAGGAGGGCTCAGCTACACGCGTTTCACCCTTACTGGTTGCTTGTTTAGGGCTTCGTCCGGCTTCTTTCTCATTGGTCAAAGTATTGAGTTTTTGTACCATTTATATTGTACCGCCCTTTTTGGTGAAATAGTTTGTTACTAATTCATATGGCAATTTCACATTATCAATTGTCAAATTAATCTTGATGGAGATTTATAATACAAATAAATCTTATTTATATATACATAAAAAATCATCTAAATATCCTATTGTATCGCTACAATCAGAGTCTCAATAATAATTAATTTATTTATATATACAGGGAATCTTCATACAGTTATATTTCTGCCTTTGTGATTTTCATACACAGTCTTATGACATTAATTCAAAATTCAAGAAAGGGGACATGTAATTTCAATTAATAATTCATAATAACGCTGCAGTCAGCATCTCGCTATTAATTCATTCAATTTATTTATGTACAAGAAAATTTCATACAATAATAATTCTACCCTTGTAATTTTCATTCATCATCTTTGATAATGCTACAGTCAGTATTTCATTATTTCTAGTGTGGCATTTCTTGTTAATTCTTATATATTAAATTTTGTGTTATTTTCATTACTACTTTTAGTCATCAAAGTTTTGTACCACCAGACCAAACGAACAGTCCTTGTTTAAAGCATAAAGAACTGCTACAAATATAAAGGTTACACAATATGCTTTGGAACATTTGATACAAATCAGAAGGTTAAAGGATACACTTTGGAATATTTAATACAAAGAAGTTCCTTGGAAAAATCTATAAAGGACATAATATTTTGAGCATATATGAATTTGAAAATAAGTTGGCCCACGTTCGTTATATAACTAAAATATGTCTGTTTCTGGAAGTCGGCTGCAATAAGCTGTAATAAATTGATAATCATATGTGCACAAGACAATTGTTTTGAATATGTGATGGAGACACATATACAGTATGTCATTCTACAAGTGGTAGCTAAATGCCAGTTAAGTGTATTATTATTTTCATAAATAAATGATACATAATAAGGTAAAAATATGCTTCCTCAAAGCTAAATCAATTGAAAATATGATGTATGAAAGAATACTACCAGAGAAAATGGGAAATTAAGAATCATCTCACAAAGCTTGAAACTGACTAATGATAGCCACAGAGAGCTAGTAAAATAACTGATATCCCATTCAAGGTTCAACACAGTAGGAATCCTGGACTTGAGCTTATATATCCAATATAGCTCCTTTTTTATCAAGTATTTTGTATCTGTTTCCTCCTCTAGGGGGAGTTTTTGCCACATCAATAACTTTCACTGTGAAATCCCCTTTGTTTGTAAAATGGAAGAGGTTAAAGTTTCTGGCCACCACAGAGTCCTTATTAAATTTTTAACATCATTTACATGCTCTCTGACCCTCACATTCACCTCTCTCGTCGTCTTACCAACATATTGTATACTACAATGTTTGCACTCTAACATATTGACTGCAAATGTGGTTTTACAATTTGCATAGAACAATATGTCATAAGTCATTTCATCCACAGATGACCTGAATACATTGGTTACTTCCATCATGCTACATGTCAGGCATGTTCTAGCTCCACACCTAAAGTTCCCTTTCCTTCTCAGCCAATAATCACCCCTGTTACTCAATGTGTTGGGAACCAGACTAGTGGCCAATTTCAATGCTAAGGTCATGTGTTTTTTTGGGACAAATTTGCATTTCTCAATGCAACTATGCAACACACTGTCACCTACCAAAATCGATAAATTATTTTTCAAAATTTTCACTATCTGTGAAAATTGTGCTGTATATTCAGTAGTGAAAACAACATTACCCCTATAGGTATTATCAGATCGTTTTCCTCTATTGTTCTTAATGATCATTGTACTAACTTCTAACTTAGGCCTAGATTTGGAGTTCGGCGGTAAAAGGGCTGTTAACGCTCCGCGGGCTTTTTTCTGGCCGCACCATAAATTTAACTCTGGTATTGAGAGTTAAAACAAATGCTGCGTTAGGCTCCAAAAAAGGAGCGTAGAGCATTTTTACCGCAAATGCAACTCTCGATACCAGAGTTGCTTACGGACGCGGCCGGCATCAAAAACGTGCTCGTGCACGATTCTCCCATAGGAAACAATGGGGCTGTTTGAGCTGAAAAAAAACCTAACACCTGCAAAAAAGCAGCGTTCAGCTCCTAACGCAGCCCCATTGTTTCCTATGGGAAAACACTTCCTACGTCTGCACCTAACACTCTAACATGTACCCCGAGTCTAAACACCCCTAACCTTACACTTATTAACCCCTAATCTGCCGCCCCCGCTATCGCTGACCCCTGCATTACAGTTTTAACCCCTAATCTTCCGCTCCGTAAACCGCCGCAACCTACGTTATCCCTATGTACCCCTAATCTGCTGCCCTAACATCGCCGACCCCTATGTTATATTTATTAACCCCTAATCTGCCCCCCACAACGTCGCCGACACCTGCCTACACTTATTAACCCCTAATCTGCCGAGCGGACCTGAGCGCTACTATAATAAAGTTATTAACCCCTAATCCGTCTCACTAACCCTATCATAAATAGTATTAACCCCTAATCTGCCCTCCCTAACATCGCCGACACCTACCTTCAATTATTAACCCCTAATCTTCCGATCGGAGCTCACCGCTATTCTAATAAATGTATTAACCCCTAAAGCTAAGTCTAACCCTAACACTAACACCCCCCTAACTTAAATATAATTTACATCTAACGAAATAAATTAACTCTTATTAAATAAATTAATCCTATTTAAAGCTAAATACTTACCTGTAAAATAAACCCTAATATAGCTACAATATAAATTATAATTATATTTTAGCTATTTTAGGATTAATATTTATTTTACAGGCAACTTGGTATTTATTTTAACCAGGTACAATAGCTATTAAATAGTTAAGAACTATTTAATAGTTACCTAGTTAAAATAATTACAAAATTACCTGTAAAATAAATCCTAACCTAAGATATAATTAAACCTAACACTACCCTATCAATAAAATAATTAAATAAACTACCTACAATTACCTACAATTAACCTAACACTACACTATCAATAAATTAAATAAACACAATTGCTACAAATAAATACAATTAAATAAACTAGCTAAAGTACAAAAAATAAAAAAGAACTAAGTTACAGAAAATAAAAAAATATTTACAAACATAAGAAAAATATTACAACAATTTTAAACTAATTACACCTACTCTAAGCCCCCTAATAAAATAACAAAGCCCCCCAAAATAAAAAATTCCCTACCCTATTCTAAATTTAAAAAGTTACAAGCTCTTTTACCTTACCAGCCCTGAACAGGGCCCTTTGCGGGGCATGCCCCAAGAAGTTCAGCTCTTTTGCCTGTAAAAGAAAACATACAATACCCCCCCCCAACATTACAACCCACCACCCACATACCCCTAATCTAACCCAAACCACCCTTAAATAAACCTAACACTAAGCCCCTGAAGATCTTCCTACCTTGTCTTCACCATACCAGGTTCACCGATCCGTCCTGGCTCCGATATCTTCATCCAACCCAAGCGGGGGCTAGACATCCACTGAAGAAGTCCAGAAGAGGGTCCAAAGTCTTCCTCCTATCCGGCAAGAAGAGGACATCCGGACCGGCAAACATCTTCTCCAAGCGGCATCTTCTATCTTCTTCCATCCGGTGCGGAGCGGGTCCATCTTGAAGCAGGCGACGCGGATCCATCCTCTTCTTCCGATGTCTCCCGACGAATGACGGTTCCTTTAAGGGACGTCATCCAAGATGGCGTCCCTCGAATTCCGATTGGCTGATAGGATTCTATCAGCCAATCGGAATTAAGGTAGGAATTTTCTGATTGGCTGATGGAATCAGCCAATCAGAATCAAGTTCAATCCGATTGGCTGATCCAATCAGCCAATCAGATTGAGCTCGCATTCTATTGGCTGTTCCGATCAGCCAATAGAATGCGAGCTCAATCTGATTGGCTGATTGGATCGGCCAATCGGATTGAACTTGATTCTGATTGGCTGATTCCATCAGCCAATCAGAAAATTCCTACCTTAATTCCGATTGGCTGATAGAATCCTATCAGCCAATCGGAATTCGAGGGACGCCATCTTGGATGACGTCCCTTAAAGGAACCGTCATTCGTCGGGAGACATCGGAAGAAGAGGATGGATCCGCGTCGCCTGCTTCAAGATGGACCCGCTCCGCACCGGATGGAAGAAGATAGAAGATGCCGCTTGGAGAAGATGTTTGCCGGTCCGGATGTCCTCTTCTTGCCGGATAGGAGGAAGACTTTGGACCCTCTTCTGGACTTCTTCAGTGGATGTCTAGCCCCCGCTTGGGTTGGATGAAGATATCGGAGCCAGGACGGATCGGTGAACCTGGTATGGTGAAGACAAGGTAGGAAGATCTTCAGGGGCTTAGTGTTAGGTTTATTTAAGGGTGGTTTGGGTTAGATTAGGGGTATGTGGGTGGTGGGTTGTAATGTTGGGGGGGGGGTATTGTATGTTTTCTTTTACAGGCAAAAGAGCTGAACTTCTTGGGGCATGCCCCGCAAAGGGCCCTGTTCAGGGCTGGTAAGGTAAAAGAGCTTGTAACTTTTTAAATTTAGAATAGGGTAGGGAATTTTTTATTTTGGGGGGCTTTGTTATTTTATTAGGGGGCTTAGAGTAGGTGTAATTAGTTTAAAATTGTTGTAATATTTTTCTTATGTTTGTAAATATTTTTTTATTTTCTGTAACTTAGTTCTTTTTTATTTTTTGTACTTTAGCTAGTTTATTTAATTGTATTTATTTGTAGCAATTGTGTTTATTTAATTTATTGATAGTGTAGTGTTAGGTTAATTGTAGGTAATTGTAGGTAGTTTATTTAATTATTTTATTGATAGGGTAGTGTTAGGTTTAATTATATCTTAGGTTAGGATTTATTTTACAGGTAATTTTGTAATTATTTTAACTAGGTAACTATTAAATAGTTCTTAACTATTTAATAGCTATTGTACCTAGTTAAAATAAATACCAAGTTGCCTGTAAAATAAATATTAATCCTAAAATAGCTAAAATATAATTATAATTTATATTGTAGCTATATTAGGGTTTATTTTACAGGTAAGTATTTAGCTTTAAATAGGATTAATTTATTTAATAAGAGTTAATTTATTTCGTTATATGTAAATTATATTTAAGTTAGGGGGGTGTTAGTGTTAGGGTTAGACTTAGCTTTAGGGGTTAATCCATTTATTAGAATAGCGGTGAGCTCCGATCGGAAGATTAGGGGTTAATAATTGAAGTTAGGTGTCGGCGATGTTAGGGAGGGCAGATTAGGGGTTAATACTATTTATGATAGGGTTAGTGAGGCGGGTTAGGGGTTAATAACTTTATTATAGTAGCGGTGCGGTCCGCTCGGCAGATTAGGGGTTAATAAGTGTAGGCAGGTGTCGGCGACGTTGAGGGGGGCAGATTAGGGGATAATAAATATAATATAGGGGTCGGCGGTGTTAGGGGTAGCAGATTAGGGGTACATAGGGATAACGTAGGTGGCGGCGCTTTGCGGTCGGAAGATTAGGGGTTAATTATTTTAAGTAGCTGGCGGCGATGTTGTGGGGGGCAGATTAGGGGTTAATAAATGTAATATAGGGGTCGGCGGGGTTAGGGGCAGCAGATTAGGGGTACATAAGTATAACGTAGGTGGCGGTCGGCAGATTAGGGGTTAAAATTTTTAATCGAGTGGCGGCGATGTGGGGGGAGCTCGGTTTAGGGGTACATAGGTAGTTTATGGGTGTTAGTGTACTTTAGGGTACAGTAGTTAAGAGCTTTATAAACCGGCGTTAGCCAGAAAGCTCTTAACTCCTGCTATTTTCCGGCGGCTGGAATCTTGTCGTTAGAGCTCTAACGCTCACTGCAGAAACGACTCTAAATACCGGCGTTAGAAAGATCCCATTGAAAAGATAGGCTACGCAAATGGCGTAGGGGGATCTGCGGTATGGAAAAGTCGCGGCTGTAAAGTGAGCGTTAGACCCTTTAATCAATGACTCCAAATACCAGCGGGCGGCCAAAACCAGCGTTAGGAGCCTCTAACGCTGGTTTTGACGGCTACCGCCGAACTCTAAATCTAGGCCTTAGTTTCTTCTAATTTTACTTTGTTATATCCCCTAGCTGACAGTCTATTAACCAATTCATCTGCCTGCTGTTGATAAACCAAATCATCATTATTATTACGTCGTATTCTGATAGACTGACCCCTTGGTATGGCACGAACCAGATTTGGGGGTGACAAGAACTAGCATGAAGAATAATATTCCCTGCAGTGGGTTTCCTAAAAGTTCTAGACACTCTTCTTTTATTTTCAATGTCACCCACCAGTGTCACATCCAGGAAGTCAGTTTTAACGGAATCAAAGCCTCCAATAAATTTCAAACACATGTCATTATCATTTAAAAATTCAAGAAACAGACCAAATGACACTTCATTAAATTATTTTCTTGGGCTTACCAGCGTAAGTGCACTGCAATTATCTATTTTCTTCTTTAGCATTGCTAGTCTCTCAGTACTTGTGAGCCACTCTACAGTAGGCATTAGCATAATTTAACTATATATAGGGGTTTCAGTGCTTACAGTGTTGTCTTTTGCCTAATGTTGTGATACAAGTAAGATTTTGATACACAGAACTGCTTTGTTTGTATCCATATATCAGACAGATTGTTGCATATTTCACTCAGCGCTAAGAATGGGTTATGTTTATATTGTATATATTTTTTTGTATGATACACATAGGGTATATTGATTCACCTATACTGTACTTATTTGGTATGTGTTTTATTTTTTAACAGGTGTTTTATTATTGGGGGTATATGTTGCCTGGGTAACCCCTTGGTTGTTTTTTCTGGCAGTTGGAGGGGCCTAATGCATTTATATTTTTTGTCACTTTATTTACTGTTGTTGGTCTGATGAAGGGGTGAACACCCCAAAATGTCACTGCAAATAAAACTCATTTGAATATATTTAAAGATAAGTGAGTGCTTTGTTCCACATCTACTTTTGTATATATATATATATATATATATATATATATATATATATACAGGGCCGCGATCAGGGGGTGAAAGGGGTGACTGCTGTCAGGAGCCCACTGGGCCAGGGGGCCCCATGAGGCAAGCACAACTATTATTAAAAAAAATGTTTTAAATTTTGGCAGCCACCAGAGGGGGCTACAGCAGAGTACTATTGAGTGTGGGAAATGTCATTACAAGGAGTAAAATATTAGCATTTGAGAGGATTTCTGAGTGTGCACTAAACCACTATGCACAGTGTGAGACAGAAAAAAAGATTTTTTATATTGTGAGTGTGTGCACTCTCACCACCTGTCAACAACTGCCAGGGTGCTATAGAGTATTGCAATAGTTTCAGAAAGGTTAAGCACTCACTGGACTTCAGTCGTCTGTGTAATAAACAATTTTATTGGTGTTAAAAAGCAAAGTACTGGGTCAGCAACTAGTGCCCTAACAGCCTCACTCGACTTTTTATTGACACCTTTTGTTGTCTGTACATGTTCATACACTAGTTGCTGACCCAGTACTTTGCTTTTTAACACACTTTAGTTCACTTTTAAGCATATAGACGAATATACACTGTTGATGGACAGTTTTTTATCCTATCAATTTAATTGACCTTTGGTCCTTAACCTATCAGGAGACTTGGTTCTCCAGACTTCACACGCAGATCACAGTGATTGGTTTGTTCACAGAGGGGAGGGTTTTATTCACCTTTAAAAGTTTGACATTTTGTGTTGCTGTTTGTCAGAGGAAGGGACTGTTTTTGTCCCGAAACGTCACCAATAAAATTGTTTATTACACAGACGACTGAAGTCCAGTGAGTGCTTAACCTTTCTGAAACTATATATATATATATATATATATATATATATATGTGTATGTGTGTGTACAAGAGTATAACAGCACTTAAAGTTTCCTTATCTAAGACAAGAAACATACAAAAAAAATACAAAAAAAGTAACTGTATGGATAAGGTTATAAAAATGAATATTGTGGTTACACAGTCTTATAGAGTATCAAGTGCAAAAAATAAAGCAGTATTAGAAGTATCCACTTAAATATTCTCTTAGGTATTCTTTAGTAATGTAGATCCCCTTACCAGAATTTACCTCAATCTAATGAGGTAAGTTGCCGCACTGGAAGAGGTATTCAAATACTGGTACAAGTAGGTCCGGTGTTGCGAAGGGTGCCTTTACAGATCTCTTCCACCTCTTGGAGTATGTAGTAATGAGTAGATTCACATCCAATACTTTCCTCCCAGGATATGCCTCTTTACTGGCATGCTATTTTCAGTGTATTTCTTCCTTCTCTTGAAATATAAGACTGTGTAACCACAATATTCATTTTTATAACCTTATCCATACAGTTACTTTATTGTATGTTTTTTTGTATGTTTCTTGTCTTAGATAAGGAAACTTTAAGCGCTGTTATACTCTTGTACACATTTCTTACCCTTACATTTGTTGGAGAGTTTTTTACTACCCACTAATGTATTTGCTTCTTAACGGCTGCTAAAGATTCCACTCCCCCTGAACAGCGCAACTTTGAGTACTGCTTGTTTACAGATCAGTTCCCTGACCTGTTACATTCTATTTGTATGCTCCTATATATATATATATATATATATATATATTTATTTATATATATATATATTAAATTCAAGTTTACTGCCCCTTTATGCAAGGACTTTCCAGATGCCAGGAGGCATTTTATCTATGGTTTTTACATCTGCATAAAATGTTATACTCTCTGTTCAGTTTACACTACAGCTGACTTAATTTTTAAATACATACAAACAACCCGTTCCACCAAGACCATATAGAGTGCAGCATTTTCAAAATCCTTAAGTACAGCTGACAAATGAGAACATTTGTACACCAGATTTGAAGTGGTGCTCTTGGTTGGGGAAAACGGGAAACAAAAAACCCAAAAGTACTTTTCTTCATCTGCCCATTCTGACAGATCATTAATGTACAATTTTGAATTCACAGAAGTAGTTTTGTTTGCACATTTAAAAATATGATTCTTTAAAAAGTGATCTCTACATTTTTGCTATTTTTTTTATCATGCATGTCACACACTGTTGATTTAGGGGATTGCAATGTGCAGAAATGTTACCTACTGTGAGTGTTTCTGTCGGTGTCTGTGTTTATGTCTTTTGTTGGTTTCTCTATGCGTGTGTATGTATTTATTTTCTGTGCATCTCTCTGTGAGGGTGTGTGAGTCTGTCTTTGCATTTTCTGTGGATGTCTTTGTGAGGGTGTGTGCATATGTCTTTGTGTATTTTCTGTGGGTGTTTGTGAGGGTGTGTGTGTGTGTATGTCTGTGTATTTTCTGTGGATGCCTCTGTGAGGGTGGGTGTGTATGTCTTTGTGTGTTTTCTGTGGATGTCTCTGTGAGGGTGTGTGTGTGTGTATATGTCTGTATTTTCTGTGGATGTCTCTGTGAGGGTGTGTGCTTATGTCTTTGTGCATTTTCTGAGGTTGTCTCTGTGAGGGTGTGTGCATATGTCTTTGTGTGTTTTCTGTATCCCTATGTACCCCTAATCTGCTGCCCTAACATCGCCGACCCCTATGTTATATTTATTAACCCCTAATCTGCCCCCCACAACGTCGCCGACACCTGCCTACACTTATTAACCCCTAATCTGCCGAGCGGACCTGAGCGCTACTATAATAAAGTTATTAACCCCTAATCCGTCTCACTAACCCTATCATAAATAGTATTAACCCCTAATCTGCCCTCCCTAACATCGCCGACACCTACCTTCAATTATTAACCCCTAATCTTCCGATCGGAGCTCACCGCTATTCTAATAAATGTATTAACCCCTAAAGCTAAGTCTAACCCTAACACTAACACCCCCCTAACTTAAATATAATTTACATCTAACGAAATAAATTAACTCTTATTAAATAAATTAATCCTATTTAAAGCTAAATACTTACAATTAAATAAACTAGCTAAAGTACAAAAAATAAAAAAGAACTAAGTTACAGAAAATAAAAAAATATTTACAAACATAAGAAAAATATTACAACAATTTTAAACTAATTACACCTACTCTAAGCCCCCTAATAAAATAACAAAGCCCCCCAAAATAAAAAATTCCCTACCCTATTCTAAATTTAAAAAGTTACAAGCTCTTTTACCGATCAGCCAATAGAATGCGAGCTCAATCTGATTGGCTGATTGGATCGGCCAATCGGATTGAACTTGATTCTGATTGGCTGATTCCATCAGCCAATCAGAAAATTCCTACCTTAATTCCGATTGGCTGATAGAATCCTATCAGCCAATCGGAATTCGAGGGACGCCATCTTGGATGACGTCCCTTAAAGGAACCGTCATTCGTCGGGAGACATCGGAAGAAGAGGATGGATCCGCGTCGCCTGCTTCAAGATGGACCCGCTCCGCACCGGATGGAAGAAGATAGAAGATGCCGCTTGGAGAAGATGTTTGCCGGTCCGGATGTCCTCTTCTTGCCGGATAGGAGGAAGACTTTGGACCCTCTTCTGGACTTCTTCAGTGGATGTCTAGCCCCCGCTTGGGTTGGATGAAGATATCGGAGCCAGGACGGATCGGTGAACCTGGTATGGTGAAGACAAGGTAGGAAGATCTTCAGGGGCTTAGTGTTAGGTTTATTTAAGGGTGGTTTGGGTTAGATTAGGGGTATGTGGGTGGTGGGTTGTAATGTTGGGGGGGGGGGTATTGTATGTTTTCTTTTACAGGCAAAAGAGCTGAACTTCTTGGGGCATGCCCCGCAAAGGGCCCTGTTCAGGGCTGGTAAGGTAAAAGAGCTTGTAACTTTTTAAATTTAGAATAGGGTAGGGAATTTTTTATTTTGGGGGGCTTTGTTATTTTATTAGGGGGCTTAGAGTAGGTGTAATTAGTTTAAAATTGTTGTAATATTTTTCTTATGTTTGTAAATATTTTTTTATTTTCTGTAACTTAGTTCTTTTTTATTTTTTGTACTTTAGCTAGTTTATTTAATTGTATTTATTTGTAGCAATTGTGTTTATTTAATTTATTGATAGTGTAGTGTTAGGTTAATTGTAGGTAATTGTAGGTAGTTTATTTAATTATTTTATTGATAGGGTAGTGTTAGGTTTAATTATATCTTAGGTTAGGATTTATTTTACAGGTAATTTTGTAATTATTTTAACTAGGTAACTATTAAATAGTTCTTAACTATTTAATAGCTATTGTACCTAGTTAAAATAAATACCAAGTTGCCTGTAAAATAAATATTAATCCTAAAATAGCTAAAATATAATTATAATTTATATTGTAGCTATATTAGGGTTTATTTTACAGGTAAGTATTTAGCTTTAAATAGGATTAATTTATTTAATAAGAGTTAATTTATTTCGTTATATGTAAATTATATTTAAGTTAGGGGGGTGTTAGTGTTAGGGTTAGACTTAGCTTTAGGGGTTAATCCATTTATTAGAATAGCGGTGAGCTCCGATCGGAAGATTAGGGGTTAATAATTGAAGTTAGGTGTCGGCGATGTTAGGGAGGGCAGATTAGGGGTTAATACTATTTATGATAGGGTTAGTGAGGCGGGTTAGGGGTTAATAACTTTATTATAGTAGCGGTGCGGTCCGCTCGGCAGATTAGGGGTTAATAAGTGTAGGCAGGTGTCGGCGACGTTGAGGGGGGCAGATTAGGGGATAATAAATATAATATAGGGGTCGGCGGTGTTAGGGGTAGCAGATTAGGGGTACATAGGGATAACGTAGGTGGCGGCGCTTTGCGGTCGGAAGATTAGGGGTTAATTATTTTAAGTAGCTGGCGGCGATGTTGTGGGGGGCAGATTAGGGGTTAATAAATGTAATATAGGGGTCGGCGGGGTTAGGGGCAGCAGATTAGGGGTACATAAGTATAACGTAGGTGGCGGTCGGCAGATTAGGGGTTAAAATTTTTAATCGAGTGGCGGCGATGTGGGGGGACCTCGGTTTAGGGGTACATAGGTAGTTTATGGGTGTTAGTGTACTTTAGGGTACAGTAGTTAAGAGCTTTATAAACCGGCGTTAGCCAGAAAGCTCTTAACTCCTGCTATTTTCCGGCGGCTGGAATCTTGTCGTTAGAGCTCTAACGCTCACTGCAGAAACGACTCTAAATACCGGCGTTAGAAAGATCCCATTGAAAAGATAGGCTACGCAAATGGCGTAGGGGGATCTGCGGTATGGAAAAGTCGCGGCTGTAAAGTGAGCGTTAGACCCTTTAATCAATGACTCCAAATACCAGCGGGCGGCCAAAACCAGCGTTAGGAGCCTCTAACGCTGGTTTTGACGGCTACCGCCGAACTCTAAATCTAGGCCTTAGTTTCTTCTAATTTTACTTTGTTATATCCCCTAGCTGACAGTCTATTAACCAATTCATCTGCCTGCTGTTGATAAACCAAATCATCATTATTATTACGTCGTATTCTGATAGACTGACCCCTTGGTATGGCACGAACCAGATTTGGGGGTGACAAGAACTAGCATGAAGAATAATATTCCCTGCAGTGGGTTTCCTAAAAGTTCTAGACACTCTTCTTTTATTTTCAATGTCACCCACCAGTGTCACATCCAGGAAGTCAGTTTTAACGGAATCAAAGCCTCCAATAAATTTCAAACACATGTCATTATCATTTAAAAATTCAAGAAACAGACCAAATGACACTTCATTAAATTATTTTCTTGGGCTTACCAGCGTAAGTGCACTGCAATTATCTATTTTCTTCTTTAGCATTGCTAGTCTCTCAGTACTTGTGAGCCACTCTACAGTAGGCATTAGCATAATTTAACTATATATAGGGGTTTCAGTGCTTACAGTGTTGTCTTTTGCCTAATGTTGTGATACAAGTAAGATTTTGATACACAGAACTGCTTTGTTTGTATCCATATATCAGACAGATTGTTGCATATTTCACTCAGCGCTAAGAATGGGTTATGTTTATATTGTATATATTTTTTTGTATGATACACATAGGGTATATTGATTCACCTATACTGTACTTATTTGGTATGTGTTTTATTTTTTAACAGGTGTTTTATTATTGGGGGTATATGTTGCCTGGGTAACCCCTTGGTTGTTTTTTCTGGCAGTTGGAGGGGCCTAATGCATTTATATTTTTTGTCACTTTATTTACTGTTGTTGGTCTGATGAAGGGGTGAACACCCCAAAATGTCACTGCAAATAAAACTCATTTGAATATATTTAAAGATAAGTGAGTGCTTTGTTCCACATCTACTTTTGTATATATATATATATATATATATATATATATATATATACAGGGCCGCGATCAGGGGGTGAAAGGGGTGACTGCTGTCAGGAGCCCACTGGGCCAGGGGGCCCCATGAGGCAAGCACAACTATTATTAAAAAAAATGTTTTAAATTTTGGCAGCCACCAGAGGGGGCTACAGCAGAGTACTATTGAGTGTGGGAAATGTCATTACAAGGAGTAAAATATTAGCATTTGAGAGGATTTCTGAGTGTGCACTAAACCACTATGCACAGTGTGAGACAGAAAAAAAGATTTTTTATATTGTGAGTGTGTGCACTCTCACCACCTGTCAACAACTGCCAGGGTGCTATAGAGTATTGCAATAGTTTCAGAAAGGTTAAGCACTCACTGGACTTCAGTCGTCTGTGTAATAAACAATTTTATTGGTGTTAAAAAGCAAAGTACTGGGTCAGCAACTAGTGCCCTAACAGCCTCACTCGACTTTTTATTGACACCTTTTGTTGTCTGTACATGTTCATACACTAGTTGCTGACCCAGTACTTTGCTTTTTAACACACTTTAGTTCACTTTTAAGCATATAGACGAATATACACTGTTGATGGACAGTTTTTTATCCTATCAATTTAATTGACCTTTGGTCCTTAACCTATCAGGAGACTTGGTTCTCCAGACTTCACACGCAGATCACAGTGATTGGTTTGTTCACAGAGGGGAGGGTTTTATTCACCTTTAAAAGTTTGACATTTTGTGTTGCTGTTTGTCAGAGGAAGGGACTGTTTTTGTCCCGAAACGTCACCAATAAAATTGTTTATTACACAGACGACTGAAGTCCAGTGAGTGCTTAACCTTTCTGAAACTATATATATATATATATATATATATATATATGTGTATGTGTGTGTACAAGAGTATAACAGCACTTAAAGTTTCCTTATCTAAGACAAGAAACATACAAAAAAAATACAAAAAAAGTAACTGTATGGATAAGGTTATAAAAATGAATATTGTGGTTACACAGTCTTATAGAGTATCAAGTGCAAAAAATAAAGCAGTATTAGAAGTATCCACTTAAATATTCTCTTAGGTATTCTTTAGTAATGTAGATCCCCTTACCAGAATTTACCTCAATCTAATGAGGTAAGTTGCCGCACTGGAAGAGGTATTCAAATACTGGTACAAGTAGGTCCGGTGTTGCGAAGGGTGCCTTTACAGATCTCTTCCACCTCTTGGAGTATGTAGTAATGAGTAGATTCACATCCAATACTTTCCTCCCAGGATATGCCTCTTTACTGGCATGCTATTTTCAGTGTATTTCTTCCTTCTCTTGAAATATAAGACTGTGTAACCACAATATTCATTTTTATAACCTTATCCATACAGTTACTTTATTGTATGTTTTTTTGTATGTTTCTTGTCTTAGATAAGGAAACTTTAAGCGCTGTTATACTCTTGTACACATTTCTTACCCTTACATTTGTTGGAGAGTTTTTTACTACCCACTAATGTATTTGCTTCTTAACGGCTGCTAAAGATTCCACTCCCCCTGAACAGCGCAACTTTGAGTACTGCTTGTTTACAGATCAGTTCCCTGACCTGTTACATTCTATTTGTATGCTCCTATATATATATATATATATATATATATATTTATTTATATATATATATATTAAATTCAAGTTTACTGCCCCTTTATGCAAGGACTTTCCAGATGCCAGGAGGCATTTTATCTATGGTTTTTACATCTGCATAAAATGTTATACTCTCTGTTCAGTTTACACTACAGCTGACTTAATTTTTAAATACATACAAACAACCCGTTCCACCAAGACCATATAGAGTGCAGCATTTTCAAAATCCTTAAGTACAGCTGACAAATGAGAACATTTGTACACCAGATTTGAAGTGGTGCTCTTGGTTGGGGAAAACGGGAAACAAAAAACCCAAAAGTACTTTTCTTCATCTGCCCATTCTGACAGATCATTAATGTACAATTTTGAATTCACAGAAGTAGTTTTGTTTGCACATTTAAAAATATGATTCTTTAAAAAGTGATCTCTACATTTTTGCTATTTTTTTTATCATGCATGTCACACACTGTTGATTTAGGGGATTGCAATGTGCAGAAATGTTACCTACTGTGAGTGTTTCTGTCGGTGTCTGTGTTTATGTCTTTTGTTGGTTTCTCTATGCGTGTGTATGTATTTATTTTCTGTGCATCTCTCTGTGAGGGTGTGTGAGTCTGTCTTTGCATTTTCTGTGGATGTCTTTGTGAGGGTGTGTGCATATGTCTTTGTGTATTTTCTGTGGGTGTTTGTGAGGGTGTGTGTGTGTGTATGTCTGTGTATTTTCTGTGGATGCCTCTGTGAGGGTGGGTGTGTATGTCTTTGTGTGTTTTCTGTGGATGTCTCTGTGAGGGTGTGTGTGTGTGTATATGTCTGTATTTTCTGTGGATGTCTCTGTGAGGGTGTGTGCTTATGTCTTTGTGCATTTTCTGAGGTTGTCTCTGTGAGGGTGTGTGCATATGTCTTTGTGTGTTTTCTGTTGATGTATCTGAGGGTGTGTGTGTGTATGTCTTGGCGCATTTTCTGTGGATGTCTCTGCGAGGGTGTGTGCATATTTCTTTGTGCATTTTCTGTGGCTGTCTCTGTGAGGGTGTGTGTGTATGTATGTCTTTGTGTATTTTCTGTGAATGCCTCTGTGAGGATGGGTGTGTATGTCTTTGTGTGTTTTCTGTGGATGTCTTGGTGAGGATGTGTGTGTGTATGTCTTTGTTTTCTGTGGATGTCTCTGTGAGGGTATGTGCATATGTCGTTTTGCATTTTCTGTGGATGTCTCTGTGAGGGTGTGTATGTGTGTGTGTATGTATGTCTGTGTGTTCTCTGTGGATGTCTCTGTGAGAGTGTGTGCATATGACTGCATGTTTTCTGTTGGTGTCTCTGTGATGGTGTGTGCACACGTCTGTGTATTTTCTGTGGGTGTCTCTGTGATGGTGTGTGCATATGTCTGTGTGTTTTCTGTGGGCGTCTCTGTGATGGTGTGTGCATATGTCTGTGGGTTTTCTGTGGGTGTCTCTGTGATGGTGTGTGCATATGTCTGTGTATTTTCTGTGGGTGTCTGTGTGGGTGTGTGTGTATGCCTTTGTGCATTTTCTGTGGGTGTCTCTGTCAGGGTGTGTGTGTATGTCTTTGGGCATTTTCTGTGGATGTCTCTGTGAGGGTGTGTGTGTATGTCTTTGTGTGTTTTCTGTGGATGTCTCAGTGAGGGTGTGTGTGTATGTATGTATTTGTGTGTTTTCTGTTAGTGTCTCTCTATGTGTATGACTTTGTGTGTTTTATGTGGGTGTCTGTTAGTGTGGATGTCTTTGTGTTTTTTCTGTGGACGTCTCTGTGAGGGTATGTGCATATGTCTTTTTGCATTTTCTGTGGATGTCTCTGTGAGGGTGTGTATGTGTGTGTGTATGTATGTCTGTGTGTTTTCTGTGGATGTCTCTGTGAGGGTGTGTGCATATGACTGCGTGTTTTCTGTGGGTGTCTCTGTGATGGTGTGTGCACACGTCTGTGTATTTTCTGTGGGTGTCTCTGTGATGGTGTGTGCATATGTCTGTGCGTTTTCTGTGGGTGCCTCTGTGATGGTGTGTGCATATGTCTGTGTATTTTCTGTGGGTGTCTGTGTGGGTGTGTGTGTATGCCTTTGTGCATTTTCTGTGGGTGTCTCTGTCAGGGTGTGTGTGTATGTCTTTGGGCATTTTCTGTGGATGTCTCTGTGAGGGTGTGTGTGTATGTCTTTGTGTGTTTTCTGTGGATGTCTCAGTGAGGGTGTGTGTGTATGTATGTCTTTGTGTGTTTTCTGTTGGTGTCTCTCTATGTGTATGACTTTGTGTGTTTTCTGTGGGTGTCTGTTAGTGTGGATGTCTGTGTTTTTTTCTGTGGATGTCTCTGTGAGGGTGTGTGTGCGTATGTCTTTGTGCATTTTCTTTGGGTGTCTCTGTGAGGGTGTGTGTGTATGTCTTTGTGTGTTTTCTGTTGATGTATCTGAGGGTGTGTGCATATGTCTTTGTGCATTTTCTGTGGGTGTCTCTGTGAGTGTGTGTGTGTGTGTGTATGTATGTATGTATTTATGTATTTTCTGTGAATGCCTCTGTGAGGATGGGTGTGTATGTTTTTATGTGTTTTCTGTGGATGTCTTGGTGAGGGTATGTGCATATGTCTTTTTGCATTTTCTGTGGATGTCTCTGTGAGGGTGTGTATGTATGTATGTATGTCTGTGTGTTTTCTGTGGATGTCTCTGTGAGGGTGTGTGCGTATAACTGTGTGTTTTCAGTGGGTGTCTCTGTGAGGGTGTGTGCATATGTTGGTGTGTTTTCTGTGGGTGTCTCTGTGATGGTGTGTGCATACGTCTGTGTATTTTCTGTGGGTGTCTCTGTGTGGGTGTGTGTGTGTGTATGTATTTGTGCGTTTTCTGTGGGTGTTTTCTGTGGGTGTCTCTGTGATGGTGTGTGCATATGTCTGTGTATTTTCTGTGGGTGTCTCTGTGAGGGTGTGTGCATATTTCTGTGTATTTTCTGTGGGTGTCTCTGTGTGGGTGTGTGTGTGTATGTATTTGTACATTTTCTGTGGGTGTCTCTGTGTGGGTGTGTGTGTGTGTATGTATTTGTGCGTTTTCTGTGGATGTTTTCTGTGGGTGTCTCTGTGATGGTGTGTGCATATGTTGGTGTGTTTTCTGTGGGTGTCTCTGTGATGGTGTGTGCATATGTCTGTGTATTTTCTGTGGGTGTCTCTGTGAGGGTGTGTGCATATGTCTGTGTATTTTCTGTGGGTGTCTCTGTGTGGGTGTGTGTGTGTGTATGTATTTGTACATTTTCTGTGGGTGTCTCTGTGATGGTGTGTGCATACATCTGTGTGTTTTCTGTGGGTGTCTCTGTGATGGTGTGTGCATATGTCTGTGTATTTTCTGTGGGTGTCTCTGTGTGGGTGTGTGTGTGTATGTATTTGTGCGTTTTCTGTGGGTGTCTCTGTGATGGTGTGTGCATACGTCTGTGTATTTTCTGTGGGTGCCTCTGTGTGGGTGTGTGTGTATGTATTTGTGCGTTTTCTGTGGGTGTCTCTGTCAGGGTGTGTGTGTATGTCTTTGGGCATTTTCTGTGGGTGTCTCTGTGAGGGTATGTGTGTATGTCTTTGTGTGTTTTCTGTGGATGTCTCTGTGAGGGTGTATATGTGTTTTCTGTTGATGTCTCTCTGTGTGTATGACTTTGTGTGTTTTCTGTGGGTGTCTGTGAGTGTGTATGTCTTTGTGTGTTTTCTGAGGCTGTCTCTGTGGGTGTTTCCTTGGGTGTATGTTCAAGTTTGTGTTTGAGCTTGTGTGTGTCCATTGTCTGTTCCTTTTTTGGAGATTTTGACCTTACTACTGATTATTCACATCTTTCTACGGACTTTGAGACTAATGTGACCTTTCCGGAAGTCACCAATCCACCACTTAACATTTCATTTATATTTAAGGCAGTTCAGGGACCTTCCTTTCAGCCACTGCATTCTGTTGTCATCATATAGTTGGCATCTTCCTTGACAAAAAGATAATCAGAACACCATATTATGTCTTGTAAATCTACCTCATTACTTGTCAGGTCTACCTCATTACTTGTCAGGTCAATGTAAACAAGTTTGACTACACTTAAGAATAGAGTGCATATATGTTTTAGTCACTTGGTCAAAAATTACACATGTCAGTGTGAGGGGGGCTGATCAATGGTTAAATAAGGGGCCCCAAAATTTTTAGTGGCGGCCCTGTATGTATATATACAGTATATAGATATGTTTATGTATAAATGTGTTTGAATGCTTATGCGTATGTACATATGTATGTTTATGTATGTATGTGTCCATTATATCTGACATCCAAATGTTAGCATGCCCTAGGCTTTCACTCAAGCACTAACATACTACTTGGCATCTTCCTTGACAAAAAGATAATCAGAACGTATTATGTCTTGTAAATCTACCTCATTACCTGTCAGGTCTACCTCATTACTTGTCAGGTCAATGTAAACAAGTGCTAAGTGTCGGTGTGGGTGTCTGTGTCTGAGTGTGTTTATGTGTTTCTTTGTGTGTCTGCTAGTGTCTGTCTATATGTGAATCCTTGATGTGTGAGTGTGTGTTTCAGTGTATGAGTGTGTCTGTGTGTTTCTGTGTTTGTGTGTTACTACCTTTACAACATTTCCAAGTTTGACTACACTTAAGAATAAAGTGCATATATGTTTTAGTCACTTTGTCAAAAATTACACGTCAGTGTGGGGGGCTGATCAATGGTTAAATAAGGGGCCCCAAAATTTTTAGTGGCGGGCCTGTATGTATGTATATATATTTATGTTTATGTATAAATGTGTGTGAATGTTTATGCGTGTGTACATATGTATGTTTATGTATGTATGTGTCCATTATATCTGACATTCAGATGTTATCATGCTCTAGGCTTTCACTCGAGCACTAACATACTACTTTGAACTTACAAAAATAAAAGCGCTATTGATTTAACTTGAGCAGAATAGACGCACAATAGAGCTAATAGTTTTTTTGACAATCTATGCCTTTGTTTGATTCGCTGTTGAGCCTTCAAATAAATGTTCAATTATGTTTGAATTCCTCTTAACTCAGGTGTTTTAAGGAATTAGGGGTGTAGAGTCTGTGGTCTTATTTCCTCAATAACAAGGCACTTTCATAGTTGTTTCATACTTTAGATCCACATATCAAGCAGCGGCTTCTTAACCTCTCACCACCACAGATGTGGCAGAGTTAAATCATCCTGATTGGCAGACCTGCTCTCC
The DNA here is from genome assembly GCF_027579735.1 of Bombina bombina. Taxonomy (NCBI): domain Eukaryota; kingdom Metazoa; phylum Chordata; class Amphibia; order Anura; family Bombinatoridae; genus Bombina; species Bombina bombina. The sequence goes on from NC_069500.1 coordinate 653,334,834, forward strand.
CTTGATTGGTCACATGACAGCAGCAGGCATTGTTTATACATTTAAAGACTGAAATAAGGTGAAGAAATATACTTATTTGACCTGCAGCTTTGTCATGAGTTAGGTCTCAATACTGAGATAAAAAACTAGTCTAATTATGTTTTTTGACTTTTTTATAGTAATGCAAAGATTATTTTGCCATTGAGTTCTACAATAAATCTACTTAGCAGTGTGTTGCTAAGGCTATGCATTATACATAATAATATAAAGATGTTATCAGTAGGTGGATATATGCATTGCAAATATGAACAGTGAGTTCTGCTGTTTTAAATTGAATGGTTATTTTACCTCCCTCTAAGAACCTGATAAATGTCAGAACTGCATGAAATATTCTTACTGCAATTTAAAGTTTCCCTTGATGGGGTTTCTTTTAAAAACAAAAAAAACCTATGTATTGTTCTTTGTGCTCTGATGCAATGTAAGAAGAATGGTTAAAATATTACAGTCTACATATGATCTTCGGATTTTTTTGTGTTCTACCTAAAAAGTTGTATTCACATTATGTAAATACTGATTACAACTCTGTATGTAAAGATCAGTAATATATAATTGTTCTCCAATTTTATACAGAAGTGGTGTAGATCATTTACATTACTCAGGGCTTATGATTATCCAAAAATCCTTTTGCCCATTGGGCAAGTAAATGACATGTGCCTGCGTGTAGTATGTATGTATATTACATTGCAAAAGACAAAGTAAAGCATTTTAATATAAGCTCACAAAGTTTTATTGTTTTTTTTTTTACTTAACTGACAACTAGATTACGAGTTTGGCGTTATGAGTGAAAAAGCAGCGTTATGTTTCATAACGCTGCTTTTCCCTAACGCCGCTATTACAAGTCTTGTCAGAATAGGTGTACCGCACACTTTTTTGGCCGTCACGCAATATCAGTACCGCACTTTTAAAAGAGTCCTTTTTCAATGGGACTCCCATAGCACCGGTATTACAAGTTTTGCTGTGAGGCCAAAAAGTGAGCGGTACACCCTATAGCGACAAGATTCGTACCGCCATCTAAAGTCAGTAGTTATGAGTTTTACGCTACAAAGCTGTACCATAAAACTCATAACTAAACTGTCACAAAGTACACTAACACCCATCAACTACCTATTAACCCCTAAACCGAGGCACTCCCGCATCGCAAATAATAAAATAAAATTATTAACCCCTAATCTGCTACTCCCGACATTGCTGCCACTTAAAAAATGTATTAACTCCTATTCCACCACTCCCTGTCATGATTGCCACTATAATAAAATTATTAACCCCTAAACCGCCGCCCTCCCGCATCAAAAACACCATTTAAATATAATTAACCCCTAATCTGCCGTCCGCCCATTCCGCCGCTATAATAAACCTATTAACCCCTAAACCTAACGTAACCCTAACACCCCCTAACTTAAATATAATTCAAATAAATCTAAATAAAACCTACTATTAATAACTAAATAATTCCTATTTAAAACTAAATACTTACCTGTAAAATAAACCCTAAGCTAGCTTAGGTTTAATTTTTATTTCACAGGTAAGTTTGTATTTATTTTAACTGGGTAGACTAGTTAGTAAATAGTTATTAACTTTTTACTAGCTACCTAGTTAAAATAAATTCAAATTTACCTGTAAAATAAAATCTAACCTGAGTTACACTAACACCTAACATTACAATAAAATTAAATAAATTAAATTAACAAAATACATTTATCTAAATCACAAAAAAAATAAACACTAAATTACACAAAATAAAAAAAGAAATTATCAAAAATAAAAACAAATTACTCCTAATCTAATAGCCCTATCAAAATAAAAAAGCCCATCCAAAATAAAAAAAAACCCTAGCCTACACTAAACTGCCAATGGCCCTTAAAAGGGCCTTTTGCGGGGCATTGCCCCAAAGAAATCAGCACTTTTACCTGTAAAAAAAAAATACAAACAACCCCCCAACAGTAAAACCCACACCCACACAACCAAACCCCCCAAATAAAATCCTATCTAAATAAACCTAAGATAACCATTGCCCTTGAAAGGCCCCCAATGTCGCTGCAACCTACCTACACTTCTTAACCCCTAATCTGCTGCCCTCAACATCGCCGTCAAACACTAGTTAAATATTATTAACCCCTAATCTGCCAACCCTAACATCGACGCCACCTACCTACATTTATTAACCCCTAATCTGCCACCCCCAACGTCGCCGCCACTATATTAAAGTTATTAACCACTAAACCTAAGTCTAACCCTAAACCTAACACCCCCTAACTTAAATATAATTAAAAGAAATCAAAATAAAATTACTATAATTAACTAATTCATTCCTATTTAAAACTAAATACTTACCTGTAAAATAAACCCTAAGCTAGCTACAAAATAACTAATAGTTACATTGTATCTAGCTTAGGGTTTATTTTTATTTTACAGGCAAGTTTGTATTTATTTTAAAAAGGAAAACAATATACAGAGGTGCAAGATGGAAAAAAACACACAATATTCTGTACAAATGAACTAAGAACTGATACTCTCCTTTAGGTCAGACCGCAGCCTTCTTGCAGTCTCTCCCTTGTGACTGTGTATAGATAGATAGTAGAAGTAGATGGCGCTGGTCTATTGAGTGATTTTCTCTAGTAAGTGAAGAGAAAAAAGGCTTGATGCATATATTGAAGCCAATTAATATGGGTGCAGTATACTCACTCCATAAGAAAAATCTTTACAGCTGAAAAGGAACGTAGCGTCAGATGGCAAGAGTCCACAGGTTCCTGGAGTCAAATACTGAATTTTCAGGTTTATCCAAAAGTGGACTATAAATGAATAGAGACCCAAATGACAAAAGTATCCAGCTCAGCACAGCAAAACAAGATCTTGGCAATCTTTCAACAAAGGATAAAAGGTTTTATTTGCTCAACGCGTTTCAACGTATTACACGTCTTTATCAAGAGCATACATTAAAACAAGTAAAACAGGTAAGTAAAACCAAGTATTGAGTGTGTATTTATTTTAACTAGGTAGAATAGTTACTAAATAGTTATGAACTATTTCATAAACTACCTAGCTAAAATAAAGACAAATTTACCTGTAAAATAAAACCTTACCTAAGTTACACTAACACCTAACACTACACTATAATTAAATTAATTCTCTAAACTAAATACAATTAAATAAAATTAGCTAAAGTACAAAAAAACCCAAACACTAAATTACAGAAAATAATAAACAAATTACAAGATTTTTAAACTAATTACACCTAATCTAATCCCCCCCAAAATAAAAAAAGCCCTACCCTACACTAAATTACAAATAGCCCTTAAAAGGGCCTTTTGCAGGGCATTGCCCCAAAGTAATCAGCTCTTTTACCTGTAAAAAAAAGTACAAATCCCCCCCAACATTAAAACCCACCACCCACACAACCAACCCTACTCTAAAGCCCACCCAATACCCCTTAAAAAAACCTAACACTAACCCCCTGAAGATCACCCTACCGGGAGACGTCTTCATCCAACCGGGCAGAAGTGGTCCTCCAGACGGGCAGAAGTCTTCATCCAAGCCGGGAAGAAGTGGTCCTCCAGGCGGGCAGAAGTCTTCATCCAGACGGCATCTTCTATCTTCATCCATCCGGCGCGGAGCGGGTCCATCTTCAAGACATCTGACGCAGAGCATCCTCTTCATCCGGAGTCTTCTTACTAAATGACGTAACCTTTAAGTGACGTCATCCAAGATGGCGTCCCTTCAATTCCGATTGGCTGATAGAATTCTATCAGACAATCGGAATTAAGGTAGAAAAAATCCTATTGGCTGATGCAATCAGCCAATAGGATTGAGCTCACATTCTATTGGTTGATTGGAACAGCCAATAGAATGCCAGCTCAATCCTATTGGCTGATTGCATCAGCCAATAGGATTTTTTCTACCTTAATTCCGATTGGCTGATCTTGGATCACGCCATCTTGGATGACATCACTTAAAGGTACCGTCATTTAGTAAGAAGACTCCGGATGAAGAGGATGCTCTGCGTCGGATGTCTTGAAGATGGACCCGCTCTGCGCCGGATGGATGAAGATAGAAGATACCGTCTGGATGAAGGCTTCTGCCCGTCTGGAGGACCACTTCTGCCCGGTTGGATGAAGACGTCTCCTGGTAGGGTAATCTTCAGGGGGTTAGTGTTAGGTTTTTTTAAGGGGGTATTGGGTGGGTTTTAGAGTAGGGTTGGTTGTGTGGGTGGTGGGTTTTAATGTTGGGGGGTCTGTAATTTTTTTACAGGTAAAAGAGCTGATTACTTTGGGGCAATGCCCCGCAAAAGGCCCTTTTAAGGGCTGTTTGTAATTTAGTGTAGGGTAGGGCTTTTTATTTTGGGGGGGGGCTTTTTTATCTTGTTAGGGGGATTAGATTAGGTTTAATTAGTTTAAAAATCTTGTAATTTTTTTATTATTTTCTGTAATTTAGTGTTTTTTTGTACTTAATTTTTTTAATTTAGGGAATTAATTTAATTATAGTGGTAGTGTTAGGTGTTAGTGTAACTTAGGTTAGATTTTATTTTACATGTAAATTTGTCTTTATTTTAACTAGGTAGTTTTTAAATATTCGCTCAGATGTAGGTATAGTGGAGTGGGTTCTCCGTGCCTCTCAGGGTAGATATCCTGGTAAGACCTGGCCTAGAGGTCTCCTTCTTGGGATGCTGTTAGGTGGGATAATGGAAATCCTGGACTCTATCAGTATGAATCAGAAGAGATGTGGAAGGCTGTTTTTTTTATATATATATATCCAATGGTGGTGAGAATCTCTGTCCCCTCAGGAGGTTATCCGGATTTGAATCCAATGGTGGTGAGAATCTCTGTCCCTTAAGTACCACGCAACCAAGTCCTGCAGGAGGCGCTGTCCAGAAAACTTGAATCCGTGTTCTTCTACGTGGGGTACTCTCAGTGACAGCTACTGGACAGTTACTCATAGACTGCGTATCCTCGTCATCTATTATCTGAAAAGACCCAGCATGGTCCTCCTCTTTTTCTCCTTCTTTGCCCTCTTTCAAAGCAATCAGGGTGAATCCTCTGAAGTAGGAGGGGCTTGCAGCGGAGAGGGTCACTCTGTAAGTGGTTTCTGGTTTGTAGAAATCCGGATCTCCCTCTACTCTCAGACTGAATTCATTGTATCCTTCCTTTCTAGCACTAGAAAGGAAGGATACAATGAATTCAGTCTGAGAGTAGAGTATTGTAGCTAGCTTAGGTTTTATTTTACAGGCAAGTATTTAGTTTTAAATAGGAATTATTTAGTTAATGATAGTAATTTTTTTTTAGATTTATTTAAATTATATTAAAGTTAGGGGATGTTAGGGTTAGGGTTAGACTTAGGTTTAGGGGTTAATAACTTTAATATAGTGGCAGATTAGGGGTTAATAAGTGTAGGTAGGTTGCGGCTACATTGGGGGTGGCAGATTAGGGGTTAATAAATATAATGTAGGTGTCGGCGATGTTGGGGGCAGCAGATTAGGGGTTCATAAGTATAATGTAGGTGGCGGCGGTGTCCGGAGCGGCAGATTAGGGGTTAATAATATAATGTAGGTGTTGGCGATGTTGGGGGCGGAAGATTAGGGGTTAATAAGTGTAAGATTAGGGGTGTTTAGACTCGGGGTTCATGTTAGGGTGTTAGGTGTAGACATAACTTTTGTTTCCCCATAGGAATCAATGGGGCTGTGTTAGGAGCCAAATGCTGCTTTTTTGCAGGTGTTAGACTTTTTTTCAGCCGGCTCTCCCCCATTGATTCCTATGGGAAAATCGTGCACGAGCACGTTCAGCCAGCTCACCGCTAATGTAAGCAGCGCTGGTATTGAGGTGAGATGTGGAGCAAAATTTTGCTCTACGATCACTTTTTTGCGGTTAACGATATCCTATGGGGCATACAATAGCCTATGGGGCATAACAATAGCCTATGGGGCATATCTATCAAGCTCCGGATAGAGGTTGAGGCCCCGTGTTTTTGGCGAGCCTGCAGGCTTGCCAGAAACACCAGTTATGAAGCAGTGGTCTAAAGACCGCTGCTCCATAACCTGTCCGCCTGCTCTGAGCAGGCGGACAGACATCGCCACAATTCAACCCGATCGATTGACACACCCCTGCTAGCGTCCAATTGGCCGCGATTCTGCAGGGGGCGGCGTTGCACCAGCAGCTCTTGTGAGCTGTTGGTGCAATGCTGAGTACGGAGAGCGTATTGCTCTCTGCATTCAGCGAGGTCTGGCGGACCTGATCGGCACTGTCGGATCAGGTCCGCCAGACTTTGATAAATAGAGGCCCTTATCTGTCCGCTATTCCCTCAAGCCTTAAAACATATTCTTTTGGTGCAGTATTTCTTGAACTTTGGTCCTCTTAATTGGCTTCTAAGATTTTCCCTCAGCATGAATCACCCTTTCCCACTCTATTGCACTCACATCAGTAATAACATGGGGTTCTAACTTAATTTAGGTGAATTCTCCTTGATTTGAGTATATATAAATATGTCTTAACAACCTGCCTCTAAATATTATCTTGTAGTCAAATTATTTTACTTTAAGTTTTTACCATATATTGGCTAAATAACTCAGAAATAAAATATTTACTATATGTATATATATATATATATATATATATATACATATGTATATATATATATATATATATATATATATATATATATATACACTGCTTTAGAGAACACACATACAAGCTTTGTAATCTATGTTACATATCTTCTGCTAACCATTTATGTTCACAGTTTTTATTCTGCATTTATGTATTAAATGTATTTTTTGAGTTGAGGGTATTCTTTCATCAAAGTATTATATCAAAATACAATGCTGTTTTTATACAAAAAAATGGCTTTGATGTCATTACAAATATATATTAAAAAGAAACTCTAGTCATAATTTAATTTGCTCTTTAAATCACTCTTTAAAACGTAATATTCATTCTAAAAGCATCCTCTGGAAATCATATGAGCTGAAGTCTGCAATAACACTTTACAGTGTCCATCATTCAGTTAATATTCTATATATTGATATTCTTGTCTCTTTAGTGCTAAGAAAATATATTCAGCTCAGCATGTACATTACAATGTGTTTTATGAGTGATATATAAATGGGAAATTTGTAGCTTATCGCTAAAACCAGATTGGCGTTCACAAAAGTATGTCTGGTGAGTTGTTTCAATGTTATTCAAAGATATTCTTACATCTTGTTCCTGCTGATAAACTGCTCTTGCTAAAATGTTTGTTAATTAAATCTAAGTTAAGCATTGTCCTTCCAGTTTTTAGAGAAGTGGGATGCTCCTTAACATTAGGGGTTGGAGCGAGCATGCATTAGCCCACACAAAGCTGTGTTTAAGAAGTAAGATAAGAATGCCCTCTGCATTTTTAGAATTTGCTGCCTTTGAGACACTTTTTCCCCCAAGGTTCTTTGCTACTGCTTGTTCAGAAAATTTGGTGCCCTGCACTGCATATTAATTTCTTTACATCACGGGAATTCGCTTTGTGCTGTAAATATAATTTCTTCACAAATTTAGATGTATTTTGTGTTCTCAGCTTTTAATTAACTCACTGGTACAGCTGCTGGACAGGATATAAAAACTCATTGCTCTCCCTGTGTCATGAGTACACCACCAATCATTTGCCACTTAGACGTTGGTGCTGCAGCTATTAGTTTCCATGGCAACATCAGCCATGGTGATTGATTCTTTGCCAGTATGGCATCACCGCAGGGAGTGTGGTTTGTAAGTATTGTGTACTTCTAACATCCATCTAATTAAAATGGGATTATAGCATCATCCCACAATATACTGAACAGACATTCAGCAATTCATTTATGCAAATGTCAACACTATTAAGTATATTGTCAGAGTAGTTAAGGCAAAACAAACAGGCTTTGCACTTTTTACAACCGAAAATATTGTTCAAAGTGTAATGCTATCATCTTTAAAAATGACTGGAGCCCTCTGTAAAAGCCTTCTATATAGTACAGAATAAAAGGTAAAAGCGATACAAAAACCTTAAATAAATGTCATGAGCTGAGTCTTATTGTGATGGATGAATAATGGGCTGAAGCTCTGCAAACCATAAGTGTGGCTGTTCTATGTGGATAACTATATATTTAATCCATTGTGCACTCATATTTAAAAGTACAATTAACATGGGGCCTGCAGTATAATACATACAATTTGTGGGCTAGATTACGAGGGGAGTGCTATTTAGTAGTTGTCTAGACAGAAGCTTTTTTACACACGTTAGGGCGCGAGCAAAAACCTGTTGTGCGCAAAAAGTTGAACTCTGAATATCGCGACCACATTAATATATTCTCCCATAGACCTAAATGGTTCATGCAAACTGAAAAAAAAACTAATACCCATACCTGTGTGCTAACCCGATCACGGTTATTCAAGTGCGCTAAATCTGACATGAATTATGAATTTTTCATTTTTGAATGTTTTTCACGTAGAAAAATATGTTTTCTTTATTTTTAAATATATAAATATATATATATATATATATTTATAGGGCCAGATTACGAGTGGAGCGCTGTTACATGCAAGCGATAAGGGGTTTATCGCGGGTGTTTGCACATCTTGCAAGTATCACTCGTATTTAGTAAACGGGTTCACTCTAGTAAAATTGAATTCAATGGGCATCGGTTTAGCACATGCTTAAGAGCTCTGGTTAACTGTTATGCTTGAATAAAAAGTTGCACAAAAATACATTTAACAGTACATTTACACTCATAATAACACTGTAGGTCTCAGGTGTTAGGAAGAAAAAAAAAAAGGACTGCAAAGGGATTTAGCATACAGATACATAGATAGGCATGTCTAAATATGTACATTTATGTGTGTGTGTGTATATATATATATATATATATATATATATATATATATACAATTCCCCCTGTATTTGTCTGTAAAATGTCTTGTATTGTTTCACTGTTGTACTTATATCTTTGTACCCATGGACAGCGCTGTAGAATCTGTTGGTGCTTTATAAATAAATAATAATAATAATATATGTATTTTACTGTAAATTTACTGTACATATTTTACATTCCAATGTTTTTCACTTACAGGATAATGATGTTTTTAATATTTTTAATATTTTTTAATATTTTTAATTAATAAATACACAATGCACCTGAATATAACTCATGTCAGGTTTTCGCACTAGAAGAATTATTGTACTCCTGTCGGACTTCTGTGCGCAAACCCGAAACTGCGTTAGGCCTAAAGCTTAACCTGTAGTGCGTTACGCATATTTTACATTCCACTATTCTTCACATAGAAAAAAATTACCTTTTATTGTTAAATATATATTTCTATATATATCTGATAATGTTAATGTAAAATGTATATCTATACCTATACAGGGTACATATATATGAATAGATATATAGGTATATATATATATATATATATATATATATATATGTAGAAATATTTATGTAAAATAAAAATAACATTGCCCTGTGTGTGAAGAACATTATAATGTGAAATATTGATAACTCCTGTTAGTTATTTTTTCATTGCAGGATTTTTGCCCTTTTTGGGATTTATTAGCGTTGTGGGTTTAGTTTATTAATGAAAAAAATATGTTTTCTTTCTAATGACACGGTGAGTCCACGGATCATCTAATTACTATTGGGAATATCACTCCTGCCCAGCAGGAGACGGCAAAGAGCACCACAGCAAAGCTGTTAAATATCACCTCCCTTTCCTCCAACCCTTACCCCAGTCATTCTTTTTGCCTATGTTAGAGCAAGGAAGTGGTAAAGTTTTGGTGTTAGAAAGAAGATTCTTCAAGCAAGATTTTATTATTTTTAAGTAGTGCAAGATTGTGCGGCTTTGTCCTAAGGTGTAGCCGTAGTGCATATCAGTCTCTTCAGTAGGGCAGTGGTGGCTTTCAAGCAATGGGAACTTGTGGGGTATAATCATCACTGCGCCTCCCATATATTTAATGCTGCCCTAACTTCAAAAGCCTGAGTAAGATTACTCAGTCTTTGCGTTTTTTTTACACAGGTCCATGTGAGGGAACCTGCCTCTCAAAACTAGTGAGCTGCCTTGCTGCCGGGCAGATTTCTAAAGGTAAGTGCTAACTTTTTATTTTCTGGGAGCGTATACAGAATAAAAGATGGCACTTTAAAAGTACTACTGGAACAAAAGACATCCTCCTATGGCTTAGGGGATCATTTTATTATGGGCAGTAATGGCAGGCACTGGGGACGAGGAGAGCAGGCTAAGAGGTGGTGTTTTTTACTTTGGTATATATCCGACGGTTTTACAATGCATTTGGCTGAACGGGAGGTTAATCTTGTAACGCCCATGATGGGCGGGGTTAGCTGAGGTGGTAAATTCTGTTGCGCGCCTTTATCCCATACACTTTCGTGAAAAAGCTTTGTCACAGTTATTAGCAGTGTTGCGGATAATGGACTTCAATTGACAGAAAATAGAAGTTGAGTCTGGTTCATCTAGCAGAGTATTCACTCCGGTGTCAGTCAGGCAGGTAAGCACCTCAGAAAAGCTAAGCTGAGGTGTAGAGGTTGTCCGGAGTGTTTTTTTGGGCTACTTTATTATTTTGTTGCAGACAAATAAAGCAGTTTTGTTTTAAAATTTAAAGGAACAGTAATGTTTTTTTTTGTGGGGTATTTTCTAAATAAAATATCAGTTGTTTATTTATTCTGTTTATTGGTGAATAAAGATGGACCAAGAGGCCCTGCAAGATGTTACATGTTCTTTATGTTTTGATGCTAATCTGGAACCACCAATCCATTTCTGTTCCTCATGTATTGAGAAAACTATACATTACAGGGATAGACTTTTTTCTGAGCCAACATTGTCTTGGGTGGATGCTGTTCAGGAGTCTTCTGATAATGTTCAAGATATGCCGCAGCTTTCTCCTCAAATGTCCCAAAATTTATCGTCCACACATCCAGTGCCCTGCGCTTCCTCTCTTACTCCACCTGGAGTTACATTGCTTCCCTCATGTCTTCTGCGGTTTCTGATGTGTTGTCTGCTTTTCCCATGCTGCAGGGAAAGCGCAAGAGGAAATGTAAACAATCATTAAGTAAGGTTGCTGACACAGTCGTGGCTATTCCGAATGCCCCCTCCAAGAAATCTGAGGAGGAAGCTACTTCGGTAGCATCTGAGGGTGAAATCTCAGACTCAGGCAGTGTAATTCCTTCGGCTGATACTGAAGTTGTATCCTTCAGGTTTCAGCTAGAACACCTCCATTTGTTACTTAAGGAGATTTTAGCTACCCTGGACGACAACGACACTACTGTCGTTATCAATCCTAAGAAGTCTAGTAAACTAAACAAATATTTTGATGCACCTTTCATGGTGGAGGTTTTTCCTGTCCCAGATCGAGCTACAGAGATTATTGCTAGGGAATGGGAGAGACCGGGTATCCCTTTTTCTCCATCCCCTATATTTAAGAAGATGTTTCCTATAGCAGACTCTATCAAAGAGTCTTAGCAGACAGTACCCAAGGTGGAAGGGGCAATTTCCATGCTGGCTAAGAGGACCACTATTCCCATAGAAGATAGATGTTTCTTTAAAGATCCTATGGACAAGAAATTAGTTGGGTTACTCAAGAAAATGTATGTACACCAGGCTTTACAATGGCAACCTGCGGTGTGTATTGCTACCATCACTAGTGCGGCAGCATACTGGTTTGATTCATTGTCTGATTCTATTCGGACAGACACTCCCCTTGAAGAAATCCAGGATAGGATCAAGGCCCTTAAGTTGGCCAATTCCTTTATTACGGATGCTTCCCTACAGGTTATTAAACTGGGAGCAAAGATTTCCGGTTTTCTGTGCTGGCCCGCAGAGCTTTATGGTTAAAATCTTGGTCTGTGGATGTGTCATCTAAGTCTAAGCTTTTATTGATCCCTTACAAGGGAAAGACCTTGTTTGGGCCAGGATTGACAGAAATAATTTCTGACATTATGGGAGGAAAGGGCCATTTCCTCCCTCGGGACAAGAGGAATAAGTAGAAGGGACAGTCCAAGCCTTTCTGGAGGCCCAACCAGTCTTCGAACAAGGGAAAACAATCCAAGAAGCCCGCTATTGACTCAAAAGCAGCATGAAGGGTCTGCCCCCCAATCCAGGACCAGATCTTGTTGGGGCAGACTTTCCTTCTTCACTCAGGCTTGGGTTTGGGATGTTCAGGATCCCTAGGTGGTTCAAGCTAGAGTTCAAGACCTTTCCTCCCACGGGCAGGTTTCTGCTTTCAAGACTATCTGTAGACCAGATAAAAAGAGAGGTGTTCTTACACTGTGTTCGGGACCTTTCCGACCTGGGAGTGATAGTTCCTGTCCCAATGCAGGAACAGGGTCTGGGGTTCAACTCCAATCTGTTTGTGGTTCCCAAAAAAGAGGGAACCTTCAGACCAACTTTAGGTCTCAAAAGTCTAAACAAATTCCTTTAGAGTACCGTCCTTCAAGATGGAAACTATTCGTTCCATTCTTCCCTTGGTTCAAGAGGGTCAATTTATGACAACGGTAGCTTTAAAGGACGCCTACCTGCATGTTCCCATCCACAAGGACCATTACAAGTTTCTGAGGTTAGCATTTCAAGACAAACATTTCCAGTTTATGGTTCTTCCATTCAGCCTTGCCACAGCTCCCAGAATTTTTTCAAATGTTCTGGGATCCCTGTTGGCGGTGCTCCGATTGCGGGGCATTGCAGTGGCGCCTTATCTGGACAACATTCTGGTTAAGGCACCATCCTTTCAACAAGCAAAATCTCACACGGAAATGTTGTTATCCTTCCTGCGATCTCACTGATGGAAGGTGAATTTGGAAAAGAGTTCCTTAGTTCCAACTACAAGGGTCGTTTTCTTGGGAACCATAATAGATTCCTTATCAAAGAAAATATTTCTGACAGAAGTCAGGAAATTAAAGATTGTCGATTCTTGTCTAGCGCTTCTGTCCTCTCCTCGACCATCAGTGGCTCAATGTATGGAGGTAATCGGTCTGATGGTAGCAGCTATGGACATCATCCCGTTTGCCCATTTTCACCTCAGACCTCTGCAGTTATGCAGGCTCAGGCAGTGGAACAGAGATTATGTGGATCTGTCTCCACAGTTACATCTGGAGCAGGAGACAAGGGATTCCCTTCTTTGGTGGTTGTCTCAGGATCATCTATCCCAGGGAACATGCTTCCTCAGACCCACCTGGATGATTGTGACAATGGACGCCAGACTCGGTCGGAGTCTGTTTTACCCATAAACATTCTGGAGCTTCAATGCTCTTCTGGCCTGGCCTCAGCCTCGGCCTGGTTTATCAGGTTCCAGTCGGACAACATAACTTCAGTGGCCTACATCAACCATCAGGGGGGGACTCAGAGTTCCTTGGCCATGACAGAGGTAGCCAAGATAATTCCATGGGCGGAGACACACAACTGCTGTCTGTCGGTGATCCACATCCCAGGAGTGGGCAACTGCGAGGCAGATTTTCTGAGCAGACAGACCTTTCACCCAGGGGAGTGGGAACTCCATCCGGATGTGTTTTCCAGCATGATTTTCAAATGGGGACAGCCGGAACTGAATCTCATGGCATCTTGGCAGAATGCCAAGCTCCCGAGGTACGGGTTGAGGTCAAGGGACCCTCAGTCTGTACTGATAGATGCTCTGGCGGGTACCTTGGAATTTCAGTCTTGCATACCTTTTTCCCCCCATTTGCTCTTCTACCTCGGGTCAGTGCTCGAATCAAACCAGAGAGGGCGTCAGTGATCTTTATTGCACCGACGTGGCCTCGCAGGATTTGGTATGCAGACCTGGTGGAGATGTCATCTCTTCCACCTTGGAGACTTACATTGAGAAAGGACCATCTAGTTCAAGGGCCCTTCCTTCATCCAAATATAATTTCTCTGAAGCTGACTGCTTGGAGATTGAACACTTAATTTTATCTAAGTGTGGATTTTCAGAATCAGTTATTGAGACCATGATTCAGGCTTGTAAGCTTGTGACTAGAAAGATTTGCTATAAGATATGGCGTAAATATCTGTATTGGTGTGAACCAAAGGCTACTCTTGGAGTAGAGTTAGGATTCCTAGAATTCTGTCCTGTCTCCAAGAGGGTTTGGAGAAGGGTTTATCGGCAAGTTCTCTAAAGGGTCAAATATCTGCCTTGTCAATTTTGTTACATAAAAGTCTGGCGGATGTCCCAATCATTCTGTCAGGCTTTGGTCAGGATCAGGCCTGTGTTTAAGCCGGTTACTCCTCCCTGGAGTCTTAACCTAGTTCTTAAAGTTCTTCAACAGGCTCCGTTTGAGCCTATGCATTCCTTAGATATTAAGCTGTTATCTTGGAAAGTTCTGTTTCTTGTTGATATTTCATCTGCTCGTAGAGTTTTAGAGCTCTCAGCATTACAGTATAAATACCGTTACCTTATTTTTCATCCGGATAAGGTAGTTTTGCGTACTAAGTTAGGGTTTCTCCCTAAGGTGGTTTCAGATCGGAACATTAATCAGGATATTCTTGTTCCTTCCTTGTGTCCTAAACCTTCTTCTAAGAAGGAATGTCTGCTGCACAATCTAGACGTAGTGCATGCACTGAAATTCTATTTACAGGTGACTAAGGATTTTCGTCAGTCTTCTGCTCTGTTTGTGGTTGTCTCTGGGAAACGTAAGGGGCAGAAAGCTACGGCTACTTCTCTTTCTTTGTGGCTGAAGAGTATAATTCGCTTTGCCTATGAGACTGCTGGACAGCAGCCTCCTGAGAGAGTTACGGCTCATTCTATGAGGGCTGTTTCCTCTTCCTGGGCATTCAAAAATGAAGCTTCTGTGGAACAGATTTGCAAGACTGCAACTTGGTCCTCTCTTCACACTTTTTCAAAATTCTATAAATTTGATACTTTTGCCTCGGCTGAGGCTTCTTTTGGGAGAAAGGTTCTTCAAGCAGTGGTGCCTTCTGTTTAGCTTCCCTGCCTTATCATCTGTGTACTCTAGCTTGGGTATTGATTCCCAATAGTAATTAAATTATCCATAGACTCAATGTGTCATTAGAAAGAAAACTAAATTATGCTTACCTGATAAATTTATTTATTTCTTGACACGGTGAGTCCACAGCCCGCCCAGTTTTATTAAAGACAGGTTTTGTTATTAACACCTCTGCACCTTGTTGCTTCCTTTCTCTCCTTTGCTTCGGTCGAATGACTGGGGTTGGAGGGAAGGGAGGTGATATTTAACTGCTTTGCTGTGGTGCTCTTTGCTGCCTCCTGCTGGGCAGGAGTGATATTCCCAATAGTAATTAGATGATCCATGGACTCACCGTGTCAAGAAATAAATAAATTTATTAGGTAAGCATAAATTTCGTTTTTCAAATCTCACTCTTTATGTTTCATTACTCGTGGACTCCACTACTTGGATATTCGCTAGTGGACTCTCACCACCTGTATGAGTTTTTTCTTCTTCTACGCTCTCCATTGAAGTCTATGGGGAGAATAAGTTAGCGTGGTTGCAATATCTGAATTCCTGACGTTAGCACGCATCAGGTTTGGCTTGCACGCAAAAGTTTTACTTGTATTACACGAGCTAACCTGCAAGCGCAAAATCTTTACTTCTGGCGGTATAAATGCTCAAGCGAAAGCCACTTGAAATCTGGCCCTTGGTGTTTGATCCGTATTTTTCTTCCATATATGCATATACTGTATATTATTTGGACCTCAACTAAGTTTATTTTTAATTTCATCTGATGTACTTCTATTATGTATCATAATACTATTTTTAAGTAATACATTTTATTTTATTGATATTATGCACATTTATCTATACTTTAGCCTAGGAAGTCTTTTGGGAGGTTGTGTAGTACCCAGTGGTGCATCAATATCTAACATTACTACTATAGTCCCCTGCCACATGATTGCGTACAATATTGTTTATTGACAAGGAGGATGTATGTACAAAGGGATATTGTGCAGTAAAAAAATGATCCAATGTAATCCCTGATCATTGATCCATTTATCTACTGGAATGTATTAAAAGGTTTGCAAACAGTTTCTTCACCTCTATTTTTTTTATTTGAATTAGCTGGTTGCGCCTGTTGAAACCACACCTTATACTGAACATTTAAATACTGCAGTATTAGCGAAAGGAGGGCTATGTAAGCAAGAGTGAGCAGCATAAATCAACAGAGACAGAGATCGCAGCCTGTGTGAAAGGGTGTTCCTGTTACCTTTGTTAATATACCAAATTCTTAACAGCTGCTTAACTGATAACATTTTCCCTTTAATTATGTTACATACATTACTGTTTATAACTATGAATATACATGTTTGTATTTCAGAGTCTTAGGGCCTGATGCTAAAATATTTTCCTGCTTAGAGAGAAATCATAGTGCAGACTTCACAAGGGCTTAACTCACTGAATACTATTAGATAAAAGGGCGGAACCTGGAAGTCTCATAGAGATGAGATATGCCTCCCATAAAGTTATTATACGCTCTCGGCATTTATCATTGCACCAGCAGTTCTTGTGAACTGCTGGTGCAATACCGCCCCCTGCAAATTCGCTAGCAGGGGGTGTCATTCCACCCGATCATATTCAATCGTGTTGATTTCTGTCGATTTCTGTCCCCTGCCTCAGAGGAGGTGGAAAGGTTATCGATCAGCGGTCTTTAGACCTTCAGGCTCGCCGGAAACACGGGGCATCTAGCTTCATACAGAGCTTGATAAATATGACCCTTGTTTTAGATGAGGTGAACTAAAATAATCCTCCAATTTAGTAAGATTTTAAAAAAAAAATTCTAGATACGCAAATTTTGCTCTACTTCTCTAAGTGGTGTTCTCTGCATTTCTGTATATGAAGGAGAGACAAGCCCAGTGCAATATAGCACTACACGACATGAGAATTTTTTACACTTATGCTTTGTATTTTATATTTCTTTATACTTCTGATTATAATCATTCAGTATTATTACATTTAAGCTTTGCACTTTCTCTTTAATATTTTAAATACAATTAGACTTAATCAGTTCCGACAGACATCGCTGAATGCAGAGAGCAATACGCTCTCCGTATTCAGCATTGCACCAGCAGCTCTTGTGAGCTGCTTGTGCAACGCCGCCCCCTGCAGACTCACGGCCAATCGGCCGCCAGCAGGGAGGTGTCAATCAACCTGATCGTACTCGATCGGGTTGAATTGTGGCGATCTCTGTCCACCTCATCAGAGCAGGAGGACAGGGTTATGGAGCAGCGGTCTTCAGACTCGCCAGAAACACGGGCCCTCAAGCTCCATTCGGAGCTTGATCAATGGGCCTCTTGGACTTTGACATTATAGCAGGATTATGAACAATATGATAAATAGTGTACAATATGATAAATAGTGTACTGACACGTTTGAACCTTGGAGAGATGATATAGCATATGATAATAACATATCCTCCTTAAAAGCTATGGTCTCTCTTGAACCTAAACAATTGCACTCTCGGAGGTGGAGGAAAACTAGCATATCTGAACACCATTCTTGTAGTATTAGTCACAGTAAGATGGACCTAGCATAAACAATGTTATATACTTGTAAAGAGTGAAGGTTACCAACAATTCAGATATTTAAATGTACAATCTAGGGAGAACAGAATTTAATTATCTGGGATCTTCTTGTGGCTACCTGTATATATCATCCTATCCTGTGTGTACTGCTTTTTTAAATGTAAAAGAGATCTCTATCTGCATGTAACAATAAAAGCAATAAAACTATGTACTCTGTAATTATCTCAGGGTGATATTATTTTACTGAAAGTTTGCACACAATAAGTGGGTAGCTCTATGTTTAACTATTGGCTTGCTTAGTATTAACTCTAAGTCCTCTAACCAGAGTGCCTCTAAAAAAGAAGGCAATGTTATATTAAATATGTCTCTAAAGTTATATTGATCAGGCTTGATATTCTACAGTGTGTCACATGTGCAGATCAAACATAAACTGGTAGTCTAAGGGTTATAGTTAGATATTAGAGGTAAATTTAAGGGTAAATAACTGCTAAGAACAATAGTTTAGAGCAGACTATGGCCTCTAGTTATTAAAGTCTGGCGGACCTGATCCGACACTGCGGATCAGGTCCGCCAGACCTCGCTGAATACGGCGAGCAATACGCTTGCCGTATTCAGCATTGCACCAGCAGCTCACAAGAGCTGCTGGTGCAACGCCGCCCCCTGCAGACTCGCGGCCAATAGGCCGCCAGCAGGGGGTGTCAATCAACCCGATCGTACTCGATCGGGTTGATTTCCGGCGATGACTGTCTGCCTGCTCAGAGCAGGTGGACAGGTTATGGAGCAGCGGTCTTTGTGACTGCTGCTTCATAACTGCTGTTTCTGCCGAGTCTGAAGACTCACCAGAAACAGAGGCCATCAAGCGTCTTAAGGAGCTTGATAACTAAAGGCCTATGTAAGTAGATAGTACTAAGGAAGTAAAATGCTTTTTCAGTAAAGGAGCTACTCTGCAACTCTAACCGCTGCAAAACAATATGGAAAATAACATTAACAAAAACATTTGTGAAAATAACATTATGTTAATAAAACAAACAAGTTAAATAATGCAGTTTTGATAAGTTATCTAACTGATGTAATTGAGATATTTTGTGGGTAGCGTATTCCTCTTCCAACACTCAGCTTTGTCTTTAGTTCTTCAGTCGGGAGATCGCTACGGTTGTAGCAGAGATGGACAGGTGATTTTCATAGCGGATGTTCTCAACCCATGTGTAGATATCAGCTCTATTATCTTCCTCTGCATCAAATGCCATTTAGGTCTCCGGCTCTAGATCCAATAAGCAAAGTACTTAGTGATAGGAGCTCTATAAGAAAGAGTGAGTACTGAGCGCTCCCAATAACAAAAGTTATCAAACCAATGGATTATGAAATAGATATATATACAAAAACATAAATATGTAAAATAGTATCAACATAAAACGCAAAATTGCAAGTAATTCAATGTGTTGATCGTGGTTCAATCAGATAAGGTATCAAAGTACTGCCCAACCTCTGTGGGATCTAAGGTTGGCCAAAGAAATATTGTATATGTCCATATAGTGATTCTCAGGGGTTAAAGTGAAGGTAAACTTTGATGAATGAAAGTCCGTTTTTAAAAAATACTATTAAAAACAGGGGCACTTTCATTCATCAAAGTTTACAAAGCAGCCGTTTTGATTAAAAACTTTTTTCTTTTCACAGCCAGAGCAGCTTCCCCTTCCTGGAAATCCTCTCTTAACACATCAGCAATGACTAATCCGGCTTCCTCCAATCACAGCATGGCCTCAGACGATGACTACTCTTGGGGGGAAAGCCATGATTGGAGGAAGCCAGATTAGTCATTGCTGATGTGTGAAGAGAGGATTTCCAGGAGGGGGAAGCTGCTCTGGCTGTGAAAAGAAAAAAAGGTAAGTTTTTAATAAAAACAGCTGCTTTGTAAACTTTGATGAATGAAAGTGCCCCTATTTTTAATAGTATTTTTAAAAAACGGGCTTTCATTCACCAAAGTTTACCTTCACTTTAAGGAATCTCTCCCATTGTTAAAGGGGAGTAATGATACAATTCTTTGTGCTATCCTTGAAGTATGGTTAAAGAGACCCAGGGGAGCTGCTTTGTTTTATAGAAAACTTTCATTGGTGTATTCCAGGATATATGTGCTATAGAAAACAAGAAGAGACAAAGTGCATATCACTCAAATTATTTACATAAACAACGCGCAAGATAAAATGAAAACTTACTCAAAGTAAGTGGCATGTCAGCACTTAAAAACTCTCCTTGTGTTCTCCTTTGGACTTAGTCCATTGTGTTGTGATGTTACTTGATCCGTGGCATGCACTAAACCAAATGGGCTGTGAAGCTACTCCGCAGATGATGCAGACATCAGAACCGGAACATGTGACTTGTAACCTATGACCTCTACGCGTTTCGTCTGACAACATCCAGACAATCTCAAGAGGAATAGGGTGTTGCTCATTGATCAGCTTTATATAGCGTTAGGAAGGTGTCCTTTGGATAAGTCACTTTTGTTTATCTGCATAGATCACTCTGTTTAACATCACATCACGATGGACTAAGACCAAAGGAGGACACAAGGACAATTTTTAAGTGCTTACATGCCACTTTGAGTAAGTTTTTATTTTATGTTGCACATTATTTATGTAAATAAATTGATTACCCTTAGAGTGGGATGCGCTTTGTCTCTTCTTGTTTTCTCTAGTGATAGGAGCTGCAGACCTGTCCCCAACAAACCAGCCCCACTCCATATGGCCGCCATGTAGCGGGGTCCAGCTTCATCCTGTCATTGTACGGTTGAGCACGCAGTTAGATGTGCATAGTGAATGTCTTGTAAAGGCTCATAGGGGTGCAGCATCTCCAGTATAGCTGACTTTTCCTGGAACCAAACTACCTCGTTCTCTGCAGGGTAGGTTTGTGTGCTATTGCCCTCTCCCTTCTTTGCGGGTAGATGAGATAGTGAGGTTGAGAAACATTCTTCACAGTTAGCCAGGCCATGTACATCTTCTCGTGCAAGGGATATGTCATATAGTAGGCTAGAAAAGTACCTGTCACATGTTAGGGTCAAAGCTTCAATTGACCATTTAATTTTAAGTTCCATCTCACTCTGGTAAGCCATAGATTGCATAGGTTGCTGACAGTTTTTTTGAATCTTGGTTACGATCATGTATATCTGAATGTTGGATCACCAATATGTTGGCTAGTTGTGAGCAAAGTGACATATAGCGGTAAAGTCAGCAGGTAATTCACTGCTTAACCCGGATAACCGGGGGGAGGGGGGGGGTGTTGAGTATAGCGAAGTAGGCTGCCATCTGTGTCTACACATCCTCAACAGTCTAGATCAGTTCCCACAAGGAGTAAATAGGTGAATCTTGGTATGTATTGAAGCAGCAATCTGTGAAATAATTAAATCTGATAGTTAAGTATGAAGATGTAAGCAGTTTTATATTGCACTTGGCTTGTCTCTGCTTTACATCAAGATATGCAGGGAATGCCCCTCTGAGAAGTTTAGCAAAATCTGCCATTTTAGAATCTTGTAAGGGAAATCGCCGGGGTGGAGGATCATTTTATATAATCTGATCTGAGTAGAGATTTTTAAATCAACAGGTCCTAAAGCTCACTATTATTTGTTTTTAAAAAAAAATGTAGGAAGAAGTGGTTTCTCATTTACCATTAAAGGGACTCACTACATCATTATTGAGTGTTTGTGTATAATGATATTCATGAAGAACATCCATGTCTTGACAATTTTTTTTTCCTCTTTGAAATAAAGGGCATTTTAATTCCCTTTTCAATTAATTATAATTTAAGCTGAAATTATTTATTATAATAATAATAATTATTATTATTTTGTAGTGCAACACAAGTGATTTTACCCTTAAGTAGAAGGATGTATATTCAGAATATTGGGGTTATAAAATAAATGAATAATGAAAGACAATGGCTTCAAATCAGCAGAAAACAAGTTAAAATAGTTTCTTTTGGAATCAAATATAAAATAATTTCTTTTAAGCATTTTATAAACTGTTTTAAAAAAGGCAAGTTATTACATTTCACAAATTAAAAACCATTCATCCGTGCTTTAGTAAAATATTCTCTATTTCACACTGAAACAATATTTGGTATTTTTTATGTTTTGCTTGCACATATTATTCAAGAAGATAATAAATGAGCCGACAGATTAAAAAAAAAAAAATCTATTTATTTTAGAAAATGAGAGTACGAATAGTACTGCAACAAGACAAGAGGTTAAACAACAATGGTTTATAGAAAAAAGGAGAAGAATGTGCTCAGTGGGGTTCTTATCTCCCATCAGCTTCTATTTTTCTAGTTTGCAATATCTTTGCAAGCTTTTGTTATGCTTTACAGATCTGATGGTAATGTAGAAAACAATAGTGATACTGTGTGATCGCCTGACAGCTGTGATACAGAGCATCAAAATATGCATCATCTGTACAGAATTCTGTGATCGGTGAATGGAGGGACTGCCCTATGCTTTTTTTTTTTTTTTGCTTCAAGGTACAATCTCCGCTAAAAAGAGTGGAATATTGTTACAGAGCTTCTTGCTTTTACATTAGAAATGTTATTTTAGAAGCTGCAGACATGTTTCCCTGTTAATGAAGTGAGAGATGACAGCTGGCTCACAATACCTTTCATTTCACTGTCACTCTGCTTCGTCTTTCAGTGCCTATTTTGTAACTGGAAAGGAGCTGTGTCACAATTCATTTAAAGTGCTAATTAGCAACATTGCAACCTACTTATAAAGGAGTTTCTATTTTTGAATGCCTTGCAAAATCTATAGCAAACTGAGAATCACTTTAATATAGAAAAATATGTCACATAACAGGGACAAAATGTAATTCATAAAAGAATAAGAGTGCACACACACATAAATACATACACACCCACATACACATGCACACACATACACACAAGCACACACACACACACACATATATATATACACACATACACACATATACACACATAATTAGACACACACACACATACACACACACACAAGCAAACACACACACAAGCACATACACACACATACATACACACACATACATGCACACATACAAACACATACAGACATACACACAAACACACATACACACAAGCTCACACACACATATATACACACAAACACAGACACAAACATACATACATACATACACACCCATACATACACACAATATTAAAACATTTAAAGTGAACAAACTGTAAAATAAAAATGATATAAAGGCCATAGTCTACAACTTGGTTTAATATTGTTTTAAAGTAATAATAGCCATCAATGTGATACAGTAACAGAATGAGGTTGACTGTCCCAGGATACATTTTTGCTGTCTAACCATCAAACACTTTCTGGATAATTTACACAATTATCTGAGCAGGTCTCTTACCCTGTTATACACAGCTCTTTTCACCTAAGATCTACTTCCAGAACACTGCTTATAATTTGAAGGCTCAATAAAAAAAAAAACCTGATTGTTCTTCCTTGTCATACCAGGCTGCTCACTACTTGAACAATCGACCAGAATATGTCACAACTATCACCTGTGTAAGATTAAAAATAAAAAAGATTTATGAAAGGAACAAAAAGGTTGCTAAGTGATAAAATGAACAGTTTTGATAATAAAGGTGCATACTCCATATATTTTTATTAAAAAAAATAAAAAAATAACAAGGCCAAAAATTGCTGGAAGTTCAATTTGTATCAAAAACATTAAAGGTCAGATTACAAGTGGAGCAGTATTTAACACTTATTTTGTTAATAATTAAACAACTAATTAAAATCCATCTACATGTTATTCTCAGAATAATCTTTACTTTGAATGCTTCATTTTATATAGACTTTATTTAAGGTCTGATTACAAGTGGATTGCTATTTAATGCTCCTGCTCCAGTGTTACTCTGCTAGAAGTCAGGTAGCGCACATATTAGAAGTTGAAAGTAAAATGTTTTCACACAAGGGCTAACCTGATGCATGCAAAAAGCCGAACTTAGAATATAACACACGCAATAAAGCATCCCCTCATAGAAGTTAATGGAGCAAAAAAAGTGGGGGAAAAACACCCTAGTCACGCACAAACACAATTGCGTATTCTCAAGTGCGCTAACCTGACATGAAAATATGAATATTTCACATTCCAATGTTCTTCACATAGCAGAATATGTTCTATTTATTTTTAACTACATATCTCTATATATAAATAAAAAGAGAGAAGCGCTCAACCTGGGATCAAATCCGTTGCTCAGTGTGCCTAGAGGGATATGGCTGCACCTCACTGACTAGGCCCACACTAGGCCGAAACGTACATCTGGGGTTTTGCTGTTTCTCTCGTTCAGAGAGGGATTGCCTGGTATTTCGGGGCTGGACTGTACTATGAAGTCAGGATCAGACTGATATGCTTCAGGAAGATTCTTCTCTGTGAAAGGTACATGTTGAGCAAAGAGATTTATGTTATTGCTTGTTCCCAGGTTGAGCACTTCTCTCTTTTTATTTATATTTCTATATATGTAGGATGTTATTCTGCTAAAATATATATCTATACCTATATAAACAGTTACCTCTGATGAAGCGCAGGTACACCTGCGCGAAACATGTCAGGTGTTTTTTGTCTGATTATGTCTCCTATTATGGACAAATACACTTAACTTGATTATACAGCACCAGTATTGGACTTGCAGTGTTTTCTTCTTTGTTATCGGAATATATAAACAGTTAGGTCCATAAATAACTGGATACTGACACAATTTTCATAATTCTTGCTCTGTATGCCACCACAATGGTTTTGAAATGAGACAACTGAGATGCAATTGAAGTGCAGACTTTCATCTTTAATTCAAGGGGTTGAACAAAAAAATCGTATGAAACGTTTAGGAATTGCAACCATTTTCATACACAGTCCCCTTATTTCAGGGGCTTAAATGTAATTGGACAAATAAAATGTTAATTTTTAATACTTTGTCAAGAATCCGTTGTAGGCAATGACTGCTTGAAGTCTGGAATGCATGGACATCACCAAACACTGGGTTTCTTCCTTTGTGATGCTTTGGCAGGCCTTTACTGCAGCTGTCTTCAGTTGTTCTTTGTGCATGGGTCTTTCTGCCGCAAATTTTCTCTTCAGCAAGTACATGATCGGGTTGAGATCAGGTAATTGACTCAAGTACTCGACCTTTGCAGAATATTCCAGTTCTTTGCCTTAAAAAAACTCCTCAGTTGCTTTCATAGTATTTTTTGGGTCATTGTTCATCCTTAAAGTGAAGCACCGTCCAATCAACTTTGCTGATTTGCTGAATCTGAGCAAACAATATATCCCTATACACTTCAGAATTCATCCGACTGCTTCTGTCTTCGGTCACATCATTAATAAACACTAGTGACCAAGTGTCATTGGAAGCCATGCATGCCCATGCCATCACACAGCCTCCACCATGTTTTACAGATGATGTGGTATGCTTAGGATCATGAGCTGTTCCAAGCCATCTCCATACTTTTTTGTTCCCATCATTCAGGCACAGGTTGATCTTAGTTTCATCTGTCCAAAGAATGCTGTTCCATAACTGGGCTGGCTTTTTTTTTTAGAAAAAAAAATCAAATCTGGCCTTTCTATTCTTGAGGCTAATGATTGGTTTGCACCTTGTGGTGAACCCTCTGTATTTGCTCTTTTTAAGTCTTTGCTTAATAGTAGACTTGGATAATTATATGCCTACCTCCTGGAGAGTGTTCTTCACATGCCTGGATGTTGAGAAGGGGTTTTTCTTTGCCATGAAACGAATCCTACGATCATCCACCCTGATTGTCTTCTGTGAACATCCAGGCCTTTTTATGTTGCAGAGCTCACCAATGCATTATTTTTTTTTCTCAGAATGTACCAAACTGTTGATTTGGCCACTCCTAATGTTCCTGCTTTCTCTCTGATGGATTTTTTTATTTTTTTATTGCAGCATAAGGATGACCTCTTTCACTTGCATTGAGAGATCCTTTGAAGGCATGTTGTGGGTTCACAGCAACAGCTTCCAAATGCCAATGCCACACCTGGAATCCAGACCTTTTACCTGCTTAATAAATGAAGAAATAAAGAAGGAATAGCCCACACCTTTCCATGAAACAGCTTTTAAGTCAATTGTCTAATTACTTTTTATCCCTTGAAAAAGAGGGTTCTACATATTAAAGAGCTGTAATTCCTAAACCCCTACTCCAACTTGGATGTGAATACCCTCACATTAAAGCTGAGAGACTGCACTTTAAGCTCATATTCCTTATTTAACTGTAACTTGAATTGCCTGTAACTTAAAATAACAAAACTTGTGTCAGTGTCAAATTATTTACGGGCCTAACTGTATAGATCATTATATTTAGGTATTGAGATATATATATATACTGTATATATATATATATATATATATATATATATATATATATATATATATATATATATATATATATATATATATATATATATATTTAAAATATGTAGAACATATTCCCCTATTTAGAAAATCAGTTCAAAACAAGGTGTCAGAGCAAAAAAATATGGCAGGTGCAGAAGTCAGGATATATTTGCAAAGTTCACAACCCTTCAAATCAATCTTCAGGTAGCATTTCTCAGTAGAAGGGTCAGATAAATAGCATAGTCCAGAAACTTTGAGTCAAGATTAGGAAAAATGGCCAAGAATAAGAATGCTTCTGTCTCCATATGAATAATCCAGCACTGAATGGCATTCAGGCATGGTACCAGGAACAAGGTCAACATTTCCATTGGAGAATAGTATAAAAAGCACTAAGATTAGTGCACAACTTACTTAATAAAGTCATGTAAGGCATATGGAGCACTCACAGCACAGCTTCCTGGGCTTGACCCATTTGGCCAAATGTGGTAACTAACCCTTCCATTTTTGCTTTTAATCTTAGCTGGTCTTTCTCTGTGTGTTATATATATATATATATATATATATATATATATATATATATATATATATATATATTATATATATATATATATATATATATATATATATATATACCTATATAAGTGAGTGCTGGACTTTCTCTGTGTGTTATATATATATATATATATATATATATATATATATATATGTATATATATATTATATATATATATATATATACCTATATAAGTGAGTGCTGGACTTTCTCTGTGTGTTGTAGGTGGGGTTAACTGCTTGTGACTCTGGGGACAGCACAGCTTCCTGTGAGTGCCAGTGAGCACCCAGGGCTGAGCATGTTGCAGGGTCATGGGATGTGTACCCAGTCCAGTCAGAGAGTGCAGTCCCCTTCCATGTTTTGTATATGTCTAGGGTGATTACATAAGCCTGTGCACCCTCCACTTGTTCCCAGTTTGTTGGATTGAGAGCTTGCATTCTGTGGCTGTTTTAGAGACCCAGGTTTTGGAAGGGACCTTGACGAGGTACTTGGGCTTGTCCCATTTGGCCAAATGCGGTAACTAACCCTTCCATTCTTGCTTTTAATCTTAGCTGGACTTTCTCTGTGTGCTATATATATATATATATATATATATATATATATATATATATATATGTATACATATATATATATATATATATATATATATTTAAAATATGTAGAACATATTCCCCTATCTAGAAAATCAGTTCAAAACAAGGTGTCAGAGCAAAAGAATATGGCAGGTGCAAAAGTCAGGATATATTTGCAAAGTTCACAACCCTTCAAATCAATCTTCAGGTAGCGTTTCTCAGTTGAAGGGTCAGATAAATAGCCTAGTCCAGTCAAGATTTCCATTGGAGAATAGTATAAAAAGCACTAAGATTAGTGCGCAACTTACTTAATAAAGTCATGGAAGGCATATGTAGGCTGACCATACATCCCGTTTTGAAAGGGACAGTACCGTTATTTTATGTTTCTTCCCCCGTCCCGTCGTTTCTTTAATAATATTCATTTGGTCCCGTTTTGAGGGTTATCAGACCGTGCAGCCAGCGCAAGTGTCATTTTTTAGCACACACACCACTTGCTAAACATTTTTAAACTCCCCGCTGGTGGGGAGCACAGTTTTTTTTTAACTGCAGGGTTGGGGTTTGGTGGCCATGCCCACATAATCCACAGCACCGCGTCTATGCCAACCGCCCTCAAAATTAGGGGTGTGATCATTGAAAGCAAGTGACAGCAGGTGAGTACTCAGTTGTGAGCTGTCAGACTGAGCTGAGGAGAGAGACTGGTCATGAAAGGGAAGTTAGAACTACTAGCTAGTGCCTAAGGACAGGAGTCGGACTAGATCTGTCATCATCTGATGATCATCTTCCTCTGCCATTATCCGAATTAGCGGCTGACCATCACCAGCGAGATAATTCTTGCCATCTTCTTGTGTCACAGTGTGAACATACAAAAATAGTGATCAATTGGTTCAGTTCTGCAAGAATTGTGCACAGCGATGGTAAGACCAGCGTCTGTGCCTGTCAATCAATTTAATTGTCATTAATTATGCTTATTATTATGCCGAGGCAGTTCTGGTTGTACACACGTTATAAATAACGGTTATCTATTTCCACATTTTTCTCAGTTCTTCCACCATGTAGCAATGATTTGGGGCAACTCAGCTAAAAAAAATCTACAACTACTAATCCAGATCTTTAAACCAAACGACTGTTCAGAGGCTACACTTTTACCATTTAAAATCAGTTAATATGGGGGAATTTGCCTTGACAACATAGAGCATAACACAAACAATGGCCTCTAATTAACAAGGTCTGACGGACCTATTCAGCTGGTGCAACGCTGCCCCCTGCAGACTCGCAGCCAATCGGACGCCAGAAGGGAGGTGTCAATCAAACCGATCGGGTTGAATTGCGGCGATGTCTGTCCACCTGCTCAGAGCAGGTGGACAGGTTACGGAGCAGAGGTCTTTGTGACCGCTGCTTCATAACTGCTGTTTCTGGCGAGCCTGCAGGCTCGACAGAAACACGGGGCATCAAGCTCCATTCGGAGCTTGATAGATAGGCCCCATTGAGTTAAGGGCATGTGATTAAAAAATATACACATGCCCCATTCCCAATTTAGAACGTGGGAACATTGTGAAAACACTGTGGATTGGTATTTAGATGTTATAGCTCTACGTATTCCTAAAAACATTTGCATGAGTTCTTCTGTAACTGAAGGATAATTGTTGGCTCAATTGTTTATATTCATGTCTTAAAAGTTAACTTTTGTTAAAATCTTACTTTTTTTTCCTATGAATAAAGAATATTAACCCCGGCCCGTTTTTTGACATCTCAATGTCCCATTTTTGTCTCAAGGAAATATGGTCAGCCTACATATGGAGCACTCACAGCACAGCTTCCTGGGCTTGTCCCATTTGGCCAAATGTGATAACTAACCCTTTCATTTTTGCTTTTAATCTTAGCTGGATTTTCTCTGTGTGTTATATATATATATATATATATATATATATATATATATATATATATATATATATATATATATATGTGTGAGTGCTGGACTTTCTCTGTGTGTTGTATTAATTTGTTTTGTAATTTTTGCTGTGGTTCTTGCACCCAGACCTGTCTGGGGTTAACTGCTTGTGACTCTGGGGACAGCACAGCTTCCTGTGAGTGCCAGTGAGCACCCAGGGCTGAGCATGTTGCAGGGTCATGGGATGTGTACCCAGTCCAGTCAGAGAGTGCAGTCCCCTTCCATGTTTTGTATATGTCTAGGGTGATTACATAAGCCTGTGCACCCTTCACCTGTTCCCAGTTTGTTGGATTGAGAGCCTGCATTCTGTGGCTGTTTTAGAGACCCAGGTTTTGGAAGGGACCTTGACGAGGTACTTGGGCTTGTCCCATTTGGCCAAATGCGGTAACTAATTCTTGCTTTTAATCTTAGCTGGACTTTCTCTGTGTGTTTTATATATATATATATATATATATATATATATATATATTTATATTGATCTATATAGGTATAGATATACACACACACACACATATATATATATATATATATATATATATATATATATATATATATATAGTATATAGGCATATCTATTTAAAAATGCATAGAACATATTCTGCTATGTGCAGAACATTGGAAAGTGAAATATTTATAGTAAATGTGTTTTTACCAATAAATGTGTTTTTCATGTTTTCATATACTTGACTACAAAGGGCTCCGATTCACTTATATATATGCCAATGTATGTATACATTTGTATTTATGTGTTTATTTGTGTATATATGTCTGTAAATACATACTGTATATACACATATAAATACCTAAATACACATGTTTACATGTGTATATATATATATATATATATATATATATATATATAAAAATATATATATATACTTATACATTTTTAGACATGTACTGTATATGTATGTATCTCAATGTTAAAGCCCTTTTCCTGCCTTTTTTACACTTGAGATCCCTTATAACTTTTGTGTGCAATATGTTTTTAAAAATAATTTGTATTAGATAGTGTTATTATGAGTGTAACTATAGGTTGTAATGCATTTGTTTTGATTTAATGATGTGTTTTGAGACACTTTTTTGTTTTAATTAAAGGGACACTGAACCCAAATTTTTTATTTCATGATTCAGATAGAGCATGCACTTTTAAGCAACTTTCTAATTTACTTCTATTATCAATTTTCTTTGTTCTCTTGCTATCTTTATTTGAAAAAGAAGGCATCTAAGCTAAGGAGCCAGCAATTTTTTGGTTCAGACCATGGACAGCACTTGTTTATTGGTGCTGTCCATTCAGCAAGGACAACTGAGGTTGTTCACCAAAAATGGGCCGGCATCTAAACTTACATTCTTGCTTTTCAAATAAACATACCAAGAGAATGAAGAAAATTTGATAATAGGAGTAAATTAGAACGTTGCTTAAAATTGCATGCTCTCTCTGAATCACAAAATAAAAAAATTGGGTTCAGTGTCACTTTAACCATAGCTCTGAAGTTGCAGTAATTATTCTAGCGTAAATCGCGATTGTGCTCAAACAATCACATCTACTTTCAACTTTAATACTTGCGTAAAACCCGATCACTTGAGCGTAATAGTATTTACTTTTAACTCGTAATAAATATGAGGGGTAAGCCCGATGAGCGCAAACACCCACGATAAACTCCTTATTGCTCGAGAGCAAATGTTTGCGCTCCACTAGTAATGTGACCCAATAACAGGAATCATCAACAACAAATATTTATTACTCACCATCTGAAGTCTTCTTTTCTTCATCAAATGTAATCCACAACAATAAAAAAACCCCCAAAGGGTCGTCTTATTTACTTCCTCAGATGTAATCCTCAACGACCCTGGAGAAAACCCCCAAAAAGCAATGAAAAAAAAATTCAAAGGATCCCTTTCTTTTCTTCATCAGATATAATCCACAAGGTGATGGTGGCTTCCTCGGTAGTGGTGGCATCTCCTCCTCGGGCTCCTCTAGTCCTCCATAGCAGCGTTGGTGGCTCCTCTGTTTAGGCGACTTCTCTGCAACAGCAACTCCTTAGTGGTGGCTCTTCTTCCTTTTGCATTCGTTCTTCATGCTGTTTGACAGCACACTTTTTTTCTGTCAGTTACCTATTTTATAGGGGTATCATGACAGTTCTATTGGCTGATTTTTAAAATTCAAATCAAACAATAGAAGGATTTCTATGTTTTTAAAATCTTGACTGATTTTAAAAAAATAGAAGTCCTTCAATTGGCTGATTTGTAATACGTGATAAAATCACAGTGGAGGGGGCGCAGAATGGTATACAATTCAGATGGTAGTTATTGATAACCCTTAAAGACAATTTAAAACTTAAACAAACTAATGTTATCTTATGAGGTGAAAAATATATCAATATCCTTTTGGTGTATATAGGAAAGAAAATGTCTCTTTTTACAAATAAGTTGATAGCTGAGCGGCGGCTGCCTCCTCTCAACCCGATGATCCAGGCAAGAACTAGGAGAAATAAAAAACAGAGGGGCGCCTCATGTGTGGTATAGTCTGATTGAAGACATAAGAAAAAGCAACAGAATAGCCAAATGAGTACTCACATACTCCACGAGCACACTCATGTGCTGGTAGGGGCAGGCTGTAGATTTAGATGGGTGTGACAGCTCACCCGTTCAAGGATACTTCCAATACTGTAGTTCTGCAACAGGTGTAAAACAAACAGAGAGCACTATATGTGCAGACCATTAAGGATGATACATAAAAATGTGCTTTATAGTATAAAGTGGGTACTCACATACTCCCAAAGCACACCAATGTGCTGGTAGATACAGGCTGCAGATTCAGGCAGGTGTGGCAGCTCACCCAAACAAACGATCTTTTGGTATTGATGCAGTGAAAACAACGGCAGGATTAATGCTTCTCAGTAGCTGTGCACTTAGTAGTGATTGCAGGCAGACGGTAGGAAATGAGATCCACTCCAAAAGTAAAAATTTGCAAATATTTATTGAAAACAAAAATTTAAAAACAACACCAGGGTTTCATCAGGCATCATGCCTGATGAAACGGTTTGCCAACCGAGAAACGCGTTGCAATCATTGGGGCCAACTGGGTGACCCTGTAATCCACTTTGTATAACAACCCTGGTGTTGTTTTTAAATTTTTGTTTTTAATAAATATTTGCAAATTTTTACTTTTGGAGTGGATCTCATTTCCTACCGTCTGCCTGCAATCACTACTAATTGCACAGCTACTGAGAAGCATTAAACCTGCCGTTGTTTTCACTGCATCAATACCAAAAGATCGTTTGTTTGGGTGAGCTGCCACACCTGCCTGAATCTGCAGCCTGTATCTACCAGCACATTGGTGTGCTTTGGGAGTATGTGAGTACCCACTTTATACTATAAAGCACATTTTTATGTATCATCCTTAATGGTCTGCACATATAGTGCTCTCTGTTTGTTTTACACCTGTTGCAGAACTACAGTATTGGAAGTATCCTTGAACGGGTGAGCTGTCACACCCATCTAAATCTACAGCCTGCCCCTACCAGCACATGAGTGTACTCGTGGAGTATGTGAGTACTCATTTGGCTATTCTGTTGCTTTTTCTTATGTCTTCAATCAGACTATACCACACATGAGGCGCCCCTCTGTTTTTTATTTCTCCTGATTGGCTGATTTGAACATTTTAAAAACATCAGCCAATAGAACTGCCAGGAAACCTATAAAAGAGGAAACTGACAGAAAAAAATGAGTGTGTTGCCGGACAGCATGAAGAGCAGATGCAAAAAGAAGAGCCTCCGCTATGGAGGACCAGAGGAGCCCCTACAGAGGATGAGCTCCCACCATCGCTGATGAGGAGGACCAGAGGAGCTGCTGCCACCTTGTGGATTACATCTGATAAAGAAAAGAATTGGACCATTTGTATTTTTTTTTCATGGATTTTTTTGGGATTTTTTATTTCTTCATGGTTTTATTCCATTTTTTTCCCATTGTTTTCTTTGGTGAAGATGAGAAGAGGATCTTTTGAAAAAAAAATGTCATGGATTTTTTGGGATTTGTTTTCCCCTGGATTTGTTTTGGGGACTTTTCCCTTAATTTTATTGTTATCATTGTGGATTACATCTGATAAAGAAAAGAAAACTTCAGATGGTGAGCAATAAATATTTGTTGTTTGCTTATTGTTGTGAACTTTTCTTTAATGTGTTTTTTACTTTGTGGTTGTTTATTGCTTATTATTTCATTCTTTGGTTTAATATGTTATTGTGTCAGCTGTGCCCAGATTTGAACCTGAGACTCCTGATTCATCGCCCATTTCTCTGTTCCAGAGACACCAGAGGGCTTTGTATTCTCTTGGTGTTTTTAGAGACCTGTTACCTGCAGTAGAATTCTCTCTGGCTCCACCTGCTTCCAGCAGTTTTGCAAAAAGCTCTCCTATAAAAGGTTGCTTCACAAAACACTTCCTGCCCTGACATTGTGGTTCATTTTGTTAGTGCCTCCGACCTTGCTTGAATTTCCTGTTTGGTTCATGAATCTGGCTTGTTCTCTGACTACCCTTTTTGATCTCCCTTGGATTTGATGTAAGATTGAACTGTTCAATGTTTGATTAACTTGGCCTTTTACTCTGACTAGTGCATTCTCCCTGGATTTGGTGACTGCTCTGACTACTCTCAGGTATCTGACCGTCGGCTTGTCTCCTGGCTATTCTCTCTGTACCAGCCTGCCTCTGCTTCCTGTGGCATCATTCTGCTTATCTGGCATCCCTTTCCTGTATCCTAGTCCTCCAGAGGACATCTGTCAAGTGCCGGTATCCTGTTTCAGTGCCTAGCCCTACAGTTAGGCGCTTGCCAAATTCCTATATTCAGTACATGTACCCAAGCACTGCAAAGGATATCTGCAAAGTACCAGTCACCTGGTTCTGCATCCAAACTCTGATAAGTTCCAGTGTCCTGCCCCTGTGCCAAGCTTTGCAGGGGGTTTCTGTCAAATACCTGTCTCCAGCTACTGTGTCCAAGATCTGCAGAGAGTCTCTGCCAAGTTACTGCACTCATGCTGTACAAAGGATATCTGCTAAGTGCCAGTATCTCTGTCCAGCTCCTAAGCCCAAGCCCTGCAGTGGGCCCTGCCAAAAATCTGAGTCCTGCTCCAGTCTTGGCCTCCAGATGGCACTTCCAGTCTCATCCTCTAGTGGGCACTTAATTTCTGGCCTTACAGTGGGCACTCATGTTCCTGTCCATATTGTGGGTATTACCTCAGACTCCAGTTCTGGTGTGGGCATGCTTGCTCACCTTTTTCCAGCCTCCATAAAAAATCACAAAAACCCCATAACAGTAAGCCTAAAGAAATTTAAAAAAAAAACATTAACCAAAACACACCACAATAAATAACAAAAGCAAACAACTACAAAGTTAACACAACAATAAACAGCCTAAGCAAACAACAACCACAAAATAAACAACTGTCACAGTCTTTGGGCTGAGAAGGTTTGGGGGTATGGAGCTTATGCGAGGTGGTGGCAGGCTTAGGACTGTGTGAAATACTGGGCCAGTGGTAAGTGCTTCTTAATGGGAGTACCCCTTTTAGGCATGGTCTAGTAATAGGCTGACCATTTTGCCGCTTTAAAAATGGACACATATGAAAAATGCATATGTCAGGACTGTTTAAAGAAATGGTTTGGAATAATGTTCCATTATGAGAGCCCTGACTTTTTCATATGTGTCCATTTTTAAAGCAGCAATATGGTCAGCCTATCTAGTAACAGACAAACAAGTATGTTTATTGTACTGGAACTGGAGACCTGGAGGATGGAAAAAGGTGAGCAGGCATGAAAACAACGGCAGGTTTAATGCTTCTCAGTAGCTGTGCACTTAGTAGTGATTGCAGGCAGACGGTAGGAAATGAGATCCACTCCAAAAGTAAAAATTTGCAAATATTTATTAAAAACAAAAATTTAAAAACAACACCAGGGTTTCATCAGGCATCATGCCTGATGAAACGGTTTGCCAACCGAGAAACGCGTTGCAATCATTGGGGCCAACTGGGTGACCCTGTAATCCACTTTGTATAACACCCCTGGTGTTGTTTTTAAATTTTTGTTTTTAATAAATATTTTCAAATTTTTACTTTTGGAGTGGATCTCATTTCCTACCGTCTGCCTGCAATCACTACTAAGTGCACAGCTACTGAGAAGCATTAAACCTGCCGTTGTTTTCACTGCATCAATACCAAAAGATCGTTTGTTTGGGTGAGCTGCCACACCTTCCTGAATCTGCAGCCTGTATCTACCAGCACATTGGTGTGCTTTGGGAGTATGTGAGTACCCACTTTATACTATAAAGCACATTTTTATGTATCATCCTTAATGGTCTGCACATATAGTGCTCTCTGTTTGTTTTACACCTGTTGCAGAACTACAGTATTGGAAGTATCCTTGAACGGGTGAGCTGTCACACCCATCTAAATCTACAGCCTGCCCCTACCAGCACATGAGTGTGCTCTTGGAGTATGTGAGTACTCATTTGCCTATTCTGTTGCTTTTTCTTATGTCTTCAATCAGACTATACCACACATGAGGCGCTCCTCTGTTTTTTATTTCTCCTAATTGGCTGATTTGAACATTTTAAAAACATCAGCCAATAGAACTGCCAGGAAACCTATAAAAGAGGAAACTGACAGAAAAAAATTAGTGTGTTGCCGGACAGCGTGAAGAGCAGATGCAAAAAGAAGAGCCTCCGCTATGGAGGACCAGAGGAGCCCCTACAGAGGATGAGCTCCCACCATCGCTGATGAGGAGGACGAGAGGAGCTGCTGCCACCTTGTGGATTACATCTGATAAAGAAAAGAATTGGACCATTTGTATTTTTTTTTTCATGGATTTTTTTGGGATTTTTTATTTCTTCATGGTTTTATTCCATTTTTTTCCCATTGTTTTCTTTGGTGAAGAAGAGAAGAGGATCTTTTGAAAAAAAAAATTCATGGATTTTTTGGGATTTGTTTCCCCCTGGATTTGTTTTGGGGGCTTTTTCCTTAATTTTATTGTTATTATTGTGGATTACATCTGATAAAGAAAAGAAAACTTCAGATGGTGAGCAATAAATATTTGTTGTTTGCTTAGATTGTTTATTGTTGTGTACTTTTCTTTAATGTGTTTTTTACTTTGTGGTTGTTTATTGCTTATTATTTCATTCTTTGGTTTAATATGTTGTTGTGTCAGCAGTGCTCAGATTTAAACCTGAGACTCCTGATTCATCGCCCATTTCTCTGTTCCGGAGCCACCAGAGGGCTTTGTATTCTCTTGGTGTTTTTAGAGACCTGTTACCTGCAGTAGAATTCTCTCTGGCTCCACCTGCTTCCAGTAGTTTTGCAAAAAGCTCTCCTATAAAAGGTTGCTTCACAAAACACTTCCTGCCCTGACATCGTGGTTCATCTTGTTAGTGCCTCCGACCTTGCTTGAATTTCCTGTTTGGTTCATGAATCCGGCTTGTTCTCTGACTACCTTTTTTGATCTCCCTTGGATTTGATGTAAGATTGAACTGTTCAATGTTTCATTAACTTGGCCTTTTACTCTGACTAGTGCATTCTCCCTGGATTTGGTGACTGCTCTGACTACTCTCAGGTATCTGACCGTCGGCTTGTCTCCTGGCTATTCTCTCTGTACCAGCCTGCCTCTGCTTCCTGTGGCATCATTCTGCTTATCTGGCATCCCTTTCCTGTATCCTAGTCCTCCAGAGAACATCTGTCAAGTGCCGTTATCCTGTTTCAGTGCCTAGCCCTACAGTTAGGCGCTTGCCAAATTCCTATATTCAGTACATGTACCCAAGCACTGCAAAGGATATCTGCAAAGTACCAGTCACCTACTTTTATTATCACATGCTTCATTCTCTTGTTATCCTTTGCCAAAGGAACATCATTGCACTACTGGCAGCTAGCTGAACACATCTAGGTAGCCAATCACCAGCTAGCTCCCAGAAGTGTAGGATATGTACGTTCTAATTTTCAACAATGGATACCAAGAGAAGAACCCCATTTGAAAATAGAGGTTAATTTTAAATTAGTTTATGCTGGTAGCAACCATTTCTTTTTAATTAAGAAATAATATGCAGAGAAATAATCTATGTGTTACTGTTTAGTTAGTAAAGTTCTTAAGGGCCTATGATGATCACTGATCATTGCGCAGTTTGAATAGATGTCCCCATAGATAAATTCTCCACTGCTCACTCTATTTACATTTATCTTTTTTATGATTTTATTACAAAGTCTGCCAAATAGAATATTCCTCTTGAGTGACAACTAAATACAACTTTGGAAAAAAACCCCGCAACTGCCAACAGACACTCTAAACCTGAGAATGGCCTCAGTAGAAAAAAACCTAAGTTACAACATGGCAGCACTCATTGCTTTAAAAAAAAATCCATCTATATGTTATTCTCAGAATAATATTTTCTTTGAATGCTTTATTCTATCAAGCATTTATTTAGGACCAGATTTCAAGTGGCGTGCTATTTAATATTCCAGCGTTAACTGTGCTAGATATTATGATTTCTTTCTTAACTCCTTAACGACCAAGGACGTGCAGGGTACGTCCTCAAAAGAAAGTCAGTTAACGACCAAGGACGTACCCTGCACGTCCTCGGTCTGGAAAGCAGCTGGAAGTGATCCTGATCACTTCCAGCTGCTTTCCGGTTATTGCAGGATGCCTCGATATTGAGGCATCCTGCAATAACATTTTTTAGCCATCCGGTGCAGAGGGAGCGGGTGGGAACCACTACACTACAGAAAAAAATGGTACAAAAATGAAACAATGGGGTGAAATTTCATTAAAGAATAAACATCAGTTAGGTGGTGGGGGTTGGTTTGTGTGGAGGGGGAAGCTACACTA
This sequence comes from Bombina bombina, assembly GCF_027579735.1. Classification (NCBI taxonomy): domain Eukaryota; kingdom Metazoa; phylum Chordata; class Amphibia; order Anura; family Bombinatoridae; genus Bombina; species Bombina bombina. The sequence goes on from NC_069500.1 coordinate 653,372,666, forward strand.
CAGAAAAATGGCAAAAAAATAAAAAAAAAACATTTTTTTTGCAAACTGGGTACTGGCAGACAGCTGCCAGTACCCAAGATGGCCCCCAATAAGGCAGAGGGGGAGGGTTAGAGAGCTGTTTTGGGTGGGGTCAGGGAGGTTGGGGGATAAGGGGGGGATCCTACACAGTAGCTTAAAAAAAACTTTTATTTGAGTACTGGCAGACCTAGATCAATTCTTTTAATGTCTTCCAAAAAATATATATACAGTACATGTCAATGGATATTCAGGGATTCCTGAAAGATATTAGTGTTCTAATGTAACTATTGCTAATTTTGAAAAAAAGTGGTTTGGAAATAGCAAAGTGCTACTTGTATTTATTGCCCTATAACTTGCAAAAAAAGCAAAGAACATGTAAATATTGGGTCTAAACTCAGGACAAAATTTAGAAACTATTTAGCATGGGTTTTTTTGGTGGTTGTAGCTGTGTAACAGATTTTGGGGTCAAAGTTAGAAAAAGTGTTTTTTTTTCCATTTTTTCCTCATATTTTATAGTTTTTTTATAGTAAATTATAAGATATGATGAAAATAATGGTATCTTTTGAAAGTCCATTTAATGGCAAGAAAAACGGTATATAATATGTGTGGGTACAGTAAATGAGTAAGAGGAAAATTACAGCTAAACACAAACACCGCAAAAATGTAAAAATTGCCTTTTAACTTCCCTCCTTTCCCCTGAGAATGCTGGTTAACTAGAAAATGTCACATGCTTCCACTGACAGGCTGAGATAAACTGTCACTCTATTCTGCTGCTCCTTCCTGGTTTGCATCCATTGGATAATGTCTGCTTGCATCATAAAAAACAGCATCCACTAACCAAAAAATAAAACGAACATTTTAAAAGAAAATAAAGCATTTTTATTTTACGCTGCATCCAGGTGGATTCCGAAAATGACAGGGTGGTGCGGTGGATTCTTTCATCACCCTGCCATTTTTGGAATCCACCTGGATGCAGTGTAGGCAAACAATGCCTTAAAAAAACATGCAACCACCGCAAGAAATAAAAAAAACAAAAAAAAAATAAAACGTCCTCACAAAGTATTAAGAATAAAAAGCTAACCGCCCGCACAAAATAAAAAGTAAAATAAAACTAACCGCCCGCACAAAGTATTAAAAAAAACTAGCCACCAACACGAAGTATTAAGAAAAAAAATAAACATAACCGCCCGTACTAAGTATTAACAAAAAAACCCCATAAACTACCTAACCCTTACACCGCAAACCCTCACAACACCAACTAAATAATTGACAATATTAATCTTTAAACCGACAAACCCTACAACGCCAACTAAGTAATTATACTATTAACCCCTAAACCGACAAACCCCCGCATCGCAATACACCTAATTAACCTATTAACCCCTAAACCGCCAAACCCCACATCGCAATAAACCTAATTAACCTATTAACTCCTAAACCACCAAACCCCACAACGCAAATAACTAATTTAATTACTATGCCCCCTAACATAACACCCCCTAAATTAACCCCAAATACTACTAAATTGCAATTTAAACAAAAATTCCTAACAATAAATGACAAAAAAATACTCTAACATTACAAAAAATAAAAAATTTAACATTACAGAAAAAATAAAAACATTTCAGACAAAATAAAAACACCCCCTAAACTAAACTACCAATAGCTCTTAAAAGGGCCTTTTGTAGGGCATTGCCCTAAGTTAAACAGCTCTTTTACGTTTAAAAAATTCTAAGTCCCCCCTAACAGTAAAAACCCCCCACCCACCAAACGCCCCAAAATAAAAAACCTAACACTAAAACTTTGTATGGACGTTGCCATTAAAAGGGAATTCAGCAATTTCACTACCCTTAAAAGGGCATTCAGCTCTTTTACAAGCCCATTAAATCCCTAATCTTAAAAATAAAAAAAACCCAAAAACAAAAAAAATCCTAACTCTAGCCTTCAAGTAGGTACTCTTCGTTCCTGAAGTCCGGCGGAGAAGGTCTTTTTCCAGGCGGCTCCATCATCTTCTATCTTCATCTGGAGCGAAGGTGTTATGGAGCGGAGGTGTGGAGCTGGCTTCCCCAATGCACAGATCAGCAGCAGTTCTCAGTGGCGGTCATCATCAATGGTCTGCAGCGGCGGTTATCCAAAGTGGCGGGGAGGATGCTCTTCATGCGATCATCCACCGCACACTGAAGAATTAATGCAAAGTACCATATTTAAAATGGCATGCAGCTCTTTTACTACCCTTTAAAGAGCATTCAGCTCTTTTACAAGCCCATTAAATCCCTAATCTTTAAAAAAAAAAACAAAAAAAAAACTAACTCTAACCTCCAAATAAGTATTCACTGTTCCTGAAGTCCAGCTGAGAAGGTCTTCTTCCAGTTCTTCCAGGCGGCTCCATCATCTTCTATCTTCACCTGGAGCGAAGGTGGTGCGGAACAGAGCTGCGGATCTGGCTTTCCCGATGCATGGATCCTCAGCAGCGGTTCTCAGTGGCGTTCCGCAGCGGCGGTTGTCCAAAGTGGTGTGGAGGCTTTTCTTCATGCGATCATCCGCCACACACTGAAGATTAAATGCAAGTACCCCATATTGGCTGAAATTTTGAAATCAGTGAATAGGATGAGAGCTACTGAAATCTTATTGGCTGATTTGAAGAGCCAATAGGATTTCGTTGTGAGTCGCCCGACAGACACCCCCAGGCAGATGACGTCACTAGTAAAGCTCCAATACGCTGTAGGCTGTATCGAGCTAGAGGATCTCCTTGGGCTCAGCTGGAACTAACAGCGCTCAGTATCACCGTGGGAGTGTGTAAGTGATAACCTTAATGGCGGTCAGCAAACAGGTATTCAGAGACACAGGAGCACATAGGTGAAAGTAAAATCTTAGGTTTATTGGAATAAAAACAAACAGCAACGCGTTTCCCGGCTACAATGCTTTACCAGTGACGTCATCTGCCTGGGGGTGTCTGTCGGGCGACTCACAACGGTCCCGACTCGCAGTGAAGGGCACGCTTTAAGTGCCGCTACAATTGTGAGTATCCACTCTGGAAGGGGGGATTTTGGCTTGTTATTTGTCCCCACATCCAAACGATACTGCTTTATGGGTCTGGCGCCTCTCTTTCCATCTTTTTTGTACATGTAGGATTCCTCTGGGAGTTCGTCTGGAGAGTGCAGCCTTTTCATCAAGCCCACCGGAACGGAACCAATATCTAGCAGCGCACCTCTTGAGGATAGTTTGATTATCCGTACTTAACGAATAGGATTTCAGTAGCTCTAATCTTATTGGCTGATTTCAAAATTTCAGCCAATAGGAATGCAAGTTACCCCAAATTGAATGTGGTACCTTGCATTCAATATTCAGTGTACGCTGGAGATTGGATGAAGAGGATCCTCCAAGCCACTGAGGATTGCCGCCGCTGAAGTCCGCCCCTGAGGACTGCCACTGAGGATCGCTGCTTTGGATCCACGCATCGGGGAAGACAGCTCTGCAACTCCCCTCTGTGCCATGCCACCTTCACTCGGGGTGAAGATAGAAGATGATGGAGCCGCCCTGGAAGAACACCTTCACCGCCGAACTTCAGGTATGGTGAGTACCTATTTGGGGCTTAGTTTTAGGATTTTTAAATTTTTTTTTTTTTTTTAAGATTAGGGATTTAATATGCTGTAAAAAGAACTTATCGCCCTTTTAAGGGCAGTAAAAGAGCTGAACTCCCTTTTAAGGGCAATGCCCATACAAATGCACCTTTAGGGGCAATGGGTAGCTTAGGTTTTTTTAGTGTTAGGTTTTTTATTTTGGAGGTGTTGGTTGGGTGGGGCGTGGGGTTTTTTACTGTTGGGGGTAATTGGTCTTTTTTAAGTAAAAGAGCTGTTTAGCTTAGGGCAATGCCCTACAAAAGGCCCTTTTAAGGGCTATTGGTAGTTTAGTATTAGATTAGGGTGTGTTTTTATTTGAGGGGGGATTTTTTATTTTTATAGGGGTATTAGTTTAGGTTTAAATTTTTTATTTTGGATAGCTTTGTTTATTTTTTCTGTAATTTTTTTTTTAAAATTTTTGATAAAATTAGCTTGGGGGTTTGTATTTTTTAAACATAGACTGCCCGTTGAGCAGGCTTATTGCCTAGTATATATATATAAATTAACTTTGTAATACACTTTCATTATTTATTATCACCGAGATTACGAGTTTTGCGGTAACAGGGGTGCGTTGCTAACAAGCATTTTTTTCTCACCCCTCACTTAAGACAACGCTGGTATTACAGGTTTTTTTAAACCCGGCGTTATCCGCAAAAAGGTGAGCGTAGACTTACGGTAGCGGTGAGCTGCTAAAACGTGCTCGTGCAAGATTTCCCCATAGGAATCAATGGGCAGAATCGGCTGAAAAAAACTAACACCTGCAAAAAAGCAGCGTTCAGCTCCTAACGCAGCCCCATTGATTCCTATGGGGAAACAAAAGTTATGTCTAAACCTAACACCCTAACATTAACCCCGAGTCTAAACACCCCTAATAGTACACTTATTAACCCATAATCTGCCGCCCCCGACATCGTCGCCACCTACATTATATTATTAACCTCTAATCTGCCGCTCTGGACACCGCCACCACCTAAATTATACTTATGAACCCCTAATCTGCTGCCCCCAACATCGCCGCTACTATATTAAATTTATTAACCCCTAAACCTAAGTCTAAACCTAACCCTAACACCCCCTAACTTAAATATAATTTAAATAAAACAAAATAAAATTACTACAATTAAATAAATTATTCCTATTTAAAACAGGCAACTTTGTATTTATTTTAACAAGGTACAATAGTTATTAAATAGTTATTAACTATTTAATAACTTCCTAGTTAAAATAAAGACAAATATACCTGTAAAATAAATCCTAACCAAAGTTACAATTACACTTAACACTACACTATCATTAAATAAATTACCTAAACTAAATACAATTAAATACAATTAAATTAAATAAACTAAAAAAAATAATTACAAGAATTTTAAACTAATTACACCTAATCTAATCCCCCTAATAAAATAAAAATCCCTACCCTATACTAAATTACAAATAGCCCATAAAAGGGCTTTTTGCGGGGCATTGCCCCAAAGTAATCAGCTCTTTTACCTGTAAAAAAAAAGACAATACCTCCCCCCAACATTAAAACCCACCACCCACACACCCAACCCTACTCTAAAACCCACCCAATCCCCCCTTAATAAAACCTAACACTACCCCCTTGAAGATCACCATACCTTGAGCTGTCTTCACCCAGCCAGGCACAAGTGGTCCTCCAGAGGGGCAGAAGTCTTCATCCGATCTGGCAAAAGAGGACCTCCAGACGAGCAGAAGTCTTCATCCAGGCGGCATCTTCTATCTTCATCCATCCGGAGCGGAGCGGGTCCATCTTGAAGCCAGCCGACGCGGAGCATCCTCTTCTTCCGACGACTCCCGAAGAATGAAAGTTCCTTTAAATGACATCATCCAAGATGGCGTCCCTTGAATTCCGATTGGCTGATAGGATTCTATCAGCCAATTGGAATTAATGTAGAAAAAATCCTATTGGCTGATGCAATCAGCCAATAGAATTGAGCTTGCATTCTATTGGCTGATTGGAACATCCAATAGAATGTGAGCTCAATCCTATTGGCTGATCCAATCAGCCAATAGGATTTTTTCTACCTTAATTCCGATCGGCTGATAGAATCCTATCAGCCAATCAGAATTCAAGGGACGCCATCTTAGATGACATAATTTAAAGGAACATTCATTCGTTGGGAGTAGACGGAAGAAGAGGATGCTCCACGTTGGCTGGCTTCAAGATGGACCCGCTCCGCTCTGGATGGATGAAGATAGAAGATGTTGCCTGGATGAAGACTTCTGCTCGTCTGGAGGTCCTCTTCTGCCCTGATCGGATGAAGACTTCTGCCCCTCTGGAGGACCACTTGTGCCCGGCTGGGTGAAGACGGCTCAAGGTAGGGTGATCTTCAAGGGGGTAGTGTTAGGTTTTATTAAGGGGGGATTGGGTGGGTTTTAGAATAGGGTTGGTGTGTGGGTGGTGGGTTTTAATGTTGGGGGGGTATTGTCATTTTTTTTACAGGTAAAAGAGCTGACTACTTTGGGGCAATGCCCCGCAAAAAACCCTTTTAAGGCTATTTGTAATTTAGTATAGGGTAGGGATTTTTATTATTTTGGGGGCTTTTTTATTTTATTAGGAGGATTAGATTAGGTGTAATTAGTTTAAAATTCTTTTAATTATTTTTTTATTTTCTGTAATTGAGTGTTTTTTTTTGTACTTTAGTTTATTTAATTTAATTGTATTTAATTGTAGTTAGTTTAGAGAATTTATTTAATGATAGTGTAGTGTTAGGTGTAATTGTAACTTAGGTTAAAATTTATTTTACAGGTATATTTGTCTTTATTTTAACTAGGAAGTTATTAAATAGTTAATAACTATTTCATAACTATTGTACCTAGTTAAAATAAATACAAAGTTGCCTGTAAAATAAATATAAACCCTAAGATAGATACAAATGTAACTATTAGTTATATTGTAGCTCTCTTAGGGTTTATTTTACAGGTAAGTACTGTTTTAAATAGGAATAATTTATTTAATTGTAGTCATTTTATTTTGTGTTATTTAAATTATATTTAAGTTAGGGGGGTATTAGGGTTAGATTTAGACTTAGGTTTAGGGGTTAATAAATGTAATATAGTAGCGGTGATGTTGGGGGCGGCAGATTAGGGGTTAATACATGTAAGTAGGTGTCGGCGATGTAAGGAACGGCAGATTAGGGGTTAATAAAATTTAACTAGTGTTTGCGAAGCAGGAGTGTGGTGGTTTAGGGGTTAATATATTTATTAAAGCGGCGGTGATGTCCGGTCATCAGATTAGGGGTTAAAAACTTTATTTAAGTGTTTCTGATGTGGGGGGGGGGGGCTTGGTTTAGGGATTAATAGGTAGTATATGGGTGTTAGTGTACTTTTTTGCACTTTAGTTGAGAGTTTTATGTTACGGCGTTAGCCCATAAAACTCTTAACTACTGACTTTTAAATGCGGTAGGAGTCTTGACAGGAGAGGGTCTACCGCTCACTTCTTACAAGACTCGTAATACTGGCGTTAGGCAAATCCCATTAAAAAGATAGGATACGCAATTTACGTAAGGGGATTTGCGGTAAGCTCGAGTCACGGAAGAAAAGTGAGCGGTACACCTGTACCTGCAAGACTCGAAATACCAGCAGGCGTTAAAAAGCAGCGTTGGGACCTCTCAACGCTGCTTTTTAAGGCAAACACAAGACTCGTAATCTAGCCGTTTGTTTCCTTTTCCTGTAATTCCATTCTGAAAATTGTAAGCTTTTCAGTTCCTGTTAGAATTGGAAGTGCAGAACACTGTTATATTCTACACAGTCATTGGCTGCACACTCTAATTACTTATTTATAACTGTCTCTAAATGGCCTCAGTAGAGAAAGAAACCTAAGTTACAACATGATAGCACCCATAGCTTTAAAGACACTAAACTTTTACACTTAATTTGTCAATATTTAAACAACTATTTAAAATTAAAAAAAATCCATCTACATGTTATTCTCAGAGTAATCTTTCCTTTGAATGCTTCATTCTATCTAGCATTTATATAGGGCAAGATTTCAAGTGGAGTGCTATTTAATGCTCCAGCTCGAGCATTAACTGTGCTAGAAGTAAGTGTCGGGTTGCGCACATTTTATGAGTTTAAAGTAAACTGTTTTAATAACTCTCACACTAAACCGATGAGTGCAAAAAGCCGAAATTACAATGTCGCATACACATTCAAGTATTACCCCATATACAGTGGGGAAAAAAGTATTTAGTCAGTCACCAATTGTGCAAGTTCTCCCACTTAAGAAGATGAGAGAGGCCTGTCATTTTCATCATAGGTATACCTCAACTATGAGAGACAAAATGTGGAAACAAATCCAGACAATCACATTGTCTGATTTGGAAAGAATTTATTTGCAAATTATGGTGGAAAATAAGTATTTGGTTAATATCAAAAGTTCATCTCAATACTTTGTTATATATCCTTGTTGGCAATGACAGAGGTCAAACGTTTTCTGTAAGTCTTCACAAGGTTGTCACACACTGTTGCTGGTATGTTGGCCCATTCCTGCATGCAGATCTCCTCTAGAGCAGTGATGTTTTGGGGTTGTTGCTGGGCAACGCTGACTTTCAACTCCCTCCAAAGGTTTTCTATGGGGTTGAGATCTGGAGAATGGCTAGGCCACTCCAGGACCTTGAAATGCTTCTTATGAAGCCACTCCTTCATTGCCCGGGCGGTGTGTTTGGGATCATTGTCATGCTGAAAGAACCAGCCACATTTCATCTTCAATGCTCTTGCTGATGGAAGGAGGTTTGCTCTCAAAATCTCACAATACATGGCCCCATTCATTCTTTCATGTACACGGATCAGTCGTCCTGTTCCCTTTGCAGAGAAAGAGCCCCAAAGCATGATGTTGCCACCCCCATGCTTCACAGTAGGTATGGTGTTCTCTCTCCTCCAAACACGACAAGCTGTGTTTCTACCAAACAGTTCTACTTTGGTTTCATCTGACCATATGACATTCTCCCAATCCACTTGTGGATCATCCAAATGCTCTCTAGCATACTTCAGACGGGCCTGGACATGTACTGGCTTAAGTAGGGGGACACGTCTGGCACTGCAGGATCTGAGTCCCTGGCAGCGTAGTGTGTTACTGATGGTAGCCTTTGTTACGTTGGTCCAGCTCTCTGCAGGTCATTCACTAGGTCCCCCCGTGTGGTTCTGGGATGTTTGCTCACCATTCTTGTGATCATTTTGACCCCACGGGTGAGATCTTGCATGGAGCCCCAGATCGAGGGAGATTATCAGTGGTCTTGTATGTCTTCCATTTTCTAATTATTGCTCCCACAGTTGATTTCTTCACACCAAGCTACTTGCCTATTGCAGATTCAGTCTTCCCAGCCTGGTGCAGGTATACAATTTTGTTTCTGGTGTCCTTCGACAGCTCTTTGGTCTTCACCATTGTGGAGTTTGGAGTGTGACTGTTTGAGGTTGTGGACAGGTGTCTTTTATACTGATAACAAGTTCAAACAGGAGCCATTAATACAGGTAATGAGTGGAGGACAGAGGAGCCTCTTAAAGAAGAAGATACAGGTCTGTGAGAGCCAGAAATCTTGGTTGTTTGTAGGTGACCAAATACTTATTTTCCACCATAATTTGCAAATAAATTCTTTCCAAATCAGACAATGTAATTGTCTGGATTTGTTTTCACATTTTGTCTCTCATAGTTGAGGTATACCTATGATGAAAATTACAGGCCTCTCTCATCTTCTTAAGTGGGAGAACTTGCACAATTGGTGGCTGACTAAATACTTTTTTCCCCCACTGTAAGTCTATGTAGCAAAAAAAAGTGGAAAAAAAGCTACCCCCGACTCACACGCAAACCCGATTGCATATTCTCAAGTGCGCTAACCCAACATAAAAATATGAATAATTCACATTCACATTCTTAACAAAAAAGAATATGTTTTATTTATTCATAAATAAATATTTCTACATATATCTGATGGTATTTTGGTAAGATATATATATATATATATATATATATATATATATATATATATATATATATATATATATATATATATATATATATATACAGTAAGATCAGCACTCACCAGCACCACCATCAGCAATGTGCACGGCTATATAGATGTATCCAAAGAAACAGCAGCTTGTAGGAAGGATCCAGTGTTTATCCCAATGCTTACACAGCAGCATAAGAAGCCAGCACAAAAGCATAAATTAATCACCATTTATTGAAGAGAGAACATAACGTTTTGGCCTCACCAGGGAGGCCTTGGTCACATGTAGATAGGTCACCCCAAACGAACATAACACATAAACCCACAAGTGCTATTTAAATTCTATACAATAATCACAGTAATGAGCATTAGCTGAAGCAAACATTGAAAAAAACCGCCAAACTTACATGTCATAATCCCCTGTGTATACATGGAGTTAGTCACATAACGGTGCACCCGGAAGTGCCAGACTGTGTTAGCGTGCGCAGAGTGCGCATGTGCAGAAAACGTCATTGGGCGTTAGTGACATCATCACGTCATGCTGCGTGCATAGTGCGCATGCGTGATGTTCGTAGGTGTATAGACAGCCGTTGTCATGGGGATATAGAGTAAACAGAGCGGCTTGTAGCGACTAAGTACTGGGAGAAAAAAACGTATGCCAAGGTATATGGACTGTATCAAATGCGGCATCATATCTAAAAATAGAAATCTGCACTTTAATAACATCTACCAGTACCTAAAATATATTGGTGGTTGAACACCACAAAAATAATTTTTGAAACAAAAATGTTCACTTAGTGTAATACACTTTAGCAACAATACTTTTAGGACATATGTTAGAAAAAATTAACATTGATACCATAATAATATTATAGAGGGGAATAAAAAATATATATATGTATGCAACAATTATAATAACAAATTAAAAAGAGAACAACGTCAGTAGCAAAAAAATAAATAAAATTTGTTATTGCAAAAAATACAACAGAATGGCCCATCAGGCCTAGCACAATCCCAGGCGATGTAACAGCATCAGTAATACCCAAACTGCTGGCAGCATAGCTAGAGGGCAGAATCACAAATGTGCACAAACAGGACAAAAAATGAAAGTGCCAACAATATGTACAAGTGCATAACAAATGTGTGTATCATCCTTCAACACAGCATTGGATCTGCTCCTCCAGCTAGGTTACCAAAAGAATAAAAACAAATGAAGTGAAAATTATGTACAAGGTGCAACAAGGAATAGGTAGAGAGATCAGAAAATATGGGCCCATATATAACTGATCACAATATCATGATGAGAGGAAGCTCACTGTCCCTTATAGAAGCAGCTGTAGTCAATGGTCATGTTTAAGCCTTTTGGTGTCAAAGTTCCCAAGCGATGTATCCAACGTGACTCCAGCTGTAAAAGGGCCTTTGCCCTATCTCTGCCACGTCTGGATTTGGGGACATGGTCAATCAGGATCGTTCTTAGTGAAGAGATTGCATGCCCAGCCTGCTGGAAATGGCGTGTGACCGGTTGGTTTGAGGACCCTTTGTCGAGGGCTATCCTGATGGCTGTTTTGTGATTGGCTAACCTTTCCCTAAAGGTTTTTATCGTTTTACCAACATAGTATAGGGAACATGGGCACACAATAACATATATCACATGGTCCGAAGTACAGGTTAACCTGTGTTGTATCGTGAACATTTTATTAGTGTGTGGGTGATGGAATTTATTGCCCACAATCATCCCATTACACGTCACACAGTTGCCACATCGGTAACAGCCATTCTTCTTTTTTGGTAGCCAGGTGTCTTTCTGGTAGCTCTGTATCGGATCAGTGCGAACCAGAAGGTCCCGCAAGTTTTGTGCTCTTCTATAAACCATTCTTGGCGGGGGTAACCCATCAAATGGGAGAGTGGCATCCGTGGAAACCAATGGCCAATGCTGTTCAATCACCTCCTTCACCTTATGGGAGGCTGGTGTAAACGTGGTGATGAAGTTGAGAAATGAGTCAGTCGCCTTTGGTTGTTTGTTGCCAAGTGAGTGCTGATTGAGTGCTTGCGCTCGTTCACATTGTTCATCAATTAGGCGTTCAGGATATCCTCTATCCTTTAATTTCTGGGCCATCATTTGTAGTTGTCTCTTCTTGTGAGCCTCCTCGTGTTATTTCTGACTACAAGTAGGAGCTGAGAGGAACTAACTCCAGATTTTTGGTAGTTTGGATGGTAACTGTTATAGTGTAGTGTAGAATTTTTATCGGTAGGTTTACTGTACAATGTAGTGTTTAGACTTAACCCACCTTCTGTAGTTCTTTTGTAGATTTCAAGGTCAAGAAAATGTATTCTATCAACACTAGTTTCAATCTTAAATCTCACCGTGGAGTGCAAGCAATTAAGGTTATTAAACCAAGACCTGAGAGTGTCCACATCACCCCTCCACACCATGAAGACATCTATGTAACGTCGATAGAACTTTATGGAGCTCTGTTCAGGAATAAGAATATGTTCTTGTTCATACATGCCAAAGAAAAAAGACAAAACCACACTCCGTAAAAATTTGATGATTTATTGAATATATTTAAAATTCAAAAATAGAAATATGTGACAGCCTAGCCACTTGTTTGGGGAAAGAGCGCAGCACACGGGCTTACGCGTTTCGGCTGTTAGCCGTAATCATAGCCTGTTGTGTGTCTGTGCTCCCTGCCTTTAAGAACACCTGAATCTTTTCTAATTGGTTAAAAACATTATGCGCTATTCCTCCTTCTAATGCCCAGGTAATGCTGAACACCTACAGCTGTGTACTTAACCCTATCACTCTTTAAGTTACTACTTTTATCTGCTATTGTTTAGCTACTCGTATTTATAATAGAGAATTGTGCTTTTTATATCATGTGTGATTGAAGGGATATGCCAGATAAAACACATTGGAACAAATCTATCTATAGCTTAGACTTCTGAGGAAAAGCTACTTAATACCCCAATGTTATAGGAAAGATATTGTTTGGTCTATTGAATACAAAAATATTGATTATAGTGAATCATTGTCAGAGAACCTATTTATGTAACTACACTTTATTAGGAATACAAAGAGAGATAAATTAGTTACTATGTTAAAGTAATCTTAAAGAATATAAGTGCATGTATGGTGTGTTAGGGATAATGTAACCCTTGGAGTTGAATGATAGGGGTAGATCATTCCCAATAGTTAATAATATCATACCTGGAATTGAGACCCTCAGGGAGTCTTGTTCTGAGTCTCAAAATCCAGAACATCTCCCTTCTTGCTAAGAGTTTATCTAAATTACCTCCCCTTTTGGGGACTTTTATTTCCTCTATAGCACACCACCTTAATGTGTTTATTTCTCCATTGTGTCTCTCAGTGAAATGTTTAACCAGGGGGGTTTGGGATTTACCTCTGGAAATTGTGGATATATGCTCCCTAATTCTTGTCTTAATGTCCCTTGAGGTGAGACCAATATACTGAACTTTACATTTTTGACATGTGAGCATATATATGACGCTCTCTGTCATACAATTCATACAGGTATTTATCTGAAAGACCTCTCCTGTCACCTGGGACTTAAATGACTTTGTTTTTTCTAAATACTCGCAGGGCTTGCATTTTTTGTGACCACAATTATACATGCCTCTGGCCATGTAAATATTGGCGTATGAAGGGGCCATGTTTGACCCCATGGCTGTACCGAGGGTTTGCAAATAGAAATTATTCTCAAACCTGAAGTAATTTCTTACTAAACAGAGCTTCAAAAGTTCCATCAAAAATTCAATGAGAGGAACATCATAATAGATATTGGTAGACAACATTTGTCTAATTATTTCCATTCCATGAGTGTGTGGGATGATGGTGTAAAGATTAATCACATCCATGGTGAACAAAAGGTCATCAACATGGATGTCATCCATTTGTCCCAGCAAAAAAATTAATTCTGAGGAGTCTCTCAGATATGAGACAGTGGACTTAACCACAGGCTGTAAGAAATAGTCAATGTATTCGGCCAAGGGCTGAAATAATGAGCCCCTGGCAGAAACTATGGGATGTCCTGGAGGGTTGGACAGGCTTTTATGGACTTTTGGCAGCAGGTATAATATTGGACAAATAGGGTTATCCACCCTCAAAAAACTGTATACATTATATATATATATATGTATATATATACATATATATATATATATATATATATATAAAACAACAATGTAAAAAAAAGGCACTCACTGGTATTATTAGTAAAACATAACATTTAATTAAATCCATTAAAAAGCATAAAGTTTAGAGATAAAACCATCACCTTAAATACCCATGTGTGAAGACTCCAAACGCCGAGCCACAATTGCGGCCCACGTGCAGTGTCAAGGAGTGATGACGTCATCAGCATGCAACACACGCTGATGAGTATACTATGGGGGCGTGAAGAACCCTGTCAATCACACAGCCAGAGGAGTACCCGTCTCCTGTCAAAACACAAGGAGCGATATATGTAAAAAGGAGATCTTTCAAATAAAGCTTGTGATCATGTGTGTGATAGCAAACTGAAAGAACAAACACTGCACGGAGACTCAATTAAAATCAATAAAAACAATATCAATTGCTAAAACATAATAAGTATATCTAAGCAGACACATCTCAATGCATAATTATATGTATGTATCGATATAATACTAGAAGATCATGTGGTAAACTTATCCGTATGTCAAGGAGTATGGTAGAAACCTTGATGACAGAGGACTTAGTCAGTCAGGTATTTAAATGGGTCAACACTTATTAATGGTGTGTGATCCCCATAGTGGTAATGGACAGTAACAATGGTCAGGATACATAGGATATCATAGGGCTAATCAGGTGTATTGAAATGAGACACTACTAGGCAACAGTCCCCTGAATAAAATGGCCCAAAGTCCAGTATCGTGTTCAGCCCTTTAGGTGCTATAGTGTCCAATGTATAAATCCATCTTGTTTCCAGCCTTAATAGTTGATTACCCCTGTTGCCTCCCTTGGTGGTGGTACCTAATCAATTAACATAGTCCTTAGACCAGATACACTATGTCTACATTGGGCAAAGTGGCGTGCAACTGGCTGATCAGAGTCCCCTTTTAAAAGGGCTTCCCTAATCGCACAGTGATGATTGGCTATCCTTTTCCGGAATGTGGTGACCGTCTTACCCACATATACAAGGGAGCATGGGCAAATCAGAATGTAGATGACATGGGTACTGGTGCAAGTCAGTCTGTAGTTAATCTTGTATCTTCTGTTGTTTTGTGGGTGCTAAAATCTGTCACCCTTCAACATGCTGTCGCATGTGATACAGTTCCCACCCCTAAGGCAGCCTTTTTTGTTGGATTTAAGCCAAGTGTGTCCTTCATAGCTTTTCACAGGTTCAGTCTTGACAAGCAAGTCGCGCAAGTTCTCGGCGCAGTGGTATACCATCCTAGGGTGCTGAGTGCGTTGAAATGGTAGGGTCTTATCCGTTTTAATTAGATCTCAATATTTCCTGACAGCAGAGTTCACCTGGTGGTGCATTGTGTCAAAAGTAGTGATGAAGTTGATGTTCTCCTCCTCCAGAGCAATATTACTCTTAGTAGTGATTCCTTCCTGGAACCTTTTAATCACATTATCTTTAATGTCTATTACCATTTTACTGTCATATCCACGTCTGATAAGTTTATTTGACATCTCCTTGAGCTGTCTCTCCCTAACTGTTGCCTCAGTGTTATTGCGCAAAATCCGAATGAGCTGGGAGGCGACGATACCCCTCTTTTGGTGTGTAGGATGATAGCTATGAGCCTCCAATATGGAGTAACGATCTGTAGGTTTGGTGTACAGGGAAGTGCCAAACTTGTGCACCCCTTCACTGTCAACTTTAAAGATATTCAGATCCAGAAAATGCATCTCTTGCACATCATACTCAATTTTAAAGTTGATGGGGGTATCCAAGTTGTTCAACATCCCTACCCAAGTGTTGAAGCTCTCCTCAGTCCCTCACAGAATAGAAATACATCATCGATGTAGCGTGTGTAATATACCACCTCATCCATGTTCTGGGGTTTCATGACATTCAGTTTGTACCAGGACATAAAGAGATTGGCATATGTGGGTGCCATATTTGAGCCCATGGCAGTCCCAGAGATCTGCAAATAGAAATCTTTTTCAAATCTAAAATTATTTCTCTCTAGGCATAACTGTAATAGTTCCAATAGGAACTCAACCAGGGGACCACTAGAGCATTTGGATTCCGTCACCATGGATCTGACTGCCCACACACCACCATCATGAGGGATGATGGAACCTACAGCCTCCGCAAAAAAACAACAACATATTGCGCTTGAATAAAATTAGGATTTTAACAATTGCAAAATAATATTTATTTAATGAATTTGATCGCCGCTTCACTCTATACTTACACTCTAAATAGCTTTTCCACCGAATAATTTGATTCGTGTTCAAATTTAACATATGTTTGAGTTCCGTTTTTTTGGTTACTATGCTGCTGCGCATGCTCAAAAATACGAAAGCGCGGGACAGATTTTTAACCGGTGATAAACTTTTGATTGGAGCATTGAAAGTAAGAGAGTATATGATGTTGTTTATATATATGTATGTATAGATTTAGGTCGAGATATATACAGAAATATCTATTTTAAAATACTGCTATGTGCAGAAACATTGGAATTTGAAATATTTTTCGTAAAAACACACGTTCATGTATGTATCTTTTTTTTCTAACACCTGAGACATCATATCTTTAAGTCCTTATAATTTTTGTGTATTATATATATATATATATATATATATATATTTTTTTTTTTTTTTTCTTCCTAAATGGAAAGAGTCCACAGCTGCATTCATTACTTTTGGGAAATAAGAACCTGGCCACCAGGAGGAGGAAAAGACACCCCAGCCAAAGGCTTAAATTCTCTTCCCACTTCCCTCATCCCCCAGTCATTCTTTGACTTTCGTCCCAGAAAGTTGGCAGAGAAGTGTCAGAAGTTTGTTTTGTCTCCTATGTAGGGTAGTACTCTTCGACATGGGACGGGAGTTTTAAGTAATCCTATCAGTCTCTCAGTGAGGGCCTGGATGAAAGTTAGAGTCTGGAGATGCAGAGAGAGTCTTTCTGCGAAACCATATTAACTCATATTAACAGCTCCATAAGCAATCAGAGTTGTCGAACTTCGCTTCGCTACCTGCTTTCTTCTCTCAAGTCCATGGTGGAGGTGCTGCTACTATTCGTCACACTTGAAGTCTGTGTTCCTGTTCCACGGCGTAGATTCCGGTAAGTTCATTTCATTTTACTTCATCAGAATGTACTGTAACTTATTATGTTTCCCGTAAGGAACTATCTTGCGGGACTTATTAAGTATATTTATAGGGCCTCAGTGAGGTTCCTTTGGTATCTTGGAATCGAGGGTTAATATCTCCCGAGTGGGATTATTGATCAGGGTTTTTTTTATTCATGTTTGTTATGTTATTCAATCTGCTTATGTGTAGTGTTAACTAGGCTCTTAGCTTAGAACATAAAGGCCTTTGGAAATGACGCAACCTTATGGTTGGGAGCGCTTTTTTTGGACTGTATGGTTCACCTTGTGACTGGACGTGTTTACGTTCTGGTTTTCCATTTCTGCATTCCTGACCATGTTGCGACAAATTAGAGTCTGCTTGTGTCTGGTTCTAGGAGGTGCTGAGTGCTCCAGCCATTGTGGGTGTCAGGTGCTGTTTAAGTTTTTTCTTAGTCCATATTATTATATTCTCTATCTAGTTATGGAAGATTCTGATGCTGAGACTGTTCAAATTTCAGATTCAGATTCTTAGTCTTGTGAAGAATGCGAATTGGCCCTGTTGACACAGGTCAATCAGTTATGTTCAATATGCCGTATTAGAGCGCCCTGTTCCTCGGGCTTGGGGAATCAGGGGTCTGCTAAGCCATCCACCTCTGGGGGTTCTGTCCTCCATGAGGTGAGTTCCCTACCGCTCCCTACTACTACACATGCGGGTAACCCAGATTATGTTTATCCTTCCTACAGGGCGGCTTGTTCCCCCAGAGGTTGCAGCTCATTTTCGCTTTCACATATTTTTGGTGATTATGCGTCTGCAAAGTCAAGACGTTTATTTGAGTTTGTGCTCATGCCTGATCAACACGGGTCTACCGGCCCTGCGTGGGTCTATACAGTTCCCTGCAGGTGTAGCTGTCCCTGAGTGTTGTGCCTTTCATTACAGAATAGCGCATCTTCGCGTTTTACTCAGACACATTTTTGAGTTATTAGAGGATCCTATCCTTAACGGATACGGGAATCCGCAGTCTTCGACTTTGAATGGCTCACCTCATTAGGCATGAGGGTATGACGTAATTTCCAAATTGTCTGATTATTGAGATCTTTCCCAGTTTTTTGTTGGAAGATTGGGGTTCTGTTTGTCTGGTCCTGCGGGTATGCCTGCTTTCTTCCTGGGCGTTAACCTACGGGTTGCATTATATTTTCTTTTATCTGGTTAGGATGTCTTTTAATTTCCATTATGTGTTTCCTTCGGGAACTTCAGGGATTGATTATCTCTGGTTGCTTCTTTAGAAGTTTGTTAAGGGACATGTTATGCCTAGGTTTGTCTGTTTTACCTTCCCCTTTGAGGGAGGATTTCGCCAACTTGACAGTTATGACCCCAGCTGCGACTGGTCCTGCTGGGATTCAGATCTTCTGTCCGGTGGCTTATTCTGCCTGACTGGTCTGGTGTGGTGCTGAGTGCTCACATTATTATTTGTTTGTTTTCTTGTTTTTCTTTACAAGTTCAGCTAAACACTCTAAAAGGCCATATGGCTGGGAGGATTGTGTTAGTTCTTATTCAGCAATCAATCTGGTAACCAGGTCAGTGGAGTCCCACTGCGTCACTCTCTTGGTTCTGATTTTCTCGGGGCCTAGAGTTTCCTTCCTCTCTTGGGAGGATTGGGGGCTTAGCGCCTTCTTACCGCTGTTTTGAGTGGTTTGGCCTTCTGAGGCTCTGGAATTGTCCTTGGACTTGTTCCTGGTTCTCTTCTTGAGACCATTCAAACTTCATCCGTTCCTCAGTTTCCTTCGGGGGACCTGGTTCGAGTGACTTGGTCCACAAGGTATCCCCTTGTTCGTGGTCATAGTGTAGCTATTGCGCCTAGGGCTCTAGTGACCTTGTTTCGGTCTTTGCTTTCTTAGCTCCTTGCATCATTGGACTCTGGCAAGGGGTGGTCTCATCTCAGGTCAGGACTTGCAAGTTTTTCTTGTTGTCCATTTTACTTTGGACATTGTATGGTATCTCCCTGGGGTCTGTTTTTTTATCAGCTTGGGGATTTCAATTTCTGGGTTCTTGCTTATCTGGGGGCTCTGACCTCTCCTCGCTCTGGTTCTTCTGGTGGCTGAGGTTTTTCTCAGCATTTCCTTTGTGGATCCCATTGTGGGTTGTACTGGACTGTCCGGGTTCCCCAGTTACAGGAAACTTGGGCGGTGTCCTTTGGTTGGGCTAGTGGAACTGGTTCAGTTGACCAGATTTTCTGGGTGCCGATGCCCTCTGGGTTTTCCTTTCACCTTGGTCGGCTTGCTGAAAGAGTGTGATGGCTTCGCTGGTCTGCAAGCAAAGGGGGTTCTCTGTGGAACCACTGCAGCTATGGCACCTTGATCACTGTGCTAGCCAGTTCATTTCTTCAGGAGATTCCTTCCAGGTCAGGGCATTGGAGAAATGTTCTCTCAGTTCAGCCTCTGGCTGTGTCCTGGGGGCAGGTGCTCTGTCCTTCTGGCCCATTTGCTGGCCCCCTTTTGTCTTGGGGGGGGATTATTTCCTTCTTCTGAAGTATGGTCCCTATCTTAGGGATTCTCCTGGCTTCAGGAGGTTAGGACAGACAGGTTAACCTATTTCAGAGAGAGGTACGCTCTCTGGATTGTTCTGTCCATTTGGAGAGTTGCTGGCTCTGCCTTGAGTCTATGTTGGGCCTTAAGCTAGATCTCTAGGTCTACGGCCTTGTCGATGGTCTCCATGTGGTATTTTGGGTTGGCACATGAGCACTATTGTAATGACTGTGACATTTTTTCTGCTCGTTGTTGAGCCTGGGTTTTTTTTTGTCCCCTGGTTTCAGACCTGCCAATGCTTGGGCTGACCCGGCTGGAGGTAGTTCCTGAGATCCATTGTTCTCTCGGATCTTGGGGGCGCATTGGTCCTCATTGAGGTCCTTTTTATTTTAAAACCTATGTGTAGGTCAGGCAGTTTTGGATGCCTAGAGTATGCCTTCTGTAGTGGAGGTTTAGCACTCTACATTTTGGTAGCTGCTTCTAGAAAGTATTCTTCTGTGTCATCCTGAGGATGGCTGGGTGTTCTTGACTCAGGTGTTTATCTTCTTCTGGGTCTGCTAAATGTAATTTTGCCTGAGTTCCTCAGGGTTCAGATGATGTTTGGTCTCCATTTTCAGTTGTTCCTAAGCGTTGGTTGACTTGCTGCCTGGCAAGTAAAGGGTTGCTCTTTGAAACCAGCTACAGCTGTTTGCGCCTTGATCGAGTGCTAGCTAGCTGTTCCAATCCTTGCAGGATGGTGGGAGAACTTTTCTCTGTTCTGCTACAAGTTCTAAACATTGTGGTTTCTATTGGATTGTGCGTTGCCTCCCCTTGTTGTCAGGACCCATTTAGGTCTTGCGAGCTTGATTTGATGGGGTTTTTTCCTTTTATGTAGTTTGTGATAATCTTTCGGTTCCCGTTTGTTTCTTCCTTGCCTTATTCCTTTGGAAGTTTTGGCGGGGTTCCCTTTGCAAGTAAAGGGTGTGTGGTGGGGGACCGACTGTTGGGCAACGGTGTCTCCCGGAGGACTGTTGGCTCAGTTGTGTCTGAGGTTGCGGTCTCTAGCTAGGTTTCCGGGCTATCTGCTGGTCAGTGTCCTTGGGGCCTTTTTCCTTTTTTGCTTTCTCGGCTGTGGATGAAGCAGGGTTTTTTGTTGGGTAGTGGTTTCAGGCCTAGTGCCCTCAGAATGGGCCCTCCCATTTTCGCATTCGGTGTCCTCTATAGCTTGTGTATTGTTTTCCCAAAAGTAATGAATGCAGCTGTGGACTCTTTCCATTTAGGAAGAAAAACATAAATTATGTTTACCTGATCATTTTCTTTTCTTCTGATCTAAAGATTCAACAGCTCCCCACCCGTCTTTTTTTATATAGGTTGGCCTTGCTTTTTATCTTCTGGCACCTTTCCACCCAGATATTTCTTCTACTATTCCTTGTTCCTCGGCAGAATGACTGGGGGATGAGGGAAGTGGGAGGAGTATTTAAGCCTTTGGCTGGGGTGTCTTTGCCTCCTCCTGGGGGCCAGATTCTTATTTCCCAAAAGTAATGAATGCAGCTGTGGACTCTTCCCATCGGAAGAAAAGAAAATTCTCGGGTAAGCATAATTTATGGGGGTTTTTAAATATTTTTTATTTAGACTCTGTTATTATTAGTGTAACTCTACTTTGCAATGCTTTTTTTATGTGTTTTGCGCAACTTTTTTGTTTTGCGAAACAGTTAACCAGAGCTCTGAAGATGCGGTAATCATTCTAGCGTAAATCGCGATCGCATTTAATTTCGAAGTATAATACCAGCGGTAAACCCGACAAGCAAAAACACCTGTGATAAACCCCTTATTGCTTGCTTTTTTCCTTTCATCCTATTGGCTGATTTAAATTTGTAGAATCAAATCAGCCAATAGGAATGCAAGGGTACCCCTATATAAAAGGGGTACCTTGCATTCAATCTTCAGTGTGCGGCTGGTGACTGCATGAAGAGGGATCATCATGTCGCTGAGCTGAAGATGAGAACCGACGTCGCCGATCGCTGATGACCTCACAGCCACCACCAGGATGAAGATAGAAAATGGACCACGGCCAGGAAGAAGATGGACCCACAATGAATGAAGACAGAGTGCCACCAATCATCATTGATGAGTACCAATTTTGGGGTTAGAGTTAGTTTTTCTTTTATTTTTTCGGGTGTTTTTTTTTTTTTTTGAATCAAAGATTTTTATTAAGGTATTTAGCAAAACAATATTTACACATAAACAAGAAAACAAGTTATTTCAAGATGAACATAGCTGATAGCAGTAGTAAATCATGATAGACATTCTGAATGCAGGAATATCCTACCGTATGACTAGCATACCTCGGGTATAAACATAGCAAGATTTACATTGATACCTTATAAGTTTATTTTTTTTTATGAGATGATACTGTAGTACCTCTTTATCAGGGTATTCTGTCTATTAGTATGATATTTCAAGCTGACATATGCAGAATAATTAACTTAAATGAGAGATACATTTTTCCCCATAAAGTGTATAATACTGATTGAAATATAGTAATAATGGAGTAGATATAAATATTGTCAGCATCCTGAAAAGCTTATAAACCTTATATAGTGATAAACAAAGGATGGTAAGAAGATCCATATGTTAACAAACACGTTGTAGTATGTAGAAAATAAAATGATGACTGTAGTACTCCATTAAAATAATACTCTGCCTAATAGGGTGATACTTTCAACTTGGATACTGAGAGTATTAGGCCACTGTCTAATGTAGGAAATATTGTACTAGGTTGGAAAGTATATAATATTAATCTAATGTAAACACTAATACCTCTAAAGCATAAATTGCTGCCTATTAATTTGATACTTTATAATGACCTTTTATCAGCCTTGACAAACTCTTTTCTATGAGAGGTAATATCTTATAGCATTCTTATATGTGTAAGTGCTAGGTAGCAGGTAAATACCGCTGAGGAATTCACCATATTGGGTGAATGAAAATAAAACATAGAAATGTATTATTAAAGAAATTGAATAAACCATGTGTCTGGAGTCCCCATCTTAAGATCTATCATTGCTACTAGGAAGTAAATGGAGAGAATGAGCTTAAGAAAATATGTAGGTTACACCTAAAAAGTTTAGGACATAACTTTTAAGGTAAAATGTCAAGAATGGATCTATAGCACTCTACAACTGCTCAGACATCATATACTAATCCTTGCGAGGCAATGTGTTGGGATAAGATATAATGTGTATACAAGAGTAGAGTTATTTAACACATGACCCCCATCTTTATAACTGATGAATCACCTCAGCCGTGAGAAAGGGTAGTGAACCATGGCTAGTCCCTTCCAAGATGTGCCTAGCCATCCATCCTTAGCATATAGTGAAACAGTTACCAAGTGACTTGGAGGAACCATATAAACTTAACCCCTTCCATCCCCAAGAGTTACAACAACACACTACATTGTATGATACAACTAAAGGCTCGTCTCAAACCGCTAGCGGTCGTCATCCAATCCATATGATTAGCCTTTGTCCCCATACAAGAGTCCATAATCTCTTCATATCGCTAACCTATCCCTCTTGCAGGCATAGGAGAGTCCATGTTCCCTTGACACGATGAACCTTCTTTAATGAACACACCCTGTGTGATCAAAGCAGTGTAAGCCTAAAATGGGGCATAAACAGTATAGCCGGGTGCTGTCCGTATAAAGTTAGTGTATTGGGGCTGGCAAATCTTAGTATATTTTGCTACAACTCTAACAGTTTTCCACATCGGACCTTTCATGCTGTTCATTTTATGACCTGCTCCAGACCCCCTTTGACCAGCCGCATCTCCAGGAAGCCCAGAACCAGTCTTTTCACTCCCAACATAGAACCCGTGGCAACGCTCTTACCCGGGACTGTTGCCGTAGGAACAATATTTGAAAGGGCCGCTCCTTCTGTATCAAGTAGCATAATTGTGTCGGCAGACTCTGTTATACGGACAGGATCTCCCCTCTGACTCCCATCTAGCGTAGCCAAGTAATTTGTAGATACTGTGCATGGGATAGGAGATATGAGCTCGTCCCTCCTGTCAGCTCTCAGACACAACCTGAGGGATGCGTGTTGGCTCTCTAACTTGTGAGTCAGCCGCTGCAAGATAGCTATTACCTCAGCTTCCATTTTATAACCACGTGTAATAGGGACCAGATCACTTCCACTGAAACTCTCCTCTTCATTCAGTTGAATGGGGACTCCAATACGATGAAATACATTCTTGTCACTTCACCCTTATATCAAACTAGCCGGGGGGGGGGGGTATGGGGAAAATGTAAAAGGATCTTAGGCCGCAGCCTGTATAGTAGCTTGTTCTATGTCTCCTTGTTGCGAAAACCCAAAAGTGTGATGACCAACTTGCTCCGGATCAGTTCAGTAACAAAGGTTTTAGCAGTACAAGTCAAAATGCAATAATATAGTTGAGAGAATCCCAATATTATTCAGAATGTAAGCAGAGCAACCTGTCTACACGTCTAGTCATGGCTGCGGCTTAGACACGCCCCCCATTGTTTTTTTAAGATTAGGGATTGTTTTATTTTTTAATGGGCAGAAAAAGAGCTGAGTGCCCTCAATGCCCATCCAAATGCCCTTTTCTGGGCAATGGGTAGTTTAATTTTTTTTTAGTTACTTTTTACTATTTTGGGGGGGTTGTAATGTTAGGGGTTAATTGTTTTATTTAATGCAAAAGAGCTTTAGTGCAATGCCCTACAAAAGGCCCTTCTAAGGGCTATTGGTAGTTTATTTTTAGAATAGTTTTTTTTTTAATTTTTGGTTGTTTTTTTGTGGGGGTATTAGAATAGAAATATTTTTTTTATTTTTGGTAATTTTGTGTTATTTTTTGTAATGTTAGGTTTTTTTTGTAAATGCTAGGTTTTTTTGTTATTGTAATATTAGTTTTTTTATTTTTTGTTATGTTTTTTATTAGGTAATTTTAGATTCTTTTTATGGTAAGCTTAGCTTTAAATTTTATTTTACAGGTAAATTGGATGTGCTAAATGGAGGCGCTGGTTCTTTATTGGTCACTGTATGCTTCTTCTTTCTTTCTCCTCGATTGAGTATATTCCTGCTTAGTATATATTACGAACAACCAGCTTTCTCCCAGTACAAATAAACGATTCCACAGGGTCTCTAATAAAAAAACATATTTTATTTTAGCCCAACGTGTTTCAACGGTCCCAGTCGTCTTTGTCAAGAGCATTAAAAAGTGCATAAAAATGCTTTACAAACCAAAACATACCTTACCGCTACGCAGGCGGTCTTTAAATACATGATTGGTAACGCTACCTGTTTCCCCATTGGAGGAAAAACAGGTTTTCACATGTTTAAAAAGGTAACATTCTTTATACATATATACATCGAACTTAATCTAGAAAACTTATGATATATATGTTACATAATAAAAGTAATATTAAAAAACATTAATCTACTATCTTATTGTATATTGCTGTGAATTCGTTGTTTCAGCCGGTTGTAGTTCCCTTTTGAGTCGTTTTATGCTGCTAGTCCCCTCTCAGGTCTGATCAGAGTCTAAAGACCACATGGGGGGGTAGTTATCAAGCCGTCAACCTCAAATACGCTGGAATTCCGCAGCGTATTTGTGGCGAGGCTGATTCGCCTTAGTTATCAAAGGCTCGAGACCGGCAAAAGTAGAATTTTGTGACTTAAGCTTCGATCCGCCGGACTCAGTCCGACACAGATCGATTCTTACGTCACTCCAGATGTTCCGCACACAAGTGCGGCACATTCTCACTACTTTTGCTAGTTATCAAATGACTAGCAGGTACGCTCGGCACTTTTACGGCCCAGCGTACCTGGTTTTCAATCCGCCGCCCCTGGAGGCGGCGGATCCCATAGGAATCAATGGGAGTCTGACCATAGCGAAAGTACAAGTTCGCTGCTGACAGACATCCCATTGATTTCTATGGGAGCTGTCTACACCTAACACCCTAACATGTAACCCGAGTCTAAACACCCCTAATCTGTCCCCCCCTACACCGCCACAACTAAATAAAGTGTTTACCCCCTAAACCGCCGCTCCCGGAGCCCACCGCAAGCTACTCTATACATATTAACCCCTAAACCGCCGCTCCCGGAGCCCACCGCAACTATAATAAATGTATTAACCCCTAAACCGCCGCTCCCTGAACCCGCCGAAACCTATATTAAATGTATTAACCCCTATCCTGCCCCCCCTACACCGTCGCCACCTATAATAAATGTATTAACCCCTAATCTGCCCCCCTACACCGTCGCCACCTATAATAAATTTATTAACCCCTATCCTGCCCCCCACTACGCCGCCGCCACTGTAATAAAATTATTAACCCCTAAACCTAAGTCTAACCCTAACCCTAACGCCCCCCTAACTTAAATATTAATTAAATAAATCTAAATATTATTAACTAAATTAATCCTATTTAAAACTAAATACTTACCTTTAAAATAAACCCTAATATAGCTACAATATAAATAATAATTATATTGTATCTATCTTAGGATTTATTTTTATTTTACAGGCAACTTTCAATTTATTTTAACTAGGTACAATAGCTATTAAATAGTTATTAACTATTTAATAGCTTACCTAGCTAAAATAAACTGAAATTTACCTGTAAAATAAATCCTAACCTAAGTTATAATTACACCTAACACTACACTATACTTTAATAAATTATTCCTATTTAAAACTAAATACTTACCTGTAAAATAAACCCTAATATAGCTACAATATAAATAATGATTATATTGTAGCTATCTTAGGATTTATATTTATTTTACAGGTAACTTTGTATTTATTTTAGCTAGTTAGAATAGTTATTAAATAGTTATTAACTATTTAATAACTACCTAGCTAAAAGAAATACAAAATTACCTGTAAAATAAATCCTAACCTAAGTTACAATTAAACCTAATACTACACTATCATTAAATTAATTAAATAAACTACCTACAAATAACTACAATTAAATACAATTACATAAACTAACTAAAGTACAAAAAATAAAAAAAGCTGTTACAAAAAATAAAAAAATAAGTTACAAACATTTTACAAATATTACAACAATTTTAAGCTACTTACACCTAATCTAAGCCCCCTAATAAAATAACAAACCCCCCCAAAATAAAAAAATGCCCTACCCTATTCTAAATTAAATAAAGTTCAAAGCTCTTTTACCTTACCAGCCCTTAAAAGGGCCTTTTGTGGGGGCATGCCCCAAAGTTCAGCTCTTTTGCCTGTAAAAGAAAAATACAACCCCCCCCAACATTAAAACCCACCACCCACATACCCCTAATCTAACCCAAACCCCCCTTAAAATAACCTAACACTAATCCCCTGAAGATCATCCTACCTTTAGTTGTCTTCACTCAGCCGAGCCACCGATGGAACTGAAGAGGACATCCGGACCGGCAGAAGTTATCCTCCAAGGGGCGCTGAAGAAATCTTCCATCCGATGAAGTGATTCTCCAAGCGGCGCTGAAGAAATCTTCCATCCGGGCGAGGTCATCTTCCAAGAGGCGCTGAAGAAGTCTTCTATACGGGCGAGGTCATCGTCGAAGCCGGGTCTTGAATGTTCATCCCGCCGACGCGGAACATCCTCCTTTCCCGACGAACTACCGACGAATGAAGGCTCCTTTAAGGGACGTCATCCAAGATGGCGTCCCTTCAATTCCGATTGGCTGATAGGATTCTATCAGCCAATCGGAATTAAGGTAGGAAAAATCTGATTGGCTGATTCCAATCAGCCAATCAGATTGAGCTCGCATTCTATTGGCTGTTCCGATCAGCCAATCAGATTCAAGTTCAATCCGATTGGCTGATCCAATCAGCCAATCAGATTGAGCTTGCATTCTATTGGCTGTTCCGATCAGCCAATAGAATGCAAGCTCAATCCGATTGGCTGATTGGATCAGCCAATCGGTCCGGATAAATTTCTGTTCATTTTCGGCTATTCTATTAGCTGTTCCGATCAGCCAATCAGATTCAAGTTCAATCCGATTGGCTGATCCAATCAGCCAATCAGATTGAGCTCGCATTCTATTGGCTGTTCCGATCAGCCAATCAGATTCAAGTTCAATCCGATTGGCTGATCCAATCAGCCAATCAGATTGAGCTCGCATTCTATTGGCTGTTCCGATCAGCCAATAGAATGCAAGCTCAATCTGATTGGCTGATTGGATCAGCCAATCGGTCCGGATAAATTTCTGTTCATTTTCGGCTATAAGCGCCGTTTGTATTTAAAGATGAAAAAGACATTGATGTTATTCACATATTCCTCGACTACAAATGTATACAGAGATAAAAATAATAAGACGGACAACAATATTAATCACAGACATTCATTTTCAATGTAATTATCGCAAGTTAAATGCATAGTTTTTACTACATCTTGACCTTACTAAAAAAAGGTCCACAAATATTCAATCTTTTTTAGAGAACTTCAGATTTAAGTGCACAGAAAATGCATAGTTAATATCACATATGATTATTGTTGCAATTGTTAGTTGTTACACAAAGGCAGCAATTCTTGTATCTTTATTCAAACCCCATTGGGCATATGTTTTTAACATATGTATCCATTTCAGTTCTCTTTGATCTAGTTGTTTAGCTAGATTTCCCCCTCTTCAATGTAGTTCATTGGAGAGGGGAAAAGAGGAAAGTATCAGCCCATATTGTACACTTCTTTGTATGTATTTTACAGGTATGTTTTTTTTAAGGTAGTTAGTATAGTTTAAATGTAATTTATGGGTGTTTTAATTGAGTTAAGTTAGGGGTGTTAGGTTAGGGGGTTTATTTATTAGTTTATTACTGTGCATTGTGGGGGATGGTGGCTTAGGGGGTTAATGATTTATTTAGATAGTTTGCAATTTGGGGGGATGGTGGTTTAGGGGTTAATGATTTATTTAGCTAGTTTGCGATGTGGGGGATGGCAGTTTAAGGGTTAATAGTATATTTTTGTAGTTTGCAATGTGAGGGGATGGTGGTTTAAGGGGTTAATGATTTATTTATGTAGTTAGCGTTGTTGGGGATGGCAGTTTAGGGGTTAATAGTTTATTTATGTAGTTTGAGATGTGGGGGGGGGGGTGGCGGATTAGGGGTTATTAGGCTATTGGTTTATGGTAGGGTGTTATTTTTTTGTTAAATTTTTTGTCCGTTTCCCAAGTAGGGTATTTTTATTTCCCATTGATTTCTATGGGAGAACACATTCAAAGCACGCCGAAATTCCACTAGCGATATCTGAGATTCTCCAGCTACCGCTAGCGGAAAAACTGATTTTTCACAAAAACCATATCGCTAGCAGTGTTTTCGCTAACGGTAAATTTAGATTTACCTCGCAACTTGCAATCTGGTCCTATATGTTTATATAGACCGACAACATAATTTGTATTTCTTGCCTTATTTGTTAGTATCCAGGCTTTATTTACCATAACCAGATGGTCAGATTCTATAAGAGCCTATTGTAACGTGTAAGAACTTAATTTTGTTTTTAGTTTTCCTAACATATTATCGCTTGCTTCCATTGAACCTTAAAAAATGGAGTTGTAAGCTACCAAAGTGTTCAACAGCTAAAAGTAGTTGACAGCTCCATTTTAGTACCAGGTTTCCATTAAAATGTTATGTTGTGTTAACGCTTCCATCTAATGTTGGATTTCTTGAAAATAATTTTAGTTGCTATGTACGTTTGCTGTCTGAGCTCCTTACCTGTGATCACCTCAAAAGAGAAACAAAAACAAAGATAAGCTTATTTATAATACTTATTGTTTTACTATAAGCAAATACTATTTTTTATATAATTATATTTTCTGCTTTATTACTATAATGTTATATGTATTGTTGCCCTAGGCCTAGGTCTAGTTTGAATTTGTAGCTAAGTGCTTGCATATATTTTTATATGTAAATACATACTGATATTTCCATAAGAACATAAGTGGGAAATAGGTCTCAAAAAGCAATTTTTTTCCTTTTTTACACCTAGTTTAGCTGGGTATAATTTTTCTCAAAGTATCGACAGTCTCCGTCAGTGTGTTAATGGTTTGCGCTTTCATTAGAAACCTGGTATAAGTTATCGCTTAACGGCTTCTAATACTTTCTTGAACCTATTTTTCATATTGCCAGTCTGGCTTCTGATATTGAGTCATAACGCGCAATTGGAAGCAGTCGATAAACGAAATTGCTTCTGACAGCCTATTTATCGGTTTGCAACCTCGCACAAACATAATTATGGCTCAATGGAAACGAGCCCACAGTTTGCACCATTTGAAGGATTGGCTGTTCTGTTATGGAATGTCTAGAAACTTTATTTTTATATTTTCCACACAACAGTGGGTATATTTTCCGATAAAAAAGAAGAGTTGAAGTACATTATGCGTTGTATTAAAGACAAGGCTTTATGCTGTTATTACAAACTTGCACACAAATTAAATATGGAAGCGTGTACTATATTCTGTAAATTGAGGTTAAAAGATTAAAATATTTTCTCTTTGAAGTTTTATGTTTCTTTAGTCTGAAATTACTTCCCCTGACTTCCAAAGGAAGGAATTGAGTTCCTATTTTCTCTCATGGAATTTAAAGGGATATTAAACCAAAAAATTTTCTTTCATAATTACATTTTTCTTCTTTCTCTTGTTATCTTTATTTGAATAGGAGGAATGTAAGCTTAGGAGCCAGCCCATTTTTGGTTCAGCACTTAGATGGTGCTTGCTGGCTAATTGTAGCCACTGTCCATCCGAATAGTATTGCACAATTTGGAACATGTGTAATTGTCTTTGATTAGCAGTGGCTTAAAGGGATACTAAACACATTTTTTTTCTTTCACAATTCAGATAGAGCATGCAATTTTAAAGGGCTATGAAACCTACATTTTTTCTTTCGTGATTCAGATAGAGCATGCAATTTTAAAGGGCTATGAAACCTAAATTTTTTCTTTCGTGATTCAGATAGAGCATGCAATTTTAAGCAACTTTCTAATGTACTCCTATTGTCAATTTTGCTTTGTTCGCTTGGTATCTTTATTTGAAAAAGCAGGAATAGAAGCTTAGGAGCTGGCCCATTTTTGGTTCAGCACTTGGGTAGCACTTGCTGATTGGTAGGCATAATGACTGATGAAAAATGAAGGAACTGATATCACAGGCAGAATACTTGGAGAGCCAAGTATAACTGTTGCTGGAACACTGGCTACGCAATGGCAGGTCACAGCAGAGGCTGCGCAATGGCAGGTCACAGCAGAGGCTGCGCAATGGCATGCCACAGCAGAGGCTGTGCAATAGTATTGCATTGTATTGGGTACTTGTAAAGCACGGCTAATCACCCGTAAGGGTCTCAAGGCGCTGCTCATTTTATTGACCACTGAAGGATGAAAGGCTGAGTGGCCCTGGCCGGGGATCAAACCTGCAAACCTTGGGTTGCTACAGAGCTCAGCCACAGTGCCTTAGCATGCTGAGCTATCTATCCAATGCCTTAGCATGCAGGTCACAGCAGAGGCTGCGCAATGGCAGGTCACAGCAGAGGCTACGCAATGGCAGGCCACAGCAGAGGCTGCGCAATGGCAGGCCACAGCAGAGGTTGCGCAATGGCAGGCCACAGCAGAGGCTGCACAAAAGCAGGTCACAGCAGAGGCTGCGCAATGGCAGGTCACAGCAGAGGCTGCGCAATGGCAGGTCACAGCAGAGGCTGCACAATGGCAGGCCACAGCAGAGGCTGCGCAATAGCAGGTCAAATCAGAGACTGCGCAATTGCAGGTCACAGCAGAGACTGCGCAATAGCAGGTCAAAGCAGAG